>NC_141873.1:240747481-241050511 GCF_056163025.1 Triticum urartu
TTTCCTTGGCCTTGCGGGTTTCTATCGTCGCTTTGTGAAAGATTTTAGCTCTATTGCCGCACCATTGCATGCCTTGAGTAAGAAGAATGCACCCTTTGTTTGGGGACCTTTGCAATCAACCGCTTTTGATGAGCTCAAATCCTTGCTTACTCATGCTCCAATTCTTTCTTTGCCTAACTTTGACAAAACTTTTGAGGTCCATTGTGATGCTAGTGGTAATCGAATTGGTGGAGTTTTAATGCAAGAAAAGCGCGCTATTGCATATTTTGGTGAAAAACTCTCCGGTGCTCAACTTAACTATCCCATCTATGACAAAGAATTGTATGCGTTACTGCGTGTGTTACATGTTTGGGAGCATTACCTTAGACCACATGAGTTTTTCATACATACCGATCATGAGACACTTAAGTACCTTAAAGGTCAAACCAAGTTGAGTAAACGGCATGCTAAATGGAGTGAATTTATTGAATCTTTCCCCTATGTGATCAAGTACATTAAGGGCAAAGAGAATGTTGTGGCGGATGCCCTTTCTTGCAAATGCAGGTTACTTACTCAACTTGAATTGAATATTGTTGGATTTGATCATATCAAAGATTTGTATGAGCATGATGTGACTTCTGCTACTCCTTATGCTAAGTGTATGACGCATACTTATTGGGAATGATACTATATCAAAGATGGTTACCTTATGAAAGCCAACAAACTATGCATTCCCGAGTCTTCTCTTCGTTTGTTACTTTTGCAAGAAGCTCATGGAGGTGGACTCATGGGACACTTTGGACGCACAAGACTTTTGCCTCGCTCTCCAAGCACTATTTTTGGCCTCACATGTATCGCGATGTTGCCCGTTTCACCACACGGTGCTCTACATGTTACAAAGCTAAGTCACAATCTCAATCCCATGGTTTACATATGCCACTACCTATTCCACATCAACCTTGGGCAGATATTAGCATGGATTTTATACTTGGCTTACGTAGGACTCAAAATGGCAAGGACTCTGTATTTGTTGTCGTTGATCGCTTCTCTAAAATGGCGCATTTTATCCCATGCAATAAGATAGAAGATGCTTCACATGTTGCCAATCTCTTTTGTAGGGAAATCTTGAGGTTGCACGGCGTGCCAAAGACAATGGTGTCGAACCAGGACGTCAAGTTCTTAAGCTACTTTTGGCAGACGCTTTGCGCCAAGCTCGGAATCAAGCTCCTCTTCTCCACGGCATATCATCCTCAAACCGATGGCCAAACGGAACTCACCAACCGGATGCTCGCCACTCTCCTACGCGTGTTGATCAAGAGGAATATCAAGGAGTGGGAGGAGTGCCTGCCTACAACCGTGCAAGAAACTCTACCACCGGCAAGTCCCCCTTCGAGATTGTCTACGGCTTCAACCCATTGTCGCCATTGGACATCCTTCCTCTACCGCTTCAAGAACCCGAAAACATGGACGCTAGTGCAAGAGCCACCTACCTCAAGCAGATGCATCAAGAAACACGTTCTATGATCGAGCGCCACGTACAACGACTCACCTCCAAGCTCAAAATCCACAAGTCTCCGATGGTGTTCCAACCGGGTGATCAAGTATGGATACATCTACGCAAGGACCGCTTCCCCAAGGAAAGAAAGTCCAAGCTACTCCCGATAGCCGATGGACCCTTCCAGGTGCTCGCACGCTACAACGACAACGCCTACAAGGTTGACATCCCACGAGACAAGTACAACGTGAGCGACATCTTCAACATCAAAGACTTGGCCAAGCACCATGGCAATGACGATCACGATCCGTGGTCGGATCTCTCCCAATGGGGGAAGATGATACGGAGCATCCTTCCATCATCCGCATGGACTCAACACCAACACATCAAGCCCCACGTGGACCTATGACAAGAGCGAGAGCACGTGCTTTGGAAACCGAGGTGAACTCCTTCCTACTGACTTGCATACGGATACGAATGGGACTTGGTTGCTACCTCACCAAAATATGCTATGTCTCATTAGGTACAAAGAGGAACACCACCAAGAAGCTCATGAGCATCACTAAGGAGAAGGAGGACCACCCCAAGGCCACGCGAACCAAGACGGAGCGCAACAGCAGCAACACTGGAAGTCCCAGGTGACCCCGTGCGCACGGGACTCCAAAACCCCGTGTGCACGGACTACCCAGGAAGTTGGCGCTGGAGCACCCCATGCGCACGGGCGTGTACCGTGCCAACGGGACCCCCGTGCGCACGGGCCTCCTAGGATGGCCGGCTGAGATTGCCCATCGCCCTCCTCTTCATCTCTTTCGACCCCAAGGCTATATAAGTCGTACCTAGGACCATGTTTAGGGTTAGCAAAGTATTAGATAAAACATTGTGAGCTTTGCTCCTTGTATCCCCTCCTTTTGGAGATCAAGACCCCTCTTGGGAAGAATCCTTGGGATTATCAAGCCCTCCTCTTGGAGAAGATCAAGATCAAGACCTCACCTAGTGGGAAGAACTTACCTAGTGCTATTTTCCTTGAATTGTTCATGTAATATTGTGGATCTCATGTATGCTACTCTAGTGGATGTGATATTTGGGTTTGTTTGAGTGATTTGTGACTTGTGTTATTGAGTGTTCTTCCTCTTTTCCCCCTCCAAGTGTGAAAAGATCCCCTCTAGGGTTCCACCCTACAACACTTTTTTAGAGAAGCTCCGGTTTGTAAGAAATTTGTACCAAAACTTGTCCCAAATTGGACTAATTTTTTACCACAACACGTTGGTGCTATGTAATAACACCATGCCAAGTTTCATGATTTTGAGGCGAGTTTTGGATTTACAGTAATTTTAAAACCAGGTTTCTCAATGTTTACTGTCGAGTCGGCACCGCCCTGGATAGGCTTTTTCCTCGTGGGTCCCAAATGACAAATCCAAATATGTCACTACCATGCAACTTTTCTTATTAAGAATTACAACCCATTTGGTGTGCTAGCTGAAAATAAGTTTGTGGGTGCTGGTGAGCGCTAAGAACTTGCGGGTTCTGTAATGAACAAAGATCTCGAGGATCCCGCGAGAGTGATGTTCTTTCCCTATGTTGTGACTGCTTATAATATTTATGTCTTAATTAAAGAAATGGCAAGCCATTGGCCTAGTATGAAAGAAAATATGGGTCAAAACCGAGTTGAAAAGGGAAACAATATCTAAATCCAGCTTACAAACAGTACGAAAGCACGAGGATTAATTGATCATCAGGTTTAGACAAAATCTAGATTGAACAGGACAATGACATCTAACTCATCAACCAAAGTTTTCGGTAGTCACAACCAAATGGATCGGTCTGATCCATAAAATCAATATCCCCGGCTAGAAATTCTACTGGTACATGATGACAATCTGTTGTAAATAGAAGCCGAGCACGATCAGAAGCCCTTAGGTCCACCTGAAACTTCCTTTTATGTTGTTCAACACTTGCAGCCGTAAGAAATTTCTTGTCGAAAAAATTAATCCTCACGGAGAATAGTGCCCTCACATTCAACATGAAGAATGTGACAAAGCTAGTGTTTGCATTGTTGGATGCATATCCTTCCAGTGTTACTGTCTTCAAACGAATGTCATGAGATCTGAGAAAATCCCGGTGCTTCTTGAACCATCGATTGATTATACCTTTTTCTCCATGTGTTAGTGCCTAAATAGAGATGAAGATTGAAAACAGTTAATGTCCAAAAAATATTATGTTGAAAGAGTGATAGTTGAATGATTAATTATAGTACATTATATATGGGCTTTCAATGTGCGTGAAATCATCACCTTTATATACAACTTCTCCAAACATGGAAAGCATTGCAGCAAGCCAATAATCGTGTTCAGATCAAAATACCACATACTGATATGTAAGGTCTTGACAAAATCCATCGCCACTGATAGGATGGACAAGCTCTTCATTGAGCATAGAACATAATATTAGTACCAAAAGTGTACTCCAAGATGATACTTAACTTATGCGCATAAATGAAAAAGGCAGATTACAAAAGTTTACATGAATAATATACAGTACCTCAATAGGTGTGGAGCCAAAAACCATCTTGAACCATCTAAAAGTATCATGAATTGCACCCAGGTCTCTAGTTTAGGCGCAGAGACTATAGTTATTTGCGAAGGTACTATACTAGAATCAAGGAGCAACCTTTGAAGTGAAGGGGCATCTTCGATGATGAGATCATGTCCAAAAAAACAAATTCCAATGCTTACAAGGTGGGGTGACTTTATTTTGAGACAACGGATATGAATTTCCATTGCAAAAACAAGCAGCAAGCGCTCCAGGGCAGGGCAGTTGGAGTGGATGATGTTGTGCAGTGCGGCCTCCGACAGATCAACCACCACAAGCGCAAGTTTTTTTAGCAGTGGGAGTTGAAGCATTTGTACCAGATTGTCTGCTAGATGGCACCGGGCAAAGGTGGCGGTGTGGAGAGAGGCGGAAAACCACATGATGGACATCGGTGGTGAGGGCACAGATACATCGGTTCGTGGTATGTTACATACACAGTCATGGTAGAACTCAAGCTGCTGGAGTTTATCGAATTGATGGGATGTCAGCCAGGCAGCCACCATGCAGGGTATGTCCAGCAAGTAGCATGTCGGGATGCAGATGCGTTGAACGGAGCCCTGGTGGGAGGAGATGATGGCTCCGGGGAGTTCAGAATCATCATCGAGAGATAGCTGACGATAGTCGAGATTAAGAGGCGCGGTGCGCCACAGAGTGCGCCACCGAGATGCGAGGACTTGTGGCGGCAGCCATCCTTGGTGGGGAGAAGGGAGATTATCTCCCCAAGGATGCCGTCCGGGAGATTGCTGAAGCGGTCCGCCAGACATTCTACTAGTTCCTCAGGTCCAGGGGTGCGCTTCTGGCCGCACAGCCGGCTCAAGATCTACATCTGGCAGTGGCGCTGGCTGGAGCCTCATCTGTGTACATACCAATCTGAAAGAAAAATAGCATAACATGTAGGACATTTGAAATCAATTCTCAAGATCAGGAAGAAAAAAAGGCACAAACGTATATGTAGGACATTCAAAATCAATTCTCAAGATCTGGCCACGAATTATTAGCATGCAAGCTAACCCTAGTTGGATTATTAGCAAAAATCATTTGTACAGAACAAACAATTAATCACTAACTCCATACAGATAACATTGGGTATATAGATGACTAATCGGTTTTCCGTCGGAGTCGCAGTCGTTGCCGGAGTTGCTATTGACCTCCGGCTCCGACTAGGGGGCACAACGGCGCCGATGAAGTCACGGTCGTGCTGCTCCCCGCACGAGACCTCGTCGGTGGCGACGGAAACCTCTGTGCCTAGCATCATGCGTTGCGCGGGTGCTTCACCAGCCCCGGCGTCGCCACTCCCTCCGATGGTCCGCTTCGGCGGCATCATCATGCACCCCAGAGTCCAGACGTTGCTGACTACTATGGACTGGTGGTGCGGCCGCCTATTATGGTCGGCGGCTCGGGCGCATAATTAATACGGAATAGTGGGAGCGAGGCAGGCTGCGGCCAAAAGTTGTCTCGCCTCCCGGTGAGCCTGTGCGCCGGACTTCTGCCATTCCTACCATCATTTCACACAGCTACTCGCACGCCTCCCTGTCAATATGCACACCTGCACGCACGCCTCCCGGTATGCCTGTGCGGCAGACTGTTCGCATGGGTCCCGTCAACTCACGCATGCTTGCACGGCACACGGGGCGTGTGGCAGCACGTATATTTTTTGATTTATTTTCTTCCACTCTACTGCTTAACCGAACCGTTTGTGTTGAAGAGATGCACAAATCCTGCATTGAACAGCTCGCACGCTTCCCGATGAACCTGCACACCAGACGAGTTTTGGATTTACTAGAATTTAAAAACCGGGTATCTCAACGTTTTGCCGGCAATCAACAGTGCCCTGGTGTTTGAAATTCATTCCCATTTCTTGCATGGGACCTCATTAAGCATGCACCCAAGGACACATATTTTATTTTTCAACCAATTTATATGCACTGGAGCATGTGCATGTATTTCAAATTTGAATTATGCACATGAAATGCCTATAAAACCCAGTTAATGTATAAAAATGTCCAAACGAGCCCCGAAAAATTCCAAAACTTAACACATCACTCCTGTTGTTCTATGTTGACACTAGAAATTTTTTGAAAGCAATAAGAGGCAATGGTATCTTTTCATCCCCAAAGGTGGCACGTTCCCTACCGAAACGATCAGGCTTGTTATAAGAAGCTCCGGTTTGTAAGAAGCTTATACCCAAACCTGCCCCAAATGGGAAAAAATTACCACGGCATGTTGATGTCGTTCCATGATACCGGGCCAAGTTTCATGAATTTTAGACAAGTTTTGGATTTACTAGAATTTAAAAACCCAGGTATCTCAACGTTTTGCCGGCAATCAACAGTGCCCTGGTGTTTGAAATTCATTCCCATTTCTTGGATGGGGCCTAAGTATGCACCCAAGGACACATATTTGATTTTTCAACCAATTTATATGCACTGGAGCATGTGCATGTATTTCAAATTTGAATTATGCACATAAAATGCCTAGAAAAACTAGTTAATGTATAAAAATGTCCAAGCGAACCCCCAAAAATTCCAAAACATAACACAACACTCCTGTTGCTCTATGTTGACACTAATTTTTTTAAAAGCAATAAGAGGCAACGGATGTCGTTTCGTCCCCAAAGGTGTCATGGTGTTCGAAATTCATCCCCATTTCTTGATGGGACATAACCATAAACCCATGGACACAAGCAGATAAAAGGTCTAGCAATTCAAACACTGTCCATTGCCGTTGTGACCCCATTATGTAATTCAAATTAAGATGGAAAGTCAAGTAGATCCCACATAGTTTATTATCGCCAACCATGTGAGATGTAGTACAAAATATCCTGGAGCACCGTTGGTGTATAGTACGCCTATGGCTTACGCGAGAAGGTGCCTCGGCTATAGTCCATAGTATTACTTCCTCATAATCTTGAAAATATCTACCACCTGGAAGGTTTTAATGTTTGATAGCACACGATTAGTATGTGCGGACCGTGTGCGATGTCTGATACTCCCACTCTGCTTTAGTCCCTTGATTCAAATTTTCAATAGCCCTGGCATTTTACTCCCGCCTCTGCATCCCTCGCAATCTCAAAAATATCTGCTCGCCCTTGACCCAAATTTTCAGTAGCCCCGCCTTGTTACTCCCGCCTAGTAAAATGTTCAATTGCCGCATTATTTCGTCAAGCACCTCCTTGCCCCCCTCCACACACACCACACACTCCCCAAAACCTCCTCTCACACAGACACACACCACCCCTGAAAGCATTGGTAGGTTGCCGCCATTGCCGGCGCCTCCATCCTCAACCTCTGCCTGTGTGCCGGGGAGCTCGAGGAGCCAATGGCCAAAAAGAGGTTTATCGCAGCCTTTTCGCTCGACGCCGGCGAGTTAGTCACCGAGGTGTCCCCGTCGTCCTCCGCGGGCTCGATCCGCCATAGCAGGTCCCCCGATCCGCCCGCCGCCGTGCCCCTATGCCGGTTCGAGGACTTTGCCATCCTCCCTCGGACCCGGCAGCCGACGAGGTCCTACCTTGGTGTACGGCAACGTCGGTGGGGGAACATGCGTCACCGAGATTACACATCGGAAGACCCACACCCGCTGGTGGCTCGGTACCTTCCACATGACCGAGCTCGCAGCCATGGAGTACAACCGCTGGTAGGTCCGCTACCATGGCGCGGCGGCTAGGCTCAATTTCCCCTTTGGCACACGTCCGGTCGACCTCGTTCCACCAGAGCCAGGGTGGTGAGCTCAGCTCTGGCGCGGGAGAGACCGTGAGGCGTGGGAGCGCCTCGAGGCCGAGGCGGCCACCGAGGCCTACATGTAAGAGCTTCGCCGGCAGCACCCGGAGCTCATGGAGGCGGAGCGGGTGATCTTTGCCAGCGCGGAGGGCAGCGAGGTTATCGTGCTCTCATCTGATGATGAGGTCGAAGGCGGCGAGGACGGCGGCGCGAAGGGCGGCGAGGTTATCGCGCTTTCCTCCGATGAAGAGGTCCAAGGCCATGGTGACGGCGGCACGAAGGGCGTCGAGGGGGCCCCCGAGGACGAGGAGATCGACGTTGACGAGTGGAGGAGTGCCTTCGCCAATGACCCCGATGACGGCACCGGCCCGGACCCGGCTCGTGGCACACCGTACATGACGAGGAAGGATTGGCTCGACCTCTACTTCGACCGAAAGTAGTTTAGCTTAGTTTAAATTTATGTTTTATGTTCGGTTCTGCAAAACTATCTATGTTTATGTTTGAATGCATGCTACTTTCGGTTGAACCTGCTTTGAACTTGATCAAATTGAAGTTTACAACCTTAAGTTTAGGGGATCAACTAGAAAAGGCCAAAAATTGATGGGGTATATATACGTCCACTAAGGGTTTTAGTCCTTTAACTTTTTAAGGATCAGCTAGAGATGGCCATATGACTTGTTTATTTCAGTTCTTCACAATGTGATGCTCTATATCTGCAACTATTTGCCGTGCAGTTCAATTTCATCAATAACAGTTTCAACAATACCACTATGAATTACGATATTTGGTTGCTGTTAAGGATATTGTAGTTAACATGTCTTGTTTTTACAATAACTAGTGTACTTTAGACCTACACAATACCAATTTGAATGACTATTTTCTTGTTTTTAAATGTTATGCCTGATGCAGTTAACACACGTTTCCACTTCTTGTTTTGCTTAACTAGCGTGCTTAAGCCTGCACACTGAAGCTATCATTTGTAGATTATTTTGTCTACCATAGATTTATTTGGTTGGTGTTTAGCTTGTTATGCTTAACATGCCTTTATATGTACTCATACAGGACAATATTGAGAACAGTGTTGTTTCCCATCGAGGTTAGTTTCATCGCATTGCTTATATGTACTCACTGTTCAGGATATCGGTAGCAGGTACCATATAGCATGGGCTGATAAGGGATTAATCATCGAATCGGACATTTCACTGAATATGTCTATAACCCATTTATTAGTAGGTTAACTAGGGTCATATTTAATATATCTAAGGCTACATAGCAACATGCATTGTACTGAATGACTAAATATGCAATCCCAGGCTGCATAGCAACAAGGAAGAGTGTTACCTTAATGTTCTGATGATGTCTGCATATACATGTAATAAAATCTCATATAATGGGATGGAGGGAGTGTTGTACTACATCATTTTTCAATTGTTGTTTAGCTTCTAATATTAACTTGGTGCTTTTAGGTACATATATCATTGCCAAATATCCACACTTTGACCCTTTCTGCGTATGGGGCAATGACATATTCATGAACCAGCATCAAGTGAGGAAACTGATAAACATTGTTATTAAAATGGGTCAAAAGATGTCAATCAAACTATTTTTTTACACTTTATGCAAGACAACAGTGAACTGTAGGATGGTAAGTAAGAACCCTGTAGCCTTCTTTTTACTACCCGTAATGAGTTGCGTTAGATGACAATGTCTAAATCTTTTTTCTTTTGTAGTGGATCCTGAAGCAGTTTACACAAGATTACCTCTCAAACTACATGATTGGCGGTCGGCCATCACAAGGGGTTGGACTAGAGTCTTGCATGCCTTCTGCATCCAGGAGAGCACAATAGGGCCATTTCGCTTCACCTTGTTCAGCAACCGGAATGTCTATGGCCTCTTTCTTTACCATCTGTAATAGTACAAGTATAGAACCCTGGTTCATCATCCTTTATTTGGTGCTTATGTAATTCTTAAACATATGTACCTATGAATCGAATAATGCATTGGTTGTTTGAACCTGATGGATATGAATAAAGCTATAGCCTACTTTCAAGTTTAAATTAGGTACAATTTTAAATAGCAGCAATTAAATTAGGGAGAAATTATGGTGTATGGGTCATTACGGCGCATACGGTTAATAAAGCACAGCGTGCGATATACATCATAATCCAACACGGTTCATTGAGAGGAAACGTGTGTAACAATGCACACAGTTGCCGTTTGCAAAGCGTGTGTGATGTCAGACACTATCACATATGGTGCGGAGAAACTAAATGCGTGTGATTGTCTACCTATCGTACACGGTTTATAATCAAGAACTATTTGTGATGTGCTAGGCATCGTAAAACTCCCGTGCCTAGAATCTGCCTGGAAAACTCTCGTGCCTGGAATCCGCCTGATTTTAGGTAAAACCACAAAACTATGACTGGAATGGCAATGCGAGCACAAACGAGTAGCAATGATTAAGCGTTTGGGATATTCGAGATATCAGAAACGATTATATAGGGACAACTATATGCATCAAGGCTCCCTATCCCCAACGGTTTCTGGGTCGTGTGGGAAGGATCCCCTATCGCTATCACTCACTAGGCAACGGTTCCAAATGCCGTCACGGAAAGGGGTTAAAAACCGTTTGTATAGCACCGACGCGTACCAGTGACGACTCTCTCACCGGCCTCCGGAGTGGCGATAACCTGATCTTTGTCAGGGAGCTTGTGCGTGATATCCGCGGACAAATAGCCCACGCTTCGGAGCTCCTTGATGTCCTTCTCGGTGATGGAGAAGGTCTCCCAGTTTCCCTTGGAGCCGGATCCAGCCATTGCTGGGGAGGGTGGCAGTGGTATGAAAGGTTGGAGTTTTTTGGCGTTGGAGCTTGAACAAGGGAAGACGGAGGCTAGAGGAAGGCGTGGGGAATAAAGAAGGGATTTTTACCCTCTTATAGGCAGCGAAAATACTAAATGCCCCCCTCTCAAGCCATAAACCTTGCCTTTTCCCAAGGAGATCGTGCGTTAAGGTGCGGTTGGGTTACCCAAACCATCTTGATGAGGATCCCGTAATGGGCAGGCACGATCTCTGATTTGACAAGACGTGCCAATAGAGGCTAAGCCTCGAAACATGAAACGGGAGGCTTGAGAACGGTTCAAAATGTTGAAGGGTCAAGTGTGACGCTTTGCCAAAAAAGTTGTCAGTAAAAGACCATGTTCTTGTTTTTTGATGTTTTGCCATCATGGCTAAGGGGTCTCTTGATTGTGTAGAGCCAGACACAGCTTCTTTATACAGGAAGCTGATTTAAAATATTTGAGAGGAGGAACCCGCCTTGCAATGTTGAAGATAATCTGCATGCCGAACACATTGTCATCGAAGATTGGTTCAGGGGCTACTAAGGGAGTCCTAGATTAGGGGGTCCTCGGGTGTCCGGACTATTCAATATGGGCCGGACTGATGGCCCATAAGGATAAAGCAGAAGACTATCCCCGTATCCGGGTAGGACTCCTATATGCGTGGATGGCAAGTTTTGTGTCCAGATATGTTGTTTCCTTCCTCTACAAACCAACTCTGTACAACCCTAGGTCCCTTCGGTGTATATATAAACTGGAGGGTTTAGTCCGTAGAGGCTATCAGAATATTCATAGGCTAGACAACTAGGGTTTAGCCATTATGATCTCGAGGTAGATCAACTCTTGTAACCCCTATACTCATTGAATACAATCGAGTAGGACATAGGGTATTCCCTCCTTTAAGAGGGCCTGGACCTGGGTAAACATTGTGTCCCCATCGTCCCTAGTTACCATTGATCCTTAGACACACAATTCGGGACCCCCTACCCGAGATCTGTCAGTTTTGACACCGACATTGGTGCTTTCATTGAGAGTTCTGTTGTGTTGTTCACCCATAGCATGCGCCTGTCTCATCAACGGCCTGATTGAGAGTGAGAAAAATAGCCTCTACATATGATGAGATAGGCGTAGGTTTCACTAGTGGCTTCTCTCGAGAAAAATAGCAAACAGTGGGAGAACAAATTACTGTTGGGCAATTGATAGAACTTCAAATAATCATGACGATATCCAGGCAATTATCATTATATAGGCATCACGTCCAAGATTAGTAGACCGACTCCTGCCTGCATCTACTACTATTACTCCACACATCGACCGCTAGCCAACATGCATCTAGTGTATTAACAAATTATTGTTGGCCAATTGATAGAACTTCAAATAATCATGACGATATCCAGGCAATGATCATTATATAGGCATCACGTCCAAGATTAGTAGACCGACTCCTGCCTGCATCTACTACTATTACTCCAGACATCGACCGCTATCTAGCATGCATCTAGTGTATTAAGTTCATGGAGTAATGCAATAAGAACAATGACATGATGTAAACAAGATCTATTATGTAGAAATATACCCCATCTTGTTATCCTTAATGGCTACGATACATACGTGTTGGTTCCCCTTCTGTCACTGGAATCAAGCACCGTAACATCGGACCCATCACAAAGCACCTCTTCCCATTGCAAGATAAATAGATCAAGTTGGCCAAACAAAACCCAAATATCGGAGAAGAAATACGTGGCTATAAGCAATCATGCATATAAGAGATCAAAAGGCTCAAATAACTTTCATGGATAAGAACATAGATCTGGTCATAAACTCAAAGTTCATCGGATCCCTACAAACACACCACAAAAGAATTACATCATATGGATCTCCAAGAGACCATTGTATTGAGAATCAAACGAGAGAGAGGAAGCCATCTAGCTACTAACTACGGACCCGAAGGTCTACAAGAGACTACTCACGCATCATCAGAGAGGCACCAATGGACATGCTGAACCCCTCCGTGATGGTGTCTATATTGGATCTAGTGTTTCTGGAACTTGCGGCGGCTGGAATTGATTTTCGTCGACTCCCCTTGGGTTTCTGGAATTTGGGGTATTTATAGGGTAAAGAGGCGGTTCAGGGGGCACGCGAGATGGGCACAACCCACCAGGGCGCGCGTGGGCCTCCATACGCGCCATGGTGGGTTGTGCTCCACTCGAAGCACCCCCAGGCGCTTCTCCGGACCATTGGATGTCTTCTGTCCAAAAAAATCCACAAAACATTTTGTTGCGTTTGGACTCCGTTTGATATCGATTACCTGTGATGTAAAAACATGCAAAAAAACAGCAACTGGCACTTGGCACTATCAATAGGTTAGTACCAAAAAGTGATATAAAATGATTATAAAACATCCAAGAATGATAATATAACAACATGGAATAATCAAAAATTATAGATACATTGGAGACATATCAGTGGGGTCTGTCAAAATTCCGGTGCAGCAGAGGATTGGCCAGGAACTGCTGCAGGAGGATCATCCAGAGGAATCAGAAGCCGATCACGCGCGCGGGCCCCACCCTCTTGGCGCCTTCTGTCCCACAGCCCAAGGAAAGTGGGGAAGAAAGGAATGCTGGGCAGTGGGACCCCACGCTCCTGTCCCCGCATGCCGTGCAAATCGAGGACGGTGGGTTGGATGAGGAATTCAGTGCCTTATCGAGATTGGGCTCGGAGGGCCCACACTGCATACACGATGCTGACACGCCCATGCATGAGGATGGAGTGCTTGCGGTGAGCCACTCAGTGAAAACAATGGTTGCTAGGCAGGATGCAACTGTGCCTTTAGACGCCCCCGCTCCGCAGCAATCAGTCCGCCACCAGATGGAGGATTTTTTGCGTAGAACTCACACGAGTGCTGGCTCTCATTATGCATGGCCCTGTGGCACGTACACCACTAGCACAATCGAGAAGGCCCTGATAGAAGAGAGCTCCTGTCTCTAACCCAAGGAGAAGTGTGCGGCTTGCAAAGGGTAGAGGGTTACATGCCATAAAGCAGCAAGCAGCAATCATTAGGAAGATCTGCATGGCCAACGAAGGAGAGATCATCAACGACCAGGCCCTAGAAGCGTACGTCGAACTCTTCAAGAAACCCCTTTCGGACTCCCACATCGCAACGATTCTAGCACTGTTTGGTTGGGAACCATTAGTTCTTCCATTCATGGAGCTGTCGGCTGGAGTGGAGCTAGGACACTAGCCCCTCCTTAAGTATGGTGGATCTGTAGACCTTGCTCATGGCGATACAACCTCTTGAATTATTGGTGTGGAACGTCCGGGGACTAAACTCTCCGGCGCGTAGGCATTCTATCTACCAAGTGGTAAACTCAACAAGTCCTAGCATTATATGCATATAAGAGACTGAGATGGAGAACATCACTGTGGAACTTGTAAGGCAATGTCTTGGAAATAAATTCAAAAGCTTCTACTATTTGTCTACGGTGGGTACTAGAGGCGGCATCCTCCTTGCTTGGGATGCTACGGTGGTGCAATTATCAAACCCGCACACCATAACTAACACGCTAACGGCGGTGGTCAAACCTGTGGAAGGGTCAGAATGGTGGATCACCAGGGTGTACGTCCCGCAGGGTGATAGAAAGAAGACCGAGTTCCTTCAGGAGATTGTGGAGGTGCATGAACTGATGGCAGGCCCATGGGTGCTCGTGGGGGACTTTAACCTCCTATCCAACCCCAAGGACAAGAACAAAACGGTAACTAATAGGCGGATGATGGCTAGATTCCGTACAAAACTGAACCAGCTCGAACTCAAGGAGATTCACATGAATGGGCGTAAATTCACGTGGTCGAACAAAAGGGCGGCTGACCCTTGAGAAGATTGATCATATTTTGATGTAGGGTGGAACCTTATACGGCCGATCTTTCATGAAAGGACTGGATCCCGCGATGAACACGAAGAACACAAGGGGAAAACATGAAGGGAAACACAAGAGAATCACTCAAACCAACAAGATATGGTCATACATATGCTAGATCCTTGAAACACGAAAGAAGATACAAGATCGACGATCAACAAGGGACGATACAAAGGTAATTGGTTCTTCTCCGTGAGGAGGTCTTGAGGGGGTTCTTCCCGTAAAGGGGTCTTGAATCTGCTTGGGGAATCTTCTCCGAAGAGGTCGTGAGCTCCAAAGGAGAAGTAACCAAGGGGATGAGCAAAGCTCTATCTCTAATATGAGCTATCACATTGCTAACCCTAGAAAGAGGGAGGAGGAGGTCTATTTATAGTCTAGAGTCACGAAAGGGTAAGTGGGCTTCGGCCCAACACGCGGGCGGCATATAGGCGTCGGACGTCCGACGGTCACCGGTCGTCCGATGGCTCGCGAGGGTCCATACGTCCGGTGCTTGTCGAAAGTCCGATGTCTTGGCTCGAGTGTGCTTTGGTCGGATGTTCGGTCGGGGTCGGATGTCCTTGGCGTCAGTCATGTGGTGATCTCCACACTTCCGATGTTTTGGCTCGGGTGTGGTGGTGCCGGTCATCCGGTGTTGCTCGGCCGTCTGGACGCTGGGAGGCGGCAGTCGTCTGATCGACGTCAGTCGTCCGAACGCTGGAGCATGCGCGGGCTAGGACTTGGCTGGCCAGTTGGAGCTTCTAGGCGTCAGACGTCCGAGAGGCATCGATCATCCAATGACTAGGAGTTTCGAGCAGTCCTTCTTCTTGTCCATTGAACTTGGTGTCCTCGCCGTCTTGTCCATTGGGTGTAGCTGGTCCATGGCTTTCCTACAAATACCTGATCACACATAGGGTCTCCGCATGAGGTAGTAGCCATGTCTCATATGTAGGAAGTGGAAGTTCGGAGAGGAGCGAGATCACCTTATCTTCGATAGCCTTTGCTCGGGCTCTTGTCATTGGTCCAAGTGGTGTCATAGGAGATGTAGGTAGGTCCATGGGGATGATCCTGGGATGCTCCGCATCATCCCCCCCTGTGAAAGATCCGACCTCAAATCGAAATCTTCATCACCATGGTAGGGCGAGAGATCCTTGAGGTTGAAGACGTCGCTCGTGTTGTACTTGTCGCGCAGAAGGTAGATCTTGTAAGCATTGTTGTTGTAGCATGCTAGCACCTTGAAGGGTCCATCGGCTTGTGGTAGAAGTTTGGACTTGTGTTCATTGGGGAAGCATTCCTTGCGAAGGTGTAGTGACACAAGATCTCCAATGTTGAATATCATGGGTTGCATGTTGACGTTGAGCTTGGTTGCGAGTCGTTGTACTTGGTGCTCGATTGTGTGCCTTGTATCTTCATGCATCTTCTTGAGATAGTTCACTCTCGCGTCCTTGTTGGTGAGCACTTGCAGTGGTAGAGGAAGAATGTCCAATGGGGACAACTGGTTGAAACTATAGATGACCTCGAAGGGGGACTTGCCGGTAGTCGAATGTCTTGCACGGTTGTAGCCGTACTCGGCGATCGGTAGGCACTCTTCCCACTCCTTGATGTTCCTCTTGATCAACACACGTAGTAGAGTTGAGAGCGTTCGGTTCGTCACTTCCGTTTGGCCGTCGGTTTGTGGATGGTATGCCGTGAAGAATAGTAGCTTGATTCTGAGCTTGGCGCATAAGGTCTTCCAAAAGTAACTCAAGAACTTGACGTCGCGGTCCGAGACAATTGTCTTTTGTTGTAACACCCCGGTAGTTAAGCTACAGTAACCACACACAAATGGTGCCATGTCATCACAATTAATTTGCCAAACCACACGTTGGTCCAAACCGAGTTCAGATTCAAATTTTAAAGTAAAGTCAAATAAATCATTTCTTCAAACTGCAAAACAAAAGTGTTCATAATATTTAAAATAACCCACTCATATTTTCATGAAGAAACCCCACTTGAGAGAGTTTCTAAAATGCCCCTAACTAATCGTAGAATGTACCAACATCATTTAAAGTGGTCCAATTAAATGAAAACACAATTATAAACTTTTCCAGTTGGCCTCAAACTTTTTGAGAAACCTCAGAATATTCCAAAGAATTTATGTACCAAGTTTAATATTTAGCAAAAAATTGTTTGGACACTCATTCAATTAGAAAACAGTGGCAAAAATTGAAAAAAGAAAGAAAGAAAATGCTAAAGACCTAGTGTACTAATGGGCCATAAGTGGCTGCAGTAACACGGCCCAGCCCACCACGGCCTTCTCCATCTTCCTCTGTACAAGAGACAGACACCTGTGCGTGGCGCACATCCACGCCTCCATGGCCGCCATGTCGACCATCCGGCGAGCCCCTGAGGTGTATAAGGCCATCTCCAAGCCCGAGGACAAACGCTAGACCCCCAGTTCCCTCGTTTCCCCCTCGCACTCGATCCGGAAGAGGAGCCGAAGCTTCCGTCGTCGCGCCATAGTCACCATTGCGGTCACAGGCCTCCCCGACGCACGGGAAGATGCCCGGGAGCTCCCTCGTCGATGACTCCTTCACCTACCTTCGCTGATTCGAGCTGGGCCGCGTTGTGCGCTCGGGATCTAGCCGGTTTTTCGCCACGGCCGCCACCGTTCGTCGACGAGCGCGACGCATCCGACCACTCCCGCGCTCTCTAATCACGTCCATGAGCTCCATGGTGAGCTCTTCTACCGATTCCCCTTTTTTTCCTTCGATTCATCATCGTTTGCTACCGTTCCCGATCTCGGCCGTCGTCGTCGATGGTCGCGCTCGAGCTCCTGTGTACGCACGCGCCTGCTCCTGGCCAACCAACCATGCTCGCACCCCTGCGCCCTGCCGTGTCCCTGCATCGTCGTGCGTGCGCCGCCGCCCGCGCTTCCCCCATGCGCACTTGCTGCTGCCGCCGCTGTTCTGCTACTGCTGTCACTGCTGCCCTTTCCTGCTGCTGCCTCTGCCTGGTACTGCATCGCTGCTGCTGCCTATAGTTGCTACCACCGTTGGCGTTGCTTTGCTGATGCTTCATGCATGCTGCTTCTTCCGATAGCTGCCGCTCTGCACTTGTCGCGTCGTTGCTTCTGCTGCCATCGCTATTGCTGCTGTTGGTTGAGGCCGCAAGCACATTCAGGCCTCATGTGCCATGGCCATGGCCTAGTGCCTTTGCACATGGCCGTGTGGTGGCCGGCTTGTTAGTTTAGTTTGGTTAGACTAATTAGTGATTAAGTATGGCCAAATGACATGTGGACCATGCTGATAATTAAAGGATAAAACAAATAAAAATATATAAGCCTATGACATGTTGGACCCACTTCTATTGTTCACATGTTGACCAGTCAAATGTTGACTGGGTCAACCCAGCCACTGGACCCACTTGTAAGCCATTGTAGCTAAGCTGCTGCTGTGTGCACTTAGCAATTTTCTTTTAAAATCAAATTAAAACAAATTCTAAAAATGCAATAAACTTCGTTAATTCATGGAAAATAATTCATAACTCAGATGAAAATACTTTGTACATGAAATTTGCTCAGAACGACGAGACGAATCTGGCTACGCAACCCGTTCATCCGCCACACATTCCTAGCATAGAAAACACGCAACTTTCCCCCTCCGATTCATCTGTCCGAAAACGCGAAACACCGGGGATATTTTCCCGGATGTTTCCCCCCTTCACTGGTATCACCTCATACCTCGTAGGGCACACCTAGCACCGCTACTTGTCATGTCATGCATCGTTATGCATCTGTTTGCATTGTATTCATTGTTTCTTCCCCTCTTGTCTTCGGTAGACTACGAGACTGACGCCGCTGCTGGTGCCCCGATCGACTACGCTGTTGACGAGCCCTCTCTCTTGCCAGAGCAACCAGGCAAACCCCCCTTGATCACCAGATATCGCCTATTCTTCTCTCTACTGCTTGCATTAGAGTAGTGTGGCATGTTACTGCTTTCGGTTAATCCTATTCTGTTGCATAGCCTGTCATTGTTGCTACAGTTGTTGATACCTTACCTACAATCCTAAATGCCTAGTATAGGATGCTAGTTTATCATCAGTGACCCTACATTCTTGTCCGTCTGCCATGCTATACTATCGGGCCGTGATCACTAGGGAGGTGATCATGGGTATATATTATATATCTTATACATGATACATGTGATGACTAAAGACGGGTTGGCTCGTAGAGTACCCGTGAGTGATTCACGGATTGGGGGTTGAAATGACCTTTGTCCCGACGGCCCTCTGTGTGGATCTTTGTGGAGGAGCGACAGGGCAGGTTGAGACCACCTAGGAGAGAGGTGGGCCTGGCCTTGGTCGGCGTTTGTGGTTATTTCAAAATAACACGCTTAACGAGATCTGGGTATTTGATCTGAGTCTGGCCACTGGCCTATACGCACTAACCAACTACGCGGGGACAATTATGGGCACTCGACGTCGTGGTATCAGCCGAAGCCTTCGTGACGTCAGCGACTGGGCGGCGCGCGCCGAGTTGGACTGGAACGCCTGCTCTTGTATAAGGGAGGCTAGGTCTGCTCGCCGGCCGCGTTCGCAACGTGCAGGTGTGCAATGGGACATGGGCCCAGACCCCTGCGCCATCGGATTTAGACCGGCGTGCTGACCTCTCTGTTGTGCCTAGGTAGGGCTGCGACATGTTGATCTTCCGAGGCTGGGCATGACCCAGGGAAGTGTGTCCGGACAAAGGGGATCAAGCGTGTTGGGAAATGTGGTGCACCCCTGCAGGGAAGTTGATCTATTCGAATAGCCGTGTCCCTCGGTAAAAGGATGAGCTGGAGTTGTACCTTGACCTTATGACAACTAGAACCGGATATTAATAAAACACACACTTCCAAGTGCCAGATACAACCGGTGATCGCTCTCTCACAGGGCAACGAGGGGAGGATCACCGAGTAGGATTTTGCTATACGATTCTACTTGGTGAACTTACCATCTACTCTCTTCTACTACTTCAAGATGGAGGCTGCCAAAAGTGTAGTCTTCGATAGGACTAGCTATCCCCCTCTTATTCTGGCATTCTGCAGTTCAGTCCACATATGCTACCCCTTTTCCATTTGATACCAATGCATACATATGTAGTGTAGTTCCTTGCTTGCTAGTACTTTGGATGAGTACTCATGGTTGCTTTGCTCCCCCTTTTCCCCCTTTCTATACCCGATTGTTGCGACCAGACATTGGAGTCCCGGAGCCAGACGCCACTGTCGATGATGACTACTACTACTCGGGAGGTGCCTACTACTACGTGCAGCCCACTGACGACGACCAGTAGTAGTTTAGGAGGATCCCAGGCAGGAGGCCTGCGCCTCTTTCGATCTGTATCCCAGTTTGTGCTAGCCTTCTTAAGGAAAACTTGTTTAACTTATGTCTGTACTCAGATATTGTTGCTTCCGCTGACTCGTCTATGACCGAGCTCTTGTATTCGAGCCCTCGAGGCCCCTGGTTTGTAATATGATGCTTGTATGACTTATTTTATTTGTAGAGTTGTGTTGTGATATCTTCCTGTGAGTCCCTGATCTTGATCGTACACGTTTGCATGTATGATTAGTGTACGATTGAATCGGGGGCGTCACATTTGTACTCCATGTAGGCGCAAGATTTCCCTACAAAAAAGATTTGCAACATGTGAAGCATCGTCTATCTTGTTGCAAGGAATGAAATGAGCCATTTTTGAGAATCGGTCCACAACAACAAACACGAAATCCTTTCCATTCCTAGTCCTAGGAAAACCAAGCACAAAGTCCATACTAATATCTTCCCATGGGTGATATGGAATTGGAAGGGGCATATAAAGGCCATGAGATTGAGCTTTAGACTTAGCTTTGCGAGATGTAGAACATCGGTTGGTGAAGCGTGAGACGTCGCGGAACATCTTGGGCCAAAAATAGTTCTTGGACCGCGTAGCAAATGTCTTGTCATGTCCGAAGTGTCCCATTAGTCTTCCTCCATGAGATTCCCGCAAAAGTAACAAACAAAGAGAAGACTGGGGGATGCAAAGTTTGTTAGCTCTCATAAGATAATCATCTTTGACGTAATAGCGTTCCCAAGATGTATGCGTCAAACACTTGGCATAAGGAATAGCAAAAGTAGGATCATGCACAAAGAAGTCTTTATGTGCTCAAAGCTATGACATTCAATTCAAGTTTGGTGACAAGCATGCATATGCGGGAAAGAGCGTCTGCTACAACATTTTCCTTACCTTTAATGTACTTGATGACATAAGGAAATGACTCAATGAATTCAATCCATTTAGCATGACGCTTGTTTAACTTAGTTTAACCCTTAAGATACTTAAGCATTTCACGGTCGGTATGGATGACAAATTCATGAGGGCGAACATAATGTTCCCATTCATGCAAAACTCACACTAAAGCATATAGCTCTTTGTCATAGATGGGGTAGTTGAGTTGCGCTCCAGAAAGTTTCTCACTAAAGTATGCTATGGGGCGCTTCTCTTGCATTAACACACCTCCTATGCCATTACCACTAGCATCGCAATGAATTTGAAATGGTTTGTCAAAGTTGGGTAATGCAAGCACGGGAGCATGAGTAAGCAAATTCTTAAGTTCATTGAATGCAGTATCTTGGGATGGTCCCCAAATGAAAGGCGCATTCTTCTTACTCAAAGTATGCAAAGGTGAAGCAATGGTGCTAAAACCCTTCACAAATCTATGATAGAAACCGGCTAAACCAAGGAAGCTATGCACTTGTTGCAAGTTGGTTGGTTGAGGCCAAGTTTTAATAGCATTGATCTTAGATTCATCTACATGAACACCCTTAGAAGATATAACGAAACCCAAGAAAACAAGCATATCGATAGCAAAAAGGCATTTGTCCATATTAGCATAAAGGTGCTCTTTACTAAGGGTTTGTAACACGGTTCTAAGATGGGTGACATGGTCTATGAGAGATTTTCTAAAAACAAGAATATCGCCAAAACAGACCACAAAAAATACACCAATATAGGGTCGAAGAACAGAATGCATGACTCTCGTGAAAGTACCATGTGCTTCGGATAAACCCATTGGCATGACAAACCATTCATATAAGCTAAACTTGGTCTTAAATGTGGTTTTCCATTCATTACCTTCTTGGATGCATATTTGACAGTAGCCGCTTTTAAGGTCAATCTTAGAGAAAATGGTGGCTCCACTAAGCTCGTCTAGCATATCATCTTGGCATGGAATAGGGTAAGGATAATGCATGGTAATACCATTGATAGGACGACAATCGGAACACATGCGATATGTACCATCTTTCTTGGGAACAAGGATTACCGGGATGGCACAAGGGCTCAAACTTTCTCGTACATGGCCGTTGTCGATGAGTTGTTGTACTTTCCGTTGGATCTCCATGGTTTCCTCGGGGTTGACGTGGTAGGGAGCCTTGTTAGGAAGGGGTGCTCCGGGGATGAGGTCGACTCAGTGCTTGATGCCTCATAGTGGAGGTAGATCCGGAGGTAGCTCGTCGGGGAAAACATCTTGGAATTCCTGCAATAGAGACGATAACACTAAAGGTAGATTGTGAGAGGTGTTAGCTTTTGGTGGCTCGTCCTTGCACAAAAGGACATAGTGCATGACACTTGATGGGTTCTCACACACTTCTCTCATCTCACTTTCGGTGGCAAATAGAACTTAGTTCTTGTTGCTCATCGTGGAGGCACTCAATTTGGGCTTGTGGCACTCACTTTCTTTTTGGTGGTTTGCTCTCTCACTATTCTCTCCATGATGGGTGGTTTGCTTGTCAGCGATTACTTGGCTTGGAGACACAAGTCGAAGTACGTACTCCTTTCCTTTCATCTTGAAGCTATAGTGGTTCGTTCGGCTGTTGTGGATGACACCTCGATCAAATTGCCATGGTCACCCAAGAAAAAGGTGGCAAACAGACATTGGAACGACATCACACTCCAAAGTGTCTTGGTAAGCTCCGATCTTGAAGGAAACTTGTACCCTATGCTCGACTTGGATAGTGCCGGAGTCGCTTAGCCATCGAAATTTGTAGGGGTGTGGGTGCTTCATCTTGACCAATTGGAGTTTGGAGCAAAGTTCTGCACTTGCCAAGTTATGACAACTCCCTCCATTGATGATGACCTTGACGGACCTTCCATTGATGCCGGCCTTGGTATGGAAGATATGGCATCTTTGGTCTTCTTATTGTTGATGTTGAAGAGTCAAGACCTTGGAGACAATGAGAGCAGGCTCGGATCTTCGTCACAAAATACTTGATCATCTTCATCTTCATTCACTTGTCGGTGCATGGCCACTTGCTCAACGGCTTACATTTATCCTTCACTCATGGAGTCATATGTACCATCATCGTTGAAGATCATGGTGCGTTTGTTGATACACTCGAAAGACTTGTAGCCTCGGCCGCCGCATGTGAAGCATTTGAAGGAACTTGTATTGATGGTCTCATCGGTTGGGGTAGATGATGATGAAGATCTCGGCTCAAAGTTTCTTGTAGTAGGAGGGCAACTTGAAGTTGTCGAAGTTTTCTTGTAACTCGATGATGGAGGCAAAGGTGTCCCATCTTTTGAAGAGATGGTGGCTATCGTTTTAGAGGAAGTCGACTTTGACGATCCGGCTACGAACGTGCGAGAACGTCGTGCCTTAGCAATCGCTAAACCAACTCCGAGATGTTATTAACCATGCCGAAGCACGATCAACCTGACCATGAAGGTCTGTTTCCTGCAGGCAAACGAAGAACAAGCAAGAAACTAAGACTACAATCTGGATAAGGCGAATATAAGAGGTAAGCTTTATTGATCAAGGTGGGGTTCTGTGACGCCTTTGTCTGGTCGTTGTACACAAACGAAGTACGCGAAGTTGCTGCTATGGCGAACTTTTAATCTAAACAAAACCCAACGTCTAAACGACGCCCTAAGGGTTGTATATATGGAGGAAGAGGGGGGGGGGGGTTTCATGGCCCTTGGAGGAGGGGTCCGAAACCAACCGTAACTCGTGTTTCCCCACACATACGGACTCTAAAAACAGCCTATAATCAAGTATTTCGAAATTACATGGGCCTGGCCCAATAATAAGGTGACACGACACCTAGAATAGCCTCTGGATGAAATTTATGAAGTGGCATCTTGTATATTTCATCCAAGGCTTCATGCACTCATTATGGTGGCTACAAAGTCCTGGAATCATCGCTTGTAACTCTGTTCTTGTTCCCCTTGCGCATGCCATCATCTCCATGCTTGGTCTTGCTCCAGTGTTCATCCCTCTTATCCATGCCAGGCCCTTCATTTGTAAGCAAAACAAATGTATCCAATTTAGGCAGCATCATATTCTCATGAACATTAGAATCATTACCAAGAAATGAAAGTACCTGATAATTTAATTGGCGTGCACGAGCTCTAGTAATTGGTCCAGTATGTATAGCAGCAGGGGTTGTGGGTGTAACAATGGTATTGATGTCCTCATCACTCGACTTGTCGCCGTTTCTTGTAGATGGCTTGGTTGAGGTAGAAGGTGTTGGAGTCATTGAAGTTTGGGTGTTGGAGAAGTCGTAATTCTTGGATGAAAACTTGGCATATTTGAAGTCATCTTGCACTTGGCGTTCTGCCTTGGTAGCTTGATGCACTAGCTTGATGAGGTTGCAGTATGGTTGGAAATTGGCGATCTTCTTGATAGGATGATTGAGTCCATTCAAGAAACGTGCCATAGTTTGCTCATCATCTTTCGTGACATTGGCTCGTATCATGGCAATCTCCATTTCCTTGTAATATTCTTCAATGCTGTTGGTTCCTTGCTTGAGGAGTTGGAGTTTCTTCAAGAGGTCGCGGACGTAGTATGTTGGAACGAAACATGCTCACATGACATCCTTCATTTGCACCCAAGTAGTGATGGGTGGTTCACCTCTTGCCTCTCGGCGCTCAATGACTTGTTCCCACCAAATGAGGACGTAGTCTTGGAACTCAAGGGATGCCATTGTGATCTTCTTCTCTTCCTCATAGTTGTGCAAGCGGAAGATTTGTCAACCTTCAATGCCCATGATAGGTGGTACTCTTCGGGATCATTGCTTCCATTGAACTTAGGCATGGTGAACTTTAGCTTGCCGTATCATTGCTCTTCATTGTGTTGGGGTCGGGGATGATGACGTCCTTGACGAGGAGGATTGTCTCCCTCAACTTGATCTTGTCTTGGAGGATTTCCTTTGTCTTCTTGCTCTTGGTGAACTTGAGGTTCTTGTCGAGCTTGCGGAGCTTGACGATGCACTCGGGCTTGATAGTTCCTCTCTTGAACTTCTTCGCGAAGCGCTTCTTGTTGTTCGCATGTTTGACCGTTGCGGTCGGTGAAGGTGTGATTCGTGTTGTGAAGGGCACGTTGGGCCTCAACTACTTGTGCTTCACGCCGATGTTGTTGTTGTCGGAGCGCCTCGGCGTCTTGCTCCTCTTGATGTTGGCGCACTCGCTCTTCCTCTTCTTGTTGGCGTCGGCGTTGCCGTTCTCGTGCTTGCGCAAAAGTAGCTTTGTTTAGGCGGTGTCGTTGCTCTTGAGAGTCGTTGTCGTGTAGAGGATTGCGGTTTGCTTGACGGTCTTGGCATGCGGCACGTCGAAGAGTATTTGATGTTGAAGTACTTCGAGCCGGAGATGGTGTCGTCGGAGTGTCGACTTGAGCGGCTCCGTCTTGAGTAGGACGACGAGGTAGAAGAGCGGTTGACCATCATTGTTCGAATATCCTCCTTGAGAGATGCCATGGATGTGTCGAAGTAGTCTCCTGTACGTTGCTCGGAGAGTCGCAAGTCAGTGGCGAGGTTGTCGATGCGTTCGTTCATTGCTTATTGATCTTGATGCAAAGCTCGTTGTGCACCAAAGAGGTGGCTCTTTGTGACGTAGGAGGACATGTCATCGTCTTGCTCGATGAAGGGTGGGTTGGTAGAAGTACTTGGCCTATCCATTATTCCAAGCAAATATGTGAGTGGGAGAAAGAGAACTTATACCAAATATACCTTGACCGATGTTCAAGATGGATCAATGATCACTCAAATGTGGAACAAGGAAATAACACAATTGGTACCAATTATTGTCGGTTTCTCGCACCTACACAAGGAAAAGCTTATGGTGGAGCTCGGTTAGGATGGTGGCACAAAATTTAATGCAACTGTTAGTGAGCTTCAATAATGTTGAAAAAGATTCATGAATTTGTAAATGCAACAAGTAGACTGATAGCAAGATATGGTACACGGGAACTCACACACAGAGAGATAAATGGGGTCGTGCAACCAAGGAATGAGCCAATATGTGGAATCAACGAAAATGCTCTTGTTGCACAACACTAGAGAGACGCTAGCACGATTGCACAATAGGTGGATACGAAGACTTGTGCACAACCTACTAAGAAAAAATGCAACGACTTCTATCCCAAGTATGCTCTATGTATGGTATTCTGATGATATGATCCAAGATGATCTAGTATGACAATCTTAATGTAATATGATGTTATGGTTCTTGCATAAAAGCTCTTTGCTTAACTTTCCCTTTTTCTTAAAAGCTTGTTTGTCTCTTTCTCTTTTGAGCTCTTTTCTCATGCAATGCTTCATGAACCAAGATAGCAATTGTGTATGTGATGACAACTTTGTGACACAAAAGATGATACCAAGATATGCACCAAGATGATATGGTGAGTATGCAATGTGAAGTATGACCACTAATGTGCACAAGTGACATTGCCGGCAATACTCAAAGGCTACTCTCAATGGGTAAGATACGAAAAATTGGGCTAAGGTGGTTATCATTGTAATGGCAAGAGTGTATAATGATGGGGTATCACGATACCAAGATGAGGTTGCTGTTCTTGCTTACGGTATGGTGTCAAAATGGTGGAGTGCTTGTTGTCGATGACGAATCCGTGGCGAAGAAGAGCGGCGGTGAATGTTGATGTCGAACCGTCCCTAAGTAGCTGAAACACGTTAGGAAATGGTAACCGCAACTCAAATTCTCAAAGCAAAATGTGGCAAAATTGTGTTGGAGTGCAAAACGAGTATGCAATGGTGTTTGCAGAAAAGCGATTGTGGTATTGGATTGTGTATGTGGAAGTGGAAGGGTTGATGGAGTGCGTATGCGGAGGTGGAGGTGGAGAGGTGGTGGTGGTCGAACTGAAGTTTTTTGGTTTCGTCAGGGAACGTCGGACGTCCGGTCGCTGGCGGATGTCCGGTGCCTGGGCGATTTCGAGCACGGGATGAACATCTAGGATTCGTGGTGGTGGTGGCAAAATCGGTCAAATCTGGGCGATTTTGTGGATGGAAAAGGTGGGATGATGGGGGAAAGCTAGATCCACTCTTGGCAAAGCAAATCCATGGATCAAATCCAACAAAACTTCATCACACCAACAAATCACAAAAAAATTGGGGCTATTTTTGGTGGGGATTCCCGAAATTTGGGAAGAACACAACAAAATCAAGCTAGAAAACAAAGAGGGGACGCTCTGAAATCATGATCAACGTGGCTCATGATACCAATATGATGTAGGGTGGAACCCTATATGGCCGATCTTTCACAAAAGGAGCAGATCTCGCGATCAACACGAAGAACACAAGGGGAAAACACGAAGGGAAACACAAGAGAATCACTCAAACCAGCAAGAAACGGTCACACATATGCTAGATCCTCGAAACACGAAAGGAGATAGAAGATCCATGATCAACAAGGGACGATACAAAGGTAACTGGTTCTTCTCTTTGAGGAGGTCTTGAGGGGGTTCTTCCCGTAAAGGGGTCTTGAATCCTCTTGAGTAGTCTTCTCCGAAGAGGTCGTGAGCTCCAAAGGAGAATTAACCAAGGGGATGAGCAAAGCTCTATCTCTAATATGAGCTATCACATTGCTAACCCTAGAAAGAGGGAGGAGGAGGTATATTTATAGTCTAGAGTCACGAAAGGGTAAGTGGGCTTCGGCCCAACACGCGGGCGGCATACAGGCGTCGAACGTCCGACGGTCACCGGTCGTCCGATGGCTCGCGAGGGTCCGGACGTCCGGTGCTTGTCGGAACTCCGATGTTTTGGCTCGGGTGTGCTTTGGTCGGATGTCCAGTCGGGGTCGGATGTCCATGGCGTCGGTCATCCGGTGATCTCCATACTTTTGATGTTTTGGCTCGGGTGTGGTGGTGCCGGTCGTCCGATGTTGCTTGGTCGTCCAGACGCTGGGAGGTGTCGATCGTCCGATCGGCGTCGGTCATCCGAACGCTGGAGCGTGCACGGGCTGGGACTTGGCTGGCCAGTTGGAGCCTCCACGCGTCGGACGTCCAAGAGGCGTCGGTCGTACGATGAGTGGGAGTTTCGAGGAGTCCTTCTTCTTGTCCATTGAACTTGGTGTCCTCGCCATCTTGTCCGTTGGGTGTAGCTGGTCCGTGACTTTCCTCCAAATACCTGATCGCACATAGGGTCTCCACATGAGGTAGTAGCCATGTCTCATATGTAGGAAGTGGAAGTTCGGAGAGGAGCGAGTTCACCTTATCTTCGATAGCCTTTGCTCGGGCTCTTGTCATTGGTCCAAGTGGTGTCGTAGGAGACGTAGGTAGGTCCATGGGGATGACCTTGGGATGCTCCGCATCATATTTTTTGCACCAATTCGTGGGAGGAGGATCACCCCTCGAGTTTTATAGCAGCATTGGGATCCATGATATTAGATCACTGCCCTCTCCTCCTGGACCTGGACATAGACTTTAGATTTGGAAAGCGCTTTCGCTTTGAGGCTTTTTGGACCAAAGATGAGGGCTTCTTTGACACGGTCACAGAAGTGTGGAACCCCATCCCATCAATTGGAAACCCGTTTATAGTGTTGGATAACAAGCTAAGAGTGACGACTAAGCAGTTGCAAAGCGGGAGTGATAGGTGGATCGGCAACGTCAAACTGCGAATCTCCATAGCCTTGGAGATCATCGCACGATTGGACGTGGCCATGGACTCGCGATAACTGATGGCTGGGGAAACCGTGGTAAGGAGAACCTTGAAACACAAACTACTTGGCTTGTGATCACTGGAGCGCTCCATAGCACGGCAACGATCGAGATTGCTTCATCTGCGTGAAGGAGACGCCAATATCTCATTCTTCCAGCAGCATGTATGCCACCAGACCAGGAAAAACATGATTCTCACCCTCAAGCATAATGACCGGATCATCACGGGCCAGGAGGAGCTGACCCAAGTAGTGGACAACTTCTATGATGACCTCTTCGGACACGCGCCGGCGAGGGCTCACTGCCTGGACCTAGACAAACTGGAACTGTCGAGCAAGCAACTGGAACACCTGGAGAGGCCGTTTCTGGCACAAGAAGTGGAGAGGGTAGTAAATGCGATGCCACTTGACAAGGCACCAGAGCCGGATGGATTAACTGGCCGGTTTTACGCTACATGTTGGTACATCATCAGAGATGATCTAATGCGTGCTATGGACATGTTCCACCGCAATGACATGAGAGGCCTTGGTGCAATAAATAAGGCCATAGTCACTTTACTATGCAAGAGACTCTACAAAAAAGACACTTTCATGATGATTCGTGTTTGTCACAGTAGGTCACGTTTTCTATCATGCATGTACATCCATGACAATTTTATGACAGAATCAAGATAGTCATACGTGTGCTATCGTAGAAGTGTTCCATGACATTACCAAAATTATCATCATGGAAGTGTCCACTTCCATGACGATATATCGCGCGTCACAAAAGTGCTTTCGTCAAGGGTGACCGGCACGTGGCATCCACCGTAACGGGTCACCGTTAAGCTATCGGGTCCGGTTTTGGATCCGATAACCCATTAACAGCCTGGACCAATGGGAAATTTCCACATGTAAAATTCTGATTGGCCAGAGGAAACACATGTCAGCTCGTCAGTGGGTCAGATAGCCGCCTATGATATGTCGACACGTGCGACGGCCCACCACCGACCTATTTAGCTTACAAAGGCCGGCCCGTTTGACTTGGTCAAAAGTTAGCGGGCTGGCACATGAAAAGCCTGTTAACGGTCTCTTCGCAAATAGCCCATTTTACAGCCCGGTAAGTCACGGCCCGTTAGGGCCTACCCGACATCGGCCCAACAACTCCATGTGGGCCGTCGAATATAACACCAGCCCGTTTCACTTTCGGCCCATGTATGGCCCATGACATCTTTCGACCCATACGAGTCCTTCGTATCTTTAGGCCCTTTAGAGGCCCACGATAATTCTAGCCCATAATGAACAGTAAATTTCTTTGTACCCGTTAATGGCCCATGATTCACATGGGCCGTTTCCACCCCGTGTTGGCTTTCGGCCTACTGACGGCCCATACGTTCTTGGGCTCCTTTCCAGCCCTCGATTACTTCCGGCCCATTACTGGCATGTTCCCCTAATGGGCCAAATTTGGCCCGTGGCAAGAGTTGGCCCGTTTCTGGCCTGTTAACCCATTGCGCCATTTCCAGCCCGTCCTATATTCTAGCCCATTAACGATCCGTTATGCCTATGAGAATTAAGCCTCTACTAACCTCCGGCCTGTTAACGGCCCGTTACCATGCTGGGCCGATACCAATTACAACCGTTTATGGACCATGTAGACCCATTTATCCGATGGCCCGAGGCCCACCAATTCTACAGCCGTGTTGGAGGCCCATTTGAAGACGGCTCGTAGGAGGCCCATGGATCCTACGGCCCATAGCAGGGTCAAGGTTACTATGGTCCGTATATGGCCCATGGTTGTTGCAGCCACTAGCAAACCAGGGAAAAAGAAGACTAGGAAATAAATAAGACTGAAACTAATGCTAGGCTATTAAGGCGATTGCACAGATTACATCCACTGGGCGTCAAAGATCGCCACCAGTGCAAATATAGGGAACACGCTACACTATACAAAAATGGCTTGCTGTTTTCTTCAGCAGGTGGCTTCATATTAAGAACAATTTTGTATCGCATCAAAACAAATTACAACTATAAAACAAAAGGAAGGTTGGCGTAAAACTTAACAGTCTGGCAGATAAATGTAGCACCAGAAGTTCAGAAGGTCAGTTCATTTGACCTGACTCTTACGTTTTCATGTTGTATTGTCTGATGGAGCACCATAACCTTCGCCTTCATTTCTCCTAGGCTCCTGAACAACATAGCAAATGTCTGATAGTTTGGTTTCAAAACCACGCATATCTTGACGACATCGAACAATGCATGTCCTTGTTTCACAAAGGGTCTCTGTTAGGGAACTGACTTGTGTCTAGAGCATAGATATAACATTGTTTTGAGCTTGCATATCATGATCATGAGGCAGTTTGGACGAGATTGCCTTAACAACCAACCCAGTATTACACAGGAACGTGCTTTTGGCACTGTTAGTGGACAGGTACTGACCCACTATAGCAAGAGCTGACATTGCGGTTATAGTTGCCTCGCCACCTTCAGAAGGTGGCGATTCCACCATTTTTCCATAGCTTGCTGAAAAGTTGAGTTTTTACATTAGTAGTGCCAGAACAGAAAATATTAAGGAGGCAGCAAAACCAAACAAAATAGCTTTGGTCTATATACAGAACTTATTTTGGTGAGCCCATGTAAAATATTAGTTGTATTTTACTTCAAAGTACATAATAAAACTAGGTTCCAAACATATGACCATATACCATGGCTAATGTATTGTCTATTTCTTCACATTGTATTGACAGTTAAGGATAAAGAGACAAAGTTTATAATATGGTAAGCATAGTATGACATCATTCATATCACAAAACAACTGAGAACAGACAAACATGCAATTGTAACGTTGTGTGGGCAAGTCCAGCACGGAACTAGATTACAGGTCAAGATCAAAGGGACATCACTCCTCTCTTTTAAACCTTGTAAGGTGGAATGATATGCTAAGACAATTGTGTATAAAATTGAAAAGAGTAATAGACATTGGCTGCAAACCATGCAGTTCAAGGCACAAGTCAGAGTAAGTGGTAGTTAAAAGGCATGAGGGTTAAGGACTTACAATAGTGGCTTTGACTGGTGTAGTCATGCCCTTCGTCTTGCTGGTGTGACAGTCCTTGAAGATTTCCACAACGTTTGGTTCAGGTACTTTTTGGTCCTTGCGGGCTTTCCTCTGCATTTGGAACAAGTCAATATAGATATGATAATATGGTATAGCGAAAAGAGTGAAACAACAGCTAATTACAAGAGCCTCGCAGTGTGCAATATAGCTACGAGATCCTGTCGTCTGTTGGAATTTCACTTTCGTACGGTTGGCCTTGTTCTTTGAACAATTCACCTACAAGAAGATAGATTTGTGTGGCACATGCGTAAATAGGACTTCAACATGTGATCTAATCACATATATATATATATAATGTACCCGATACTTCGGATCAGACCAGTGTTTAACGAGGCCTCTCCAGTCTTCATCTGATATATTTTCCACTGGAGATGTTCGGGCAAGTTCACTGTTAGCCTTGCTTTCAAAGTGAGTATTCCTCAAGTTATACCGATACTGTCACAGAGCAGACTTGAAAACATGGGTGCAAGCTTGCCTGGTTGCATCATCTTGGCTATCCAACTTGAACCTCATCTGTTGAAAATTATGGGAGTCTCATTATCAGCAACCTAGAAAGTATTGGACAGAGCAAGACGATATTACCAGTTTCCATACATAAGCATACTTACATATAAATGGTCGAGGCAGGTTGTCGGTGTGGAATGACACCTATGGGATCACAAGAATCCCTATTATGGTTGGCGGGGCGCGGGGTCGTGAGAAGAGCGAATCTAAGAGGTAGCACACGGTTCGTTTATCTAGGTTCGGGCCGCGAGGATGCGTAAAACCCTACTCCTGCTTTGGTTGATTGTATATCTGTGTTCTTGAGCTAGCTATGGGGCGTGAGGAGCTCCAAAAAGCCGAATCCCTCTCCTGGTCGCCTCGGGCCTCCTTTTATAGAAAAAGGGGTTGCCACAGTGGCACACAGGAGGTGGAAAGGGTACAGTGATGCGAGGTTATCCCTCGCATTACATGACAAGGCACATTTAATGCGTCTTGCTTAGGTGTCCTTGCTTTATCGGGGAAGGGGGAGAGACCTATCTCGTCCGTCGCCGCTCCTTCTTGTGTCGACACGCGCCCTGGCCAACGATGCCTGAGATGCCACATAGGTAGGCAGGCAGCTGAGGTGGCGCAGTGGTGGGTCTTCACGAAGATCTGCATGCCGCCACACGGGTGCCTGCCCAGCTGGTTGGGTCGGCAGCTGCATGCGAACGGCGGTGGAGGTTTAGTCGGTGTGGGCCTAATGGTGGCCCTGCGGGTGTCCTCGGTAAGGGCCTTGCCAGGGCCCCGGCAAGGGTCTTGCCGGGGCGCCTGCTGTCATCCCCGGCAAGGCGCTTGCCGGGGGCTTGTGGTCTTCCTCGGCTGGGATCTCGCAAGGGTTGCCATCTCCTTAGTGCATATCTGATCTTGAATGTCTTCACGAAGATCTGCATGCCGTCACGGGGATGTCTCCCGAATCCTTGCCCTTTGGGGGAAGTGGACTCAAGGGTGATTTGCTCCGTAGGTGCGGGACGAGTCGCCGTGGCAAGGGTCTTGCCAGGGCCACTAGAACTATCTCCCGGCAAGGATCTTGCCGGGGGAGTCCGCTTCGTCCCCTTTGCTCTTCGTGCCCTTGGTCTTGGCGTCATAGTTCTCTCGAGCTTCGGTCTTACCCTGGTTCACCTCCCTTTCCCTGCTTGGTGTGGTGGTGCCTGTGGCTCAGACTGCCCGTGCACAGTTATAGGGGGTACAAAAAGTGTGCCCCTCTTTTTGTACACCGACAGGAGCCCCGGGGCCTGGTCCGCACATAAGCGCAGCGCGTTTTTGGGATAGGCCCAAAAATGGTGCGCGGGCAGGCGGGGCGGTTTTTACCGCGGTAAGATTCTTAGCACGCTGCGCTTCCCACGATTCCCGCGCGTGGCGCGACATGGGGAGGTGCGTGTGACGTGGGCATCATGCGTGGGGTTGGTTCCCATAGGCATGCGTCACACCACAGTTAATGTGAAAGGAGGTGGCCCGTGCTTTCCCCCATAAGAAAGGAATAACCGCGGGCACGCTGCTCACTTTCTCCTCTTTCCTCGTGCCATTTCCAATCTTAGAGCCGTCGTTTCCTCTCTTCCTTCCTTCCTAAGCTTCCGCTGTTGCGCGCCGTCGTTGCTTCGCCATCCCCCTTCCTCAGCCCTCTAAACTTCTTGGTCACCATGGTGCCCAAATTCGTCAAGGGCAAGGGGGTGGCTAACGGCGCCGGGACTATGGAGCCGCCGGAGAGCGCGCTGTCGGGGGACCGGACGAAGTCCGCCTTTTTCTTCCCCTCGATGGTTGATGTTCAAGAGCTCCGGGCCTCCTTTAGGCCCCTATGGGGAGCGAAGACAGGGGGAGAGAATTCGGGACACCCGGCGACGCACGTCATTCCTGCTGCTTGCGCCGATCCTGCTCCAAATCGGTATCCCTTTTTCGTCGATTATCTTTCTTGCGGGTTATGCCCCCCTTTCTCCGATTTCTTCTGCGACGTTATGCACACCTGTAAGTGCATCTAGTGCCACCCCTAGTTGGTTTTGGAGTATTGACGACAAACCTAATTGAGGGACTAATGTGTTTGTGAGAATTGCAGGATAACACAGGTAGAAGTCCTCATTGATTCGGTTTTCCTACCAGAGATGACCCCTAAAAATGTATGAAGACATTGAAGTCAAAGGTGGTATATGAAGATATTCACATTGAAGACTATGAAAAGAGAAGACACCACATGAAGCCTATGGAGCTCGAAGACTTAGATCTTTCGTAGTTCTCTTTCTTCTGTGTTGAGTCATAGGAACCACCGTACTGTTAAGTGGGGTCCAAGAGAACCAGTCAGAATGACTGAAGTGATGCTTAAACAAAACCTATGTCTTCGAGTGAAGACTTTGAGAGCGAATCTTGTCCAGAGTCGGGCAAGTCAGCTTTGCTTGAAGCCCAAGTAAAGTTGTCGTGTGAGTTTGAAATCTGACAGTTGGAACACGTGTCAGTTCCTTAGTGACCCAGGGTCATTTCGGACAAATCAGGTCAGGTTGCCAAGTGGCTATAAATAGCCCACCCCCTACAACCATAAATGGTTGGCTGCTCAGATTCAGAGTACGGCTTTTGTCGTTTGAGAGCAACCCACCTCGAAGCCTTTGAGAGAGAATTCCTTGCGAGGATAAAGCCCTAACCACCCAGAGCCAAAGAGAATTAGGCATCACTTAAGTCTTCTTGTCTGTGTGATCTGAAGACTTATTACACTTGAGGACTGTGCATCCTCCAGCCGATTAGGCATCGCGTTCTGAGCATCCAAGAGACATTGTGGATTGCCGGTATATGAAGTCTGTGAAGGTTTGGGAGTCTACCTTGAAGACTTACCAGAGTGATTGGGCGAGGTCTGTGTGACCTTAGCTCAAGGGGAATACGGTGAGGACTGGATGTCCTGAGCTGCATGTTCAGGACTGGGTATCCAGGACTGTGTGTCCTAAGGTTTAAATACCTAGCCGCCCTAACCAGACGTACAGTTGTCACAGCAACTGGAACTGGTCCAACAAATCATTGTCTTCAGCGAGTCACTGGTTTCATCTTCCCTTCCCTTTACTTACTGTTACTCCTTGTGAAGTCATTGTATGTTTGCACTATCTTTTGTCTTCACTGAGTGACTGCGTGTTCTGTGTGGCTTCACAATATCTTCCTACCTGATCCTTACTACATTGCTGCTATTAGTCATTATGCTTTCACTCTATTGAATACTTGACTATGGCTTGCCTAGTGTAGTCTACCTTCCGCTGCAGGGTAATAGGTTTATTTCTATCGTTTGTCTTCATAACTTCCACGTTTTGAAGACTTTCATAAAAATTGCCTATTCACCCCCCTCTAGTCGATATAACGCACTTTCAATTGGTATCAGAGCAAGGTGCTCCCTTGTTCTGTGTGATTCGGTTTAACCACCTGGAGTTTTAGCTATGTCGACTGCAGGGATAATTGAAGTCTTCGCTGCGTGCCCCGTCTTCGATGGAACTGAATATCCCTACTAGAAGAATAAGATGCGCATGCATCTTGAAGCCATTGACATCGACCTATGGTATGTCATCAAGAACGGCGTTCCCAAGGCTGGAGAAGGTGTCACTGCTGCTGATGTCAAGAAGTTCGTTCAACTGGACTCTACTGCCAAGAATATCATCTGTGGTCATCTGAACAAAGGACAGTATGGCCGTGTGAGTGCTTTGGAAACATCTAAGCTGGTCTGGGACTGGCTCTCCAAGGTCAATGAGGGCGTCTCAACCCAGAGAGATCAGAGAATCAGCGTTCTTCGCAACCTCTTCAACCGCTTCAAGCGAAATGACAATGAGAATGTCCAGCACACATTTGATCGGCTCACTGACATCACAAATGAGCTTCAAGCCCTCGGCGCTACTGAGATCACCAAACATGAAATCGTCAAGACGCTGCTGAGATCACTTGACATTTCATTTGACATCCTAGCCCTGATGATTCAAGAACGTCCTGATTTCAAGACACTCGATCCGTCTGACATACTTGAGAGGCTCAACACACATGAGTTTCAGCTTTCTGAGAAAAGAGATATCTACGGTCCAAACTATGGGCGAACTCGTGCCTTGAAGGCAAAAGCTGTCTCCTCATCTGAAGAAGAATCTGATAGCAGTTCGGATGATCCTGAAGACATTGGAAGGGAACTTTCTATGCTTGTGAAGAAGTTCCAAAAATTCACCAAGAAGAAAGGTTTCAGAAAGTCTTCCCGATCAAGCTCAAGGAATGATGAAGCTTCTGCTCACGACTACAAGAAGAAAACATGTCACAAGTGCAAGACACCTGGCCACTTCATCTGAGTGTCCACAGTGGGACAATGAGAACAAAAAGAAGAAGAAGAGCAAGGAATATGACTCTGACGACAAGAAGAAGAAGAAATACTCAAAGTCTTCTTCCAAGTCTTCCTCAAAGTCTTCATCACACAAGAAGAGCTCATCTGGCAAGGCACGTGCGTTTGTTGGCAAGGAAATGGATTCAGAGGAGGAGTCTGCTTCTGAGGAGGCGGAGGTGGAGTCTGAGGAGGAGTCCGATTCAGGCGTCGCAAGTATGGCTACAACATACGTTGCCAAGTCCATCTTCAACATTGAAGACAATAACTTCATCACCGACACCGATGCAAATGACAAGGACTACTCCTCTTCTACCTACTGCTTCATGGCACGCGGTGCCAAGGTAAACACACGCACTACTCACTATCAAACATCTAGTGACGATGACTCTGATTGTGGTTCAAAACCCAGCTACAAAACACTTGCTAAAATTGCAACTGAACAACAGAAAGCTATGGAACATATTCAAAAACTGTTAGACAGAAGCGATGATCTGTTAGGTGCTGAAATGACTCGATCTGAATCCTTAATTGAAGACATAAAAAATCTTCACGATAAGTATGAGGAACTTGAAAGTCGTCATGAAACTCTCTCAACAACTCATGAAAAGCTTTCCTATGATTATCTTCAAAGGAAGCAAGATCTTGAGAAATTGAGAGCGGCTCATGAAGATCTTCCAAAGGAAAATGAGTCACTTCGCGCCAAATAGATCAGTTCCGCTCAGGAAGGATTTGAACCACCATGTCTTAAATGCATTGAGCGTGATAATGCTACTTCTGTTGCTGAATGTTCTACTGCTACTACTGTTGCGATATCTTCAACTGTTGATGTGGTAACTAACCCCTCTGCTGAGGATACCACTGCTATTGCTGATGAGAATGCTAGGTTGAAGACATTGCTTGAAACAGGGATGTACAAAAGTCTTAAAGGGCATCAGACACTATGTGATGTCCTCAAAAAGCATATTCTGAACCGAAACCCGAGGAAAGAGGGTGTTGGGTTCGTAAGGAAAATGAATGCTGATGGCTCTTACTGGAAACCTGAGCAGTACCCCAAAACCACGTGGGTTGTTGCAAAGGAACCTTCAGCAGATCCATCCAATCTATCTGGCTTCACTTGTGCTAACCCCATTATCATTGATGAATCCCTTGATGCAAACTATAAACTATTTAAGAATCAGAATGGTGAAGTGTTTGCCAGGTACATTGGTACTAACTGCAGGAATGGACCGCCTATGAAGAAGATCTGGGTTCCGAAAAGGTGTCTGGAGAATCTTCCTGTGAATGTCATCATGACACCTCACGTGAAGAAGACAAACCTCGGACCAAAGGCTTCATACGGTCCAAAGGCTTCATACAGACAGAGGACTCACCCGAGTTGCACTAACGCAAATGTTTTGCAGGGAAACCATACTCAGGCATATGAATATGAGAGCGGTTCATCAAACCGCCATGTTCATAAGACCAAGAACTATTCTGCCTATTCTTATGAGTACTATTGTCTGCCTGCAAGACTGTTTGCTAGGGATCCAAAGCCAAAGTTCTCAGATGCTGCACTTAGACTTATTGCTTCTAAGCCACCCTTGAAGATGTGGGTGGCTAAGAAAGCTTAACTCTCTTTTGCAGGGAAAGGTCTCCAGCAGAAAACCAAAATCGTCTGACGCTATTGCTGGGGACCTTAAACATCTTTTAGGGCGCAAGATCAAATGCCCGAATGGTCTTACTATGTACTTCGTTCCTGAATCGCTTGCTACTCTCCCTATTAGTCCTAATCTGGATCTAAGCTTTCATAACGCACTGGTTCGTCAAATGTTTTTTCTTCACAATGCTCTTCGTGAAGCCTATCCCCCTAACTGCACTGTAGGGTACGACACGAGCGTCTTCAGAATGGATTATTGATAGTGGGTGTACAAATCACATGACTGGCAAAAGAAGCCTTCTTATGGACTCAACCTTACGTCCATCCGACAAGAGCCACATCACATTTGCTGACACTGGTAAAAGTAAGGTATTGGGTCTAGGTAGAGTTGCAATCTCAAGGGATCAACACATGGATAAAGTCATGCTTGTTGAATCCCTTGGCTTCAACTTAATGTCTGTCTCAATGCTTTGCGATTTAAACATGATCGTAATATTTGGAAAATATCGTTGCCTTGTTCTAATGGAATCTGACAAGTCTCTAGTATTTGAAGGGTATCGAAAAGATGATTTGTACGTGGTAGATTTCTCAGCAGGACCACAACTTGCCGTATGTCTTCTAGCAAAAGCTTCAGAATGCTGGCTCTGGCATCGGAGGCTTGGGCATGCTGGCATGAGGAACCTCCACACCCTGGCAAAGAAGAAGCATGTCATAGGCATCGAGGGCGTCAAGTTCAAGAAAGATCACTTATGTGGTGCCTGTGAGGCAGGAAAGATGACGAGGGCCAAACATCCCTCGAAGACAATCATGACCACTACTCGACCCTTCGAACTGCTTCACATGGATATTTTCGGTCCCACTCATTACTCAACTCTTACTACTACTGCTTGTCTCTATGGCTTTGCCATTGTTGATGATTATTCTAGATATACTTGGGTGCACATAATCCTTTACAAGACTGAAGTGCAAGATGTCTTCAGACGCTTCGCCAATCGAGCAATGAACAACTATGGCGCCAAGATAAAGCATATCAGAAGTGACAATGGCACTGAATTCAAGAACACTGGCCTTGATACATATCTTGATACCTTGGGCATCACACATGAATTCTCAGCCCCGTACACGCCACAGCAGAATGGGGTCGTCGAACGCAAGAACAGAACACTCATTGAGATGGCCAGAACGATGCTAGATGAATACAAGACTCCAAGAAAATTCTGGCCTGAAGCCATTGATACTGCATGCCATACAATCAATCGTGTTTATCTTCACAAGCTTCTGAACAAGACATCTTATGAGCTCCTTACTGGCAAGAAGCCAAATGTCAGTTACTTCAGAGTATTTGGCGCCAGGTGCTGGATCAAGGACCCACATCACACCTCAAAGTTTGCACCAAAAGCACATGAGGGTTTTATGCTTGGATATGGAAAGGATTCGCACTCCTACAAAGTCTTCAATCTCTTTCATTACAAAAGTGGTTGAAACAGTGGATGTGCGGTTCGATGAGACCAACGGTTCACAAAGAGAGCAACTGCAAAATGTGCTAGATGAAGTTCCATCCAGTGAATCAATCAAGCTAATGGGAACTGGAGAAATTATACCTTCTGAAGCTCATCCTGTAGAAGAACTTATCATCTCAGCACCTGATCAACATGAAGACAATGCTCAGCCTAAAGACATTCCTTCTAACAACGACAATGATCAGCAAGAGCAAAATCTTCGCCCTGTACATCCTCGCGTTGCCAATGAAGTGCAGATTGAAAGAATAATTGATAGCATCAATGCACCCGGTCCACTCACTCGTTCAAGGGCAACTCAGCTAGCAAATTTCTGTGGGCACTTCACATTCGTCTCAATAACAGAACCCAAGAAAGTTGAAGAAGCCTTCATGGAACCTGAATGGATTCAAGCTATGCAAGACGAGCTTCAACAGTTTGAGCTGAATAATGTATGGGAACTGGTCAAGCGTCCCGATCCTCGGAAGCACAACATAATAGGCACCAAATGGATATACCGCAACAAGCAAGATGAGCATGGTCAAGTTGTCAGAAACAAAGCTCGTCTCGTTGCTCAAGGATATACTCAAGTGGAAGGCATTGACTTCGATGAAACATTTGCTCCTGTGGCTAGACTTGAAGCCATACGCATACTGCTGGCCTATTCAAATCATCACAACATACTTCTTTATAAAATGGATGTGAAGAGCGCCTTCCTCAATGGCAAGATTGAAGAAGAAGTGTATGTTGCACAACCTCCTGGCTTTGAAGATCCAAAACATCCTGACATGGTATACAATCTCAACAAGGCACTGTATGGCCTCAAACAAGCCCCTCGGGCCTGGTATGACACACTCAAATACTTCCTGAAGAGCAAAGGCTTCATACCTGGTTCTCTCGACCCCACTCTCTTCACGAAGACATATGATGGTGAACTGTTTGTGTGCCAAATATATGTGGATGACATTACCTTCGGCTGCACCAATCAGAAGTAAAGTGAAGAGTTTGGATATATGATGCAAGAGCAATATCAAATGTATATGATGGGAGAGCTGAAGTTCTTTCTCGGTCTTCAAATACGGCAGCAACGCAACGGCATCTTCATATCTCAAGAGAAGTATCTCAAAGATTGCCTGAAGAAGTTCGGTATGCAAGACTGCAAGGGCTTCACGACACCAATGCCAGCCAAGCATCATCTGGGTCCTGACGACAATGGTAAAGAGTTCGATCAAAAGGTATACCGCTCCATGATTGGTTCTTTACTTTATCTATGTGCATCTAGGCCAAATATTATGCTTAGTGTTTGCATGTGTGCTCGATTTCAAGCGGCACCAAAGGAGTCGCATCACTTAGCTGTGAAGCGAATTCTTCGATATTTGGCTCACACCCCAACTCTAGGATTATGGTATCCAAAGGGCTCAGAGTTTGATCTGGTTGGATTCTCGGATGCTGATTATGCTGGTGACAAAGTTGATCGCAAGTCTACATCAGGCACATGTCACTTTCTGGGACGATCACTTGTATGTTGGTCTTCAAAGAAGCAGAACTGTGTATCTCTCTCCACTGCTGAATCTGAATACATTGCTGCTGGATCTTGCTGCGCTCAGCTTCTGTGGATGAAGCAAACGCTCAAAGACTATGGCATTCATCTGAAGCAAGTGCCACTCTACTGCGACAACGAAAGCGCCATCAAGATTGCCAACAACCTAGTTCAGCACTCGAAGACAAAGCACATTGAAATTCGTCATCACTTTCTCAGAGATCATGTTGTGAAGGAAGATATTGATATCATACACGTCAACACTGAAGAGCAATTGGCAGATATCTTCACCAAGCCCTTGGATGAGAAGAGATTTTGCAAGTTACGGAGTGAGCTAAATATCCTGGAATCCTCAAATGTCTTGTGATCAGGCACACATCCTAACCCTTATGCATATTGATGACTTAGATGTGCAACACACGAAGTAAAGTATATCTTCAATCAATGAAGACATACATTCTAAGTGTGAATACATTAATGTGGAATTTGACTTCAGAGCGCCACGGTAATTGTGCGTCGTGTCTGGGTCTAATACTTCCTATACGGTGGGTAACGCCACCACCAAATGTTCTACCTTGAAGTGTTTCACTCATGGCGTTACCTTGCTATGTCTTCACATTTGGTTTGGCTTCAATCTCAACATGTCTTCATGATTATCTTCACTATGTTGATTATATATATATATACTAGTGTTCTGTCCTATACAACATTCACTTATAGCTATGTCTTCTTGTTGAATCTTTTGAACTAAGTGAATGTGATCGGACCCTAACCTCTCTATGCTATCTATCTCAAACTCTATCTCTCCAAATCATATGCATTCTATTGAAACTGTCGAATGTCTTCTCTGCGTCCTTGTCAGCAGAAGATACAAAGACAAACCTTAAGTCCACTTTCAATGCTCATTCTTCCACATGAAACCCGGAGAAGTAGGAACGACCACCCGACAATCCAGGCGTGCGTGGGACGTGGAACAAACCCCAAAATTCTGCATAATGGCCACGTGTTCCTCAGATGTGAATCGCCAGGGGCACCTGTGTAATAACGCAGTGCCGCCCCTGTACCTATAAATATACACTTCACGGCGGTCATTATCTCTTCTTCCACTCTCGCACGAACCCTAGCACCACCGCTAGCCCTCGACGACGCCGGCGACGAAGCGCTTAGCTGCCGCAACCTCTCCGACGCCGTCTTCACACCGACCGCGGACATCGTCCTCTCCGCCGTCGCCGTAGGTGTCCTCCGTCGCCAAGTTAGGGCACGGAAGATCGAACTGCTCGGCCTCATCTTCCACTCCATCTAGCAGTTCTTAGTGTGGTAAATAAAACTTCCTTTTTACGGCACGTTGATCCTATGGCTTTGTCACTTTCTACCACAAGTAGTTTCTATTCACACAAGTTAGATCTCTCTCATGCTGCATCTCATAACATGCCCAGTATATTCACTTATGCTTCACAAAGTAGTTAGATTCCTCACTTGTACTAATCTCTGGATTCGTACAAATCTGGAACCAACTCCTTATCTATGAGTTGATATCTTCGCATGATGAGGTCAATGTCTTCTAAACTGATTTATATTCAAAATCTTCTGAGAATGCATATGACCTCTTCCCCTTCCCTCGCACCTTAATGCTGTCACAGGTACATGTCCGTGGGAGAATCCCTTGGTTCTCATAGTCTGCATTCATTTGCAGAATTCTTACAGCATCATATAAATTCTCCCGAAGCAAGTTCCTGTTTGTCCAGCAAGCGAAAATCTTTGAAGCCTTTGAACGTGTTGAAGTCTTTCAGTTTAAAGTTCATGGCTTCAGAGAAATCAGCAAGGAAGGGTGGCAGAAAGCGTCGTGGAGAAACATCTAGAGATCTGCCAGATGACCTCTCAGAACTGTACAAGACAGATACTGAAGAGGATTACAATCAGCGCAAGACCGGAATCCAATGGATTCGAAGATATTCGGCAGAACAATGGTTCAAATACTGATTTGTAACCCAGGAATATGCTGAGAAAAATGCCATCAAGAGACCGTGGGGAGACATCCTATACAAGAATCTTCAACCCAGGTCCAGAGATGAAGCCATTGAACAAGGCTTCTATCCCTGCATGGTCTGTGGGCCACAGCCTGTTGATGCACACCCATCGTCACTACTATGGTGTCGTGACGACATTCTGTTCAAGCGCAACTTCCAGTTTGCCCAGAACTCAGTGAAGCAAAACAAGAAGACATTGGGACTAGACTTCAACCCTGGTCCCTCAGCTCCAAGGGCTGATGGCACACGAGATGCAGAACCCAATGTCGTCGGTCCTTTCTACAACCTTGAAGGCCTCATCACCCATATCTTGGTTCAAGGGACTACAATGAATGAGCCTGCAGCTGACGCTGAATCAGATGAAGCGCCTGCAGCGCCGAAGCCAAAGAAGTTGAAGAAGCCTAAAGCTTCAAAGCCTGCCCCTTCACCAAAAATCTCACGGGCGAAGCCACTGGCAACTGCACCTCCTGAAGACAGTGTGCAGTCCGAAGATTTATCACGCATCTCCAAGCCCTAGAAGGTCAAGATGCCTCTGCCACACACCGGCCAAGAGCTAACAGCTGCTGCCATTCTACGCAATGATGCCATTGATCTGTCAAGTAATGAAGATCTTGCAGATGACGCTCTTGAGCAACTCATCAAGAGCAAAGAAGAAGCAGAAATCTTCAATGATCTGCCTCTCTTTGATGTAACAATCATCCACAACTTCATTGATGAATGGTTTGACACGCCAAAGATCAGCTTCGACGATCTCCAACTACCCATTGGCCTCAGTGTCGCCTTCCATGGCGCCATTGCTTCAGAGTTAGCTATCGCCCAGCGCATTGTTGAACTGAAGCAGAAGATTGACTTTGAGAAATCTCAGTTCAAGAAGCATATGGCCAAGCTCAGCATGCAAGACGTGAAGAATTTCAAGATTATGCTGCACGAGCTCAAGGAAGCCTTTCTAAAGAAACGTGCAGAAGCTCAGGGTTCTTGCGAGCGCATGAAGGTCCTGGCTGATAGGTGTGTGCAAGCCTACAATGAGGCTTAGAAGCGCAAGGCCCTTGGGCGTCCTGGCATCGACCCCAGGATGGCTGCTAAGAAGTAGAAGAAGCCCGCTATGGCTGAACCTGAAGCACCAAGGCAGGAGGCAGATCCCCTTGTCTTCCCAACTAGCATGACTGGCCCGAAGCCAAAGGTCAGGTCAACCGCTTCAGAACTGAAGAAGACCAGGACTGATGAGGCTGAAGCAAGGAAGAGAAAACATCCTGAAGCCTCTGCTACTGCCCCTGCCAAGAAGAAAAGAATGACCAAGAAGGAATGGGCTGCTCCCACAGAGCCCTTGATTGTTGAACCCATTTCCATGGTTCACCCCTATGCCGATCCACAAGAACGTCAACTGACTGTCCATGAGCCTGCTTTCACAGAGGCTCATGAAGCTGAAGACTTTCCAGTAGCTGATCCCATCGCTGCTGAAGACATTGGTCATCATGACCATGTTGAAGATGATGCAGCCCTTCCTCAGCTAGAACACCAACAGGTATCATCGCCTATGCTAACACATAGCGAACTCATCAGCATTGGTCGTCCACTGACGCCAATTGCACATGATGCTTCATGGGCGGATCACCCACAAGAGAATGAAGACCTTGAGGCCCAGCCAACAGCAACTCCACAGGCGTCACCCGCATTGCGCAGGCTTTGCAAAGGTCCAAGGCCTCAAGTCTCTGCTGAAGACAATCCGGCTGCATTAGCCGCGGAAGAAGAAGTCCCACAAGTTGCCACTCCCCTGTCCCACCAAGAAGCAGTTCTCGAGGAGAACGTGATCATGACCGATCCTCCTGCTCGTCAAGTGGAGGTTGAACATCATGAGGCTGCCACCACCAACACCACTGAAGCCACTGACGCTGTCATGGCTGAAGCTAATGTGGAGCCCTCACCAACAAAAGCACCAGAAGTCAGCGAAGCCACTGATCCCGCCACTTCTGTTCCTGAGTCTGCTGCCGGTCCCCAGTTCGACTATCATGTTGAGCACAGGCCTCAGGTACAGAAGCCAATCCCAAGATTGCCAAGGTTCCTAGGTCCTACATCAGCACCTGGCTCCTTCAATATCAATGGCTTCAGAGCAGACAACACATTCTTCAACAGCTCCAGGAACCCCTACTCCAGGGAAAGAATATCATCTGATCGGTTCTGGAGTTATCCGCAGCGAAGCTATTACTCATGCGTTCTTTACAACCAAGGTCGCATCTTCCCACACAAGCGCCTTGACATTGAAGCAATAGCTGGTCTGCCTTGTCTGGAAGAAGCTCTGGATTGCTTCAAAGAGGTTGGACTGCTGCCGTTCGTCACTGACCAAGAGCATTGGAATGAAGAGTTGCTGCTCCAATTCTATGCCACACTTCACATCCGCGGGTATAGCAGAGATCCGAAGACTTGGGTCCTGGAGTGGATGACAAGAAACGTTCATCACGAAGCCAAAGCCTTTGACATCATTGAGCTCACTGGTTTGCCCACTCCTGGCGATCTCTACGAGCATGGCTGTCAGCTTCATAGTGAAGCTATTGAGAGCATCTTTCAGAAGACTGAACCTAATATGAGTCAGATGCTCAGTATGATGAAGCCATTGCCCCAAGATGCTGCTTATCCCACGGAGTTCTTCATTGAAGACCTTGAGTATCTGCCAAGAACCATTTATCACATCATAAGGCGAACTCTCTGGCCAATCAAAGGACATTCTCCCCATGCCAAGCTGGAAGGTGCAATGAAGACTTTGGTCTTCTACATTCTTCATGGAAAATGCTTCAATACACAGGATTTCTTCATTCGCCAACTTGCTGCATCTAGCTCTGATCTGTTTGGTTTGAAGTTCTACGCCCCTTGGGTGATGCGGCTGATCAAACTTCACTCCTCTATCTCATATCAGCCCTCGGCCCGCAACCATCGGATCTTTTTTGCCTGATGTGGATATGTCTATTGAAGCCATCTATCCTGAGCCTGCCAAGGAACCTCTCAGTCTTCAGAATGCAGAGCATCAAAGTTTCACTCAGAACGTTGAAGGCGTGGAAGCCGTAACTCGTGTGTATCCTTTGGCTGGCACTACATGTGCACCGCATCCTGCTCTCACTGAAGCCGCTGACAGTACAACTGCTCCACGACCCAAGAAGCGCACTCGTGTTCTCAACGACCGAGAGCTTCTTGTGGCTCTTCATCAGAAACAGGATAGGCATCATGACTGGCTGAAGCGTCAGATGCAAAGCCTCTTGGTGGATGTTAATCGCATTCGCAATCTTGCCACCAAGAATGCTTTTGTTGCCCATGAAACCTCTCGCCGCACATGGAAAGGGCTAACGCTGATGTGTTCTGAAGATGATCTTCAAGAGGATGGCTTCACTGAGCGATTCAAGTTTGACTCCACACCTCCTCGAAGGGCAGTGCTGCGATGAACTCCATCCCTTGAAGACTCTGAGTTCTCTTCCTCTGCTGCAACTGTGAATGCCAGAGTGATCGAGGATGAAGATGATGCTACTTCACCGCCACCTCCTTCAGCATGCTTCGACTCTGCTCCAAGCTCTTCAGCACCGCCAAACACCACCAACGACCCTGCTGCTTCACCTACTCCTCATGGGAACGAGTAGATGCTCTATGTCTTCAAACCTTTTTTGTCCTTACTGACAAAAGGGGGAGAAGCATATGAGGTTGATAGTCTTCAAGCGGGTCCATATGGGCGGGTGCTTTATATTTTGCTTCGTGCTTACAACTCTCGTTTTGCTACATTTGGTTCTTTGAGTTGTAACACTTAAACTTGATGGTCGTCTGCTACTTATCTGCCACCTTGTGTTGTGATGATAAATTCCGCATGTGCGACGATAAATTCCGCACTTAGATCATTCTACAGACGTCCATTTTCCATTATGCATGTCATTATCTTCATATACTTTCACATGCATAGTGGATTGTCATCATAAGTTGAAGTGGATCTCCACAAGTACAACCTGCCATGTGCATTTGCATTCCAAAAGCAAATTACTTATATGCACATCTTCAGGGGGAGCCCTTGCAACTTATGAAGACAATTCCTTATCCTTTACAATTTCACAGATTATATTCCCCGTTGAAAACTTCAACTAGTTTATCATCAATCACCAAAAAGGGGGAGATTGTAAGTGCATCTAGTGCCACCCCTAGTTGGTTTTGGAGTATTGACGACAAACCTAGTTGAGGGACTAATGTGTTTGTGAGAATTGCAGGATAACACAGGTAGAAGTCCCTCATTGATTCGGTTTTCCTACCAGAGATGACCCCTAAAAATGTATGAAGACATTGAAGTCAAAGGTGGTATATGAAGATATTCACATTGAAGACTATGACAAGAGAAGACACCACATGAAGCCTATGGAGCTCGAAGACTTAGATCTTTCGTAGTTCTCTTTCTTCTGTGTTGAGTCATAGGAACCACCGTACTGTTAAGTGGGGTCCAAGAGAACCAGTCAGAATGACTGAAGTGATGCTTAAACAAAACCTATGTCTTTGAGTGAAGACTATGAGAGCGAATCTTGTCCAGAGTCGGGCAAGTCAGCTTTGCTTGATGCCCAAGTAAAGTTGCCGTGTGAGTTTGAAATCTGACCGTTGGAACACGTGTCAGTTCCTTAGTGACCCAGGGTCATTTCAGACAAATCAGGTCAGGTTGCCAAGTGGCTATAAATAGCCCACCCCCTACAACCATAAATGGTTGGCTGCTCAGATTCAGAGTACGGCTTTTGTCGTTTGAGAGCAACCCACCTCGAAGCCTTTGAGAGAGAATTCCTTGCGAGGATAAAGCCCTAACCACCCAGAGCCAAAGAGAATTAGGCATCACTTAAGTCTTCTTGTTTGTGTGATCTGAAGACTTATTACACTTGAGGACTGTGCATCCTCCAGCCGGTTAGGCGTCGCGTTCTGAGCATCCAAGAGACATTGTGGATTGCCGGTGAACGAAGTCTGTGAAGGTTTGGGAGTCTACCTTGAAGACTTACCAGAGTGATTGGGCGAGGTCTGTGTGACCTTAGCTCAAGGGAATACGGTGAGGACTGGGTGTCCTGAGCTGCGTGTTCAGGACTGGGTGTCCGGGACTGTGTATCCGAAGGTTTAAATACCTAGCCACCCTAACCAGACATACAGTTGTCACAGCAACTGGAACTGGTCCAACAAATCATTGTCTTCAGCGAGTCACTGGTTTCATCTTCCCTTCCCTTTACTTACTGTTACTCCTTGTGAAGTCATTGTATGTTCGCACTATCTTTTGTCTTCACTGAGTGACTGCGTGTTCTGTGTGGCTTCACAATATCTTCCTACCTGATCCTTACTACATTGCTGCTATTAGTCATTGTGCTTTCACTCTATTGAATACTTGACTATGGCTTGCCTAGTGTAGTCTACCTTCCACTGCAGGGTAATAGGTTTATTTCTATCGTTTGTCTTCATAACTTCCATGTTTTGAAGACTTCCATAAAAATCGCCTATTCACCCCCCCTCTAGTCGATATAACGCACTTTCAACACCTTCGGCTTTCGCCTCTTGGATTTTACTCCGAATGCGGTGGCGTGCATGGCTTTCTTCACGCATCTTTGCGAAGGCTTTGCCGGGGTGCAGCCCAAGACGGCGCTCTTCCGCCATTACTTCTTCCCTCGGATCCAGCCGGGAGGTGCCGTCTCTGGTTGCGTCACCTGGATCCCAAGATCCAAGGGGGCGTACCCGGACGGTGCCGTGAAGGAGAGGTGGGAGGAATGGCGTGGGCGGTGGTGCTGGATTGAAGATGAAGACCCGCCGGAATTCTGCAAGGTCCGCCGAGTGCCTCCGGTCCATGGCAGCGATTGGAGTGATGTCGACGTCGCTGACGGGAGGCTCACTGTCGCCACCACCAGGATTCTCCGGCTCACCCGGGCCGGACTCACCCTTGAGATGATTGGGGCGGACTTCATTCGCCACCGGATCGCCCCGTTGCACAACAAGGGGAGGCCAGCTTGGCTCTTTACGAATCCGGCTGATATTATGCGACTCCGCCCCGGCCTCGATCACAACTTCACAGTGCTGGCGCATGCCCACTTCTGCCAGCGGCTTTTCCAGCTTGATGTGGGTCGCGATGGCGAGGTCGAACAGACCGGCAAGGCTGCGAGGGCTGCCGCAAAGGTTGGCAAGGCCCTCAAGGGGCCGTTTTTCAAGCTGCCAGCGGGGGTGGTCCTGTTGTGCAACAACTCACGTCGGTCCGAGATCATTGCTATGATGCCGGACTGTAACGCGCACGACCCTGTCCCGAGCTAGAAGGAGCCGAAGGATGCGGATGTGCAGCAATTCTTTGACACCCTGATCGAGGTGTATGTCAATGCTGACGCCGAGCGGTGGCTTGTCATGGACACCACCCAGGCAGAGCTGGACTACATCGCCACTAGGGCGAGGGAGGCACAACTTGCCATGGAGGCCGGCAGCACCGGGGGTGTGGAGGACAGGGCTGCAACGACTGCGGAGGAAGAGGAGCTCACCCGGTGGGTGGCGGCCTTCGGGGAGGTCAGCAACGCCGACACTGGAGCTCCACTCGTTGAAGACGCGGCCGATGAGTCGCCGGAGGAGGAGGACGTGGTGGTGGGCTCGACGCCAACCAGGGGAAGAGGGCGAATCCCGCGGCGGGCTGGCTCCGGCGAGCCGGTCCGGCTCGGCAGGGCTACATGGCCTCAATTCACCATGTAGGGGTCTGGGCATCACACGAGGGCTGCGGTAGCCAAGAGGCTGACGAAGGCCGCTGAGAAGAAGAAGACATCAGCCCCTTCCTCATCTGGGCGCACACAAACCCCGCCGTCTTCGCCTCCTCCGGCAGATGTCGACTTGGATGTTGACGCGGAGGTCACTTTTGATCTCGGGCCTCTCAGCCCGAAGAGGAAAAGGAAAGTGGTGGAAGAAGAGGAGGTGGATGACGAGTAAGTACTCCGTTCCTTACTGCCATTTCCATTCCTCTGAATTAAGTCACTCATCTTGATCCATTTTTGCTTTCGCAGGGATGCAGAGACGTTGGCCCAGAGGGTGAAGAGGGCGAAGGCCTCGGTGAGTAGTCAGTCCCCAGCTGGGGCTTCAAAGACGCCACTGGTGGTGTTGAGCAGCCCGGACAGCAGCCCCCGGCAGAGCCCCCAGCGTAACTTCGTCACCCTCCTCTTATTCGACATGTGGTAGGCATTCGATGCTATGGTGTTGACCTTGTCGGGTTTGCAGGAGGGGAGCGGCAGCAGGAGGAGCCGCAGAGGGCTACCCCCAACACACCACCCCCATCGACTACGCCGCCATGAGGGGCGTCCCCGGCAAGGGCATCAAGCACGGAGCCCACACCCATGGAGGAAGAGGGGAACTTGGGCGCTGGTGACTCTGCCACGGTGTCGGATGCTGGCGGGGAGGGGACTTCTGCTTCACGGCCTGGCACTGGTGAGTCGCCTGTCCTCCGTCTCTGTTTTTCCCTTATTCTTTTTTTGGCTTCAATGCTCCCATTACTACCCAGGCCCTCCTTCAATAGGTATGGAGGACGTGGATACTGTTGTTGGGAACATTGCTGAGGAGGCCACCAGGGATGCTGACGAGGTCGCCACTAATGAGGCCGCCAAGGATGCTGCCGAGGACACCGCTGCGGGGGCCGCCAAGGCGATCGGCGAGGCTTCTGCCAAGGGCGCCAATGGTGGGCCTACCGGGGATGCCGGCAAGGCCACTGCCGAGGAAGAAGTGGCTGATGATCAGCCTCCCTCCTCCTCAACCTCGGGCCCCGGCAGATATCTGAAGGTGGGCGACGATCTTTTCGTCCATCTCCCAGGGGCGTCAAGTTCCCGGGCGCCCGCCGAAGGGGAAGTCTTTGACGGCGAGGTGCTTGCCACCACCGGGCTCGAGGTTGTCGGTGAGCCGGGCGTTGGCGGTGATGGTGATGGTTCTCCAGAAGTGCAGCTTTTCCACGCTATGGGGGCCAACTTGCGAAAACTCCAGGCGCTCTGTCGTGTCTGTCTGGACAAGGTTAAGTCCAGGATGGCAACGGTGGACCAGGCGGAGGTGGATTTCATGGCGCGCGTTGCTGAGATGCAGACCTGGTTCCACTAGACTCGCGAGGAGCAGAGGGCCTTTCAGGAGGAATTGTCCAAGCGCAATGTCGAGCTCACCATGAAGATGGCTGACATTGAGAAGGCCCAGGAAGAGGCGGCGAACTTGGCTGCCGCGGCCGAGGCCGTCTGGAGCCAGCATCAAGCCGCACTGGATTCCCAGGAAGAGGACCTCACCGTGCGTGAGGCGAAGCTTGCCGCAGTGCTCCATGGCAAGGATGAGGAGCTCGAGGCCCTTGTCGCGCGGCGGACTCGCGAGCTGGAGCAGATGCACAAGGAGGCACTCGATGTCCAGGCTCTGGCCCATGCCGGCAAAGTAAGGGAGTTGGAGGTGGCGCAGGACGAGCTGAAGGAGCAGGCCCTCAAGCTGTCCAACGAGAAGAGCACGCTCAACAGCGCCTTGGTGGAGGCGCAAGGAGCGGTCATCAGCAGGGCCGGGGAGCTCTCCGAAGCGCAAAACTCCGTCAGAGATCTCAAGCTGAAGCTGGAGGATCTCAAGAAGATGTTGTCGGAGAGCAGGGCTCGGGAGGAGACCTTGACCAGGAGTCTGGAGGAGGAGAAGCAGCTGCGGGCGAACGAGGCTGCCTCCCACCAGGATTATGTGGCGGGCGAGAACAGATGGATCAGCCATCTAGAGGACGTTGCCGGCAGGGTCACCTCGCAGTTGGCCACCATGGGGATGCCAAACGTGAGGTACACCCCTGAGCGCAGCGGCACCGTTAACACCAAGCTGACTCTGTTCTTCGAGGGCATTCTTGGAGCCTTGGCTTATCTTCACTCCAGCAGAGCAGCCACGTTGGCCGAAGCCCGGCAAATTTGCTGTGGGGTCATGACAAAGGTCCTCACCAAGATGGCATACTGGAATCCCGACCTCGACTTCGGTGCCGCGATAGATAGCTTGCCGGAGGGTACTGACCTCACAATGCTCAAGGAGTGCATCAAGCCCGTCATCAGCAGCATCGAAGAAATCAAGAGGGTGGAAGGCCAGCGCTGGGATTAGGCATCCCGTTCTTCACCACCGCTGCAGGTTCACGACCAAGACAAATTTCATCTTTAGTTAGAACCGCAGCAATGATGTGATGTAATATAACTTTGCAGTACTTTTAATTTCATGCACGTTATTTCCCTGTTCAATTCCTCTTTGTATGCGCGCCCTACGTCGATTGGGTAGGATCGCCGGCGCGGAAGCCCCTAGCGGCGTTTTGGGGACGGATCCCCATGGGCCTGCCGGGTACGCGTGCTGCCGGACAAGCCACCTTTCCATTCTGAACGCGGCCGGTTGAACTGTCGAGCTTGACTCGAGTCAGAATCAAGAGTGTTGTTGATCGCGGAAGGGCTACTCTGCCATTCTCGACGTAGCCGCTTGAGCTGTTGAGCAGACTCGAAACAGGGCAAGAGCGTTGCCGATCGTGGGAGAGCCCCCTGGCGTGCAGGTTTCTCATACAAAGGCGTGACATCTCCGGGGGGAATAACCTCATATAAGAAGGATAGAACAAATAAGGGTTCAGTGCAACTTAGCTTCTGTTTGTAGTTGCTTCGAGCGCTAATCTTCCAGCCTCCTTCCCTCTCCAAGAGCCACGAAGACGAAGGAGTGCTGGGCTGATTGCTAGAGCCGATTCTCACAACTGCGCCCCCCTACCTGGCGCGCCAGAGATGTCGGTGTGGAACGACACCTATGGGATCACAAGAATCCCTACTACGGTTGGCGAGGCATGAGGTCGTGAGAAGAGCGGATCTAACAGGTAGCACACGGTTCGTTTATCCAGGTTCGGGCTGCGAGGATGCGTAAAACCCTACTCCTGCTTTGGTGGATTGTATATCTGTGTTCTTGAGCTAGCTATGGGGCGTGAGGAGCTCCAAAAAGCCGAATCCCTCTCCTGGTCGCCTCGGGCCTCCTTTTATAGAAAAAGGGGTTGTCACATTGGCACACAGGAGGTGGAAAGGGTACAGTGATGCGAGGCTATCCCTCGCATTACATGACAAGGCGCATTTAATGCGTCTTGCTTAGGTGTCCTTGCTTTATCGGGGATGGGGGAGAGACCTATCTCGTCCGCCGCCGCTCCTTCTTGTGTCGACACGCGCCCTGGCCAGCGATGCCTGAGATGCCACGTAGGTAGGCAGGCAGCTGAGGTGGCGCAGTGGTGGGTCTTCACGAAGATCTGCATGCCGCCACACGGGTGCCTGCCCAGCTGGTTGGGTCGGCAGCTGCATGCGAACGGTGGTGGAGGTTTAGTCGGTGTGGGCCTGATGGTGGCCCTGCGGGTGTCCTCGGTAAGGGCCTTGCCAGGGCCCCGTCAAGGGTCTTGCTGGGGCGCCTGCTGTCATCCCCGGCAAGCGCCGGCGCTTGCCGGGGGCCTTGTGGTCTTCCTCGGCTGGGATCCCGCCAAGGGTTGTCGTTTCCTTAGTGCGTATCTGATCTTGAAGTTCTTCACGAAGATCTGCATGCCGTCATGGGGATGTCTCCCAAATCCTTGCCCTTTGGGGTCAGTGGACTCAAGGGTGATTTGCTCCGTAGGCGCGGCACGAGTTGCCGCGGCAAGGGTCTTGCCGGGGCCGCTAGAACTGTCTCCCGGCAAGGATCTTGTCGGGAGAGTCTTCGTCCCCTTTGCTCTTCGTGGTCTTGGCCTTGGTGTCATAGTTCTCTCGAGCTTCGGTCTTACCCTGGTTCACCTCCCTTGCCCTACTTGGTGTGGTGGTGCCTGTGGCTCAGACTGCCCATGCACAGTTATAGGGGTACAAAAAGTGTACCCCTCTTTTTGTACACCGACAAAGGTGTTGAACTGGGTTTTGTCTTTGTCATTCCTGTACTGAATACATGTTGGGAGGATACGTACATGACACCTAACGGCAACCACTGCCTCTGATACTAACTTGGATGACTCTGTAGCATCACGTGGCCTTTTTAAACCTGCCTCAAAATGGATCTCCATTCTTCCTCCTCTAGATTGAGTTAACCTATCGAGCATTATCCCTGATGTTTGTTTCCTGTTGCGCCTAGGTGCTAGTCCAACAATGAACATAGGAAGTGTTAGTGTACATCAAACTGTGAGACTACATATAAAGAAGCATGCAACTGCAACTTGACTCCAGCAACTACCTTCTTGCTGTTGAAGCTCACAAAGTTCATTTGATCTTGCCAACTCATCTTGTGTCAAGAGTGCTTTGGAAGTAGTGTCAGGTGGCAATGGAGCTTGGGAATGTGCTGCTAGCTGAGTTCAACGAGTAAATCGTGCAGCTGGTGGTACTGTGGAAGGTGTTGCAACAACTAGGGATGTCTCTGCTTGTTTGGTGGTAGCTATTTGTTTCTGTTTGGCTTGTTCTACAGCTCATGTAGCACGGGATACCCTGTCAGTACAATTTTCCGCTGAACTTTGACCTTCTATTGCACCATCAGTACCAGCAGAATCCGCAGGATTCTTCCGCTTCCCTCTCCCTATCGTTCTGTGTTGCTTCCTCTTTCTCTGTGCCATGTTAAGTCAAGCCGACAAGAAAAACGAATAACAATTTAGTTCTTCAGAACAAATTGATGCGTGATACAAACGAACTGAACTTTGATGTTAGACAACCACATGATAGGAGGATGTAATATGTACGAAAAATAGGACAACATGAGATAACCAGAACTATGATGTGTAAACTAAGCAGAAGACATTTCACTAAATTAGAAGCAATGCAATGGAAGGTAGACACCATATGAAAGATGCTACAAATATCGCTCTGCCAAGTTAATAGTGTCTCATCATAAATGCTATTTAAACAAATGTGGAGTAGTACAAGAAATAAATCATATGCAAGATGCAAACAACATCACACTACCAAGTTAAAGGTCTCTCGTCATTAGTGCCATTGCATATTCACAGCATTGCATACTCACAGCTTATGATGTGTAAACTAAGGAGAAGGCATTTCAACAAATGAGAAGCAATGAAAGCTAAACACAATATGAAAGATGCAACAAATATCACTCTACCAAGTTAAAATTGTCTCGTCATAAGTGCCATTTCAACAAATTAGAAGTAGTACAAGCTAGAAAAGAATGCGAGATGTAACCTATATCACACTCCCAAGTCAAACGTGTCTGATGATAAGTGATTGTTGCAGGTTACACAACAGTAGTACTTTGATGAGAGAACATGGTGTGATAGACAGATATTGTATGTTCTAGAAACAGGAACACGTGTCTTAGTCACAAGTATAATGTGTAAAGTAAGCAGATGAAATTCAACAAAATTAGAAGCAATGCAAGCTAGACATCATACATAACATGAAACCACATATAATAGTGCCAAGTTAGAGGGAGCACCTGTGATGGTGCACTAGGGGAGACGTGCTCATCACCAACACAGCTACATTGAGAGTCTATGCATGTGTTGTCTTGGAAATCATCTTGGGGGGGGGGGGGTGAAGGAGTAAAATCTGTAGAGGCCCTCCGCTTGGAAGGACCACCTTCATCCGCTACCTTGCTAACTTCCTTCCGCTTTATTGATTTTGAATTGTCAAGTAAAACCGACAAGAAAAAGCAATAAAATTCACTCTTCAGAACTCATTCGTGCATGATAGTGACAATCACTACTTTGATGTAAGGAAAACACATGATTCCAGGATGGAATAATGCGAAAAATAGGATGGCATGGCATATTCACAACTGTTTGTGTAAACTAAGCAGAAACCATTTCAACAAATAAGAAGCAATGCAAGATAGACACCACATGAAAGATGCAACCAATGTGACTCTGCCAAGTTAAAAGTGTCCCATCATAAATGGCATTTCAACAAATTAGAAGCAGCGCATGCTATAAATCATATGAAAGATGCAACTAATATCACACTGCATATACTAAAGGTGTCTCGTCATATTGATTTATGCGGGATACAAAAAAACAATAGTTTTATGTAAGGGCATGCTTAATAGACAGATGTACTATGTACTAAAAACTGGAAGGCATGTCACATTAACAGGTATAATGTATAAACTAAGCAGAATAGCACATGCAATTTAACCAGATTGGAAGAATTACAATCCAGACACCATATGCAACATGCAACCACATATCACGCTGCCAAGTTAGAGCAAGCACCTGCGATGCTAGTGTAGGGGAAATGTGGCAATCAACTATAGAGCTACGTTCACTATCTTCATCTAGCCCTGCTGTTTCTTGAGAATCATGTGGGGAGGCTGACACTGCATTCTATAAATGAGGATCTTTTATCAAAGTAGTCCACTGGCCTGATTGCCTCATATAAGTGATTGATGAGGGATACACAAGAACATTAGTTTGATGTAAGAACATGGTTAATAGACAGATGTACTAGTATGTACCAAAAACAGGAAGGCATGTCATATTCAAAGGTATAGTGTGTAAGCTACGCAGACGCAATTTAACCAAATTGGAAGCAATACAAGCTAGACGTCCGGCTGGAGTGGTGAGCATGATCAACTAGAACTTGAGAGCCTGGTGGGAGGCGGGCTGCTTCGCCACCATCGTGGCTTTTTAGTTGGCTTCCAGGTGATGCATGTCTGTGTTGGGCTTGTCACTGGCTCGGCCAGTGCCCTGACTAGCTATTTGTCTTCTGGTGCTCCCGGGATGGTGGTTCATGTAAAAAAATATCTTTCCTTATCTTGACAAAGATCGACTTCGGCCTTTCGAATACAAGATAGACACCATATGCAACATGCAACCACATATGACACCGTTAAGTTAAAGCAAGCACCTGGGATGGTAGTTCACGACGAGCGAGATCATCAACTCCAGAGCTACGTTCACCATCTCCATCTGTTAAACATCCAACCTTTAAAGTGAAAACACATGTCTTGCCTGCCCGCAAAGCAAGCAGGAGGGCCTTCTCTCTTTTCTTTTCTGCTTCTGTAAAGGTAGAGTCTGAAATACCCTTGCATAAAAACACAATAGCGAGAATATGGGTGAAGTGTGTGCAGAACTAGTGCACTGTAAAAGTAGCAGATAGTAGGTGGCTGAAAAATAAGTGATAGGAGACATATGATAGCTCTACAACATTGCATGGCAAACAAAATTAGATTCTACTCTGTATGATTTTGTAATATATGAGCACAGGAAATGCAGGTACTCCTCCAGCACACCACCACATGTGGTCCTATCAAGATAACAATCGACTGAAAATAAATAGGTCAGTCAATTTTTATGAACCGTCCGATCTATAAGGAACGAGCAGATGGCCTTCGTTTACCTCCCGCTAGTCACTGTTGACGATCTTTCTCGAACAACCAGCGACCACCGGCCCAGACCCCTGCCTCCGCCGCCTCGCCGTCCCCTCGACCTCACACCACCGCCGTGCTTGGCAATGCCCCCAGGACATCCCTTTAATCTCGGCCGACCTCCAGATCGGGCGCCAGCATCTCTAGGCCCCACACGCCCCTAAGATAAACACCGAGGCACTGCTTCCCCGGCGTAATAGGCAAACTAGCGCCTGTTACGCAGGGGAATGATTCTGTTAATTGGGAATCAACTGACCAGGAATTGAAATCCAGGGGGCGATGGACCTCTAGCAAAGGTGAAATAGTATATGAGGAGAAACCTTATGCATCGCGAGTTACTAGGAACATCTAGTATCAAGAAGAAGCGGTCAACTAGTGTCTTTTGTGGGATGAATACCGTGCAAGCAGACACGTAAGATTTGCATGAATAAGGGAAGAGGAGTACCATTTTCAGTTGCCGGTGTGGTCTCCTCCACATGTCGCGGCGATCTTCTTATTTTTGCCAGGGGAACCGATGTTTCGGAGGAGGGTGCGGGCTTGGACGAACCCATGGCCAAATTGTTGACTGCGTTGCCGTGTCCGTATGTCGGCGGAGGGGAAGCAGATCCGAGGCGACGAAGGATGGCGTAGCAGGAACAGCTCCGGTGCGGTGGACGGTGGCGAAGTTGGAGCGGCAGCGGTGAGGCACAGGACGGCGTGGTTGAACTGGCTCGGGTATGGACGGCTCGGCCTCGGCTCCAACTACTAGCCGTGGAGGGCGTTGCAATTGAGGTTGCGGTGGACGATGACATCGGGGTATCGGCTCCGGCGTCATGGTGGAGGGCGGCGGTTGATGGGTGGGATGGGGTGGCGTATGGAGGATGCTGGGGTTTCGCGGCTGGTGGAGAGTTAGTTTTGGCGCCCACGGAGTACGAATGGGGAATCGCATGGGGGGCGGGGGGAGCTAAGGGAGATCCATGTTTCGGTCCAGGACGTGCTTGTTTTCTGCTTTTTTGAACAGATGGGACGCGCTTGTTTAAAATTTGGGGAAAGTACAAACTTCACCCCCCTCTTAAATTTCGGACCTACTGCGGGTCGGGGGTAGGATGATAATCCCAGGTGTCCCAAATAGTGGGCGGGAGCGATTTCGGCCGCGTGCATGTGTGCTTAGGCCACCATTGTGTATGAATGTTTTTCGGAGGCGGTTGCGTGGCGTCTAGATGAAGCTACAAACCTACCCCGGTTTAGACCTTTGGACATCACGCCGGTAGGTTTCACGGGTCGGAGTTAGAAAAGTAATTTCCTTCTACTACCAAACATTGGTCTCACATGGTTTCGGGCGAGTAGAGGCTCTTTTGGCGCTTCGTTCGAAATTTTGAAATAGAAACATTCACATTTAGAGTACTCTTGAACTTTGAGGATTGACCTAAATAGACAACGTTAAATTTGACCTTGTATGTTTGAAAACCTCATTAAATTATCCGCTTTTTTGAAATTTTGACACTTGAAAATCCTATAACTATGATTATTTTGGAATGGAGGAGCTAAATTCGAATCTATTTTGTACACGACTATATATGCTATTATGTACAAAATCAGAGCAAAGTTTAGTGCCCCCATAATTTAGGTATGATTTACAAATGCCATGATATCGAATTCAAATAATTGAATGGACTTCATGTTGAATTCGATTTTTTAAACCACCTTAAGTTAAATTCAAATGTATGCTAGTTCATAGCTAGCTATTTATAATGTTCATTGTCTAACTTTCGTATGTATAATGTGCTTTACACACACAATATGAACTATACTCATGTTTATATTCGATTGCTAAAGCGATGCATTGTCAGGAGTTCAAAATACTAACTATGTGGATCAATTATGTCGAATAATAACATAGACATGCTCAAATTCGATAAAATCTAGATGTCTAGTGGATCAATGACCGTTCCTTACGCGAATTGCAAATATCATCATCCCATCCTAATATTTGGATACAATTTATATCTTTAATCAATGTGTACATCAGCCTTTTACGTGTAGTTTCACTCTCCATCGGTGGTCTCTCACACATGCTCACACTCTCTCTCCCGAGGTGTCTTTCTCGCAGACATGCTCTCGATATAACCCTCCCTCCCTCTCGTAACCATTTACGACTGTTTTCACTAACCTTTATCACAAGCACTCTTCCTGTCACAAGCATACACACGCACAATCCCCATCGACCCTTTCTATATACATAGACCTGCCTACGTGTCTCCTGTATGCACATTATCTTTAGGCCTGTCTCTCACGCATTGTCTCACACCTCTCTTTCTAATCGACGAGTATGATTCTAGAAGAGCATTCTGCAGGATGCCCCTTAAAGTTAGGTTGGATGAATAGTAATATCAAAGATAAGGGGTTACCTTAGTATGAGAACCCAGGGTTACAAATCCTAGCCGTCTTTGTCAGTGGACACAGAGTCCTTCACAGTTCTGCTATCGTTGTCTTGTACGACAAGTCATCCATGGGCCTCCCTAAATGCGTCACGACCGACCAATGTGGCGCAGGACGGAGCCGAACCAAGGGCCTCACCTCAACCCACTGGGCCTCATGCGGTGACACACCCTCTGCCCCCAGGTCTCATTATCTTCTCACACCCACACATACCAACACATACACCACACAAAAAAATCTCCTCGTGCCTCTATCCCCTCCCCACTTGCACATACACACTCAAGAGAATCTCTTGCCGTGACATCATATTAGTCTCTCTCTCTCTAGACCTCTCTCATTTCTCGTGCTATCTCTCCCACGCCCCCCTCCCCCCGTCGGCCCCTCTATCCATGCCTCTCTCGAATACGTAATACACACACATACCTCTCTAGGCCCTGCCAAATACATCAACTACACATTCACACATGTTACATCACATACCCCATTGATCTAAAAAGCCCTCTCTTCTCGTTTATTTTGCATACAACATTCCTTTTGAATAAAGTGTGGCCAAAAAATTATTTTAGAATTTCTACATATATACAACATTACAAAGTTATATGAAGGAGTATGAACGTTAATTTGCATTGCATGGTGCCCACAATGATATTTATTCCACACTATGAATTTTTATATTTTTATACTATATATAAAGTTAGTCATAATAAATAGAAACGAAGAGCATCTCTCTCCCCATCGCATACACCCCCTCTACGCCCCTTTCACGTACGCACACAAACTATCTCCAGGTCCTCTAAAAGTAAGCCCCAGGCACATTCATGCATGTTTCATCTTTCTCTCGCGATATATACAGTGACGATCATTGTATTTGGAGCGAAAGCACGATACATACATTGGACTTCAGAATCCACTCATTACTGTCACCATTTACGTTTTGTGGTTATTATACAGTCACGGGCTCACCATATAGCTCTGTATTTGCTCAAGACACGACTAGTTGACCAGTTAAATGCACCACGTGGCACCTCTAGTGTTGCATCACATTATATCACTACCATTGGGCCCACTTGTCGGCTTGTATCTACTCTTCTACACTCTTATAAAAAAACAGAGTTGGTGATGATGGTGTGCCTGCCATCCTGCAATATAGGTCGTCTGATTTATATCTGATGGATAGGAAGGAAACTATGGCAATTTTGCAAAAAGGTACCCACACACCTCTCCACATTTGCAAATAAGGCCTTCCCTCGTTCATCATTTTCTATCACAAGATAAACTAGTCATACAAATGCATCTTGATGTTACGTGCAATGCACGGGCATCTTGCTAGTAAGAAAGAAAACAAACGACATAAATTATTGGATGGTGGTTCAAAGTCATGACCGCGGGTACAGCGAAAAAGGTGGCCTTGTATTGGTATGCTGAGCCGTCTATTTTAAAACACATGAGCTGGTGTGGTGATTATACACACACGCACGCATGCACACAAACTCATGCACGCAACACTCACATGAATACATGCAGCCACGCACGCATGCAACACTCACACGTACACACGCAGCCACACACACATGCAACACTCACACGCACACACACATGCTTGCATTCACACACCACACGACCAACACACACTCTCACGCTCAAGTGCTCAACCTACACGTGCATGCGCACACATCAGGCCCTGACAGACACATACACAACCAGGTGATTCCCGCTCACGGGTTGGAGTCTTGTTGCGCTTGCATAAATTTGTATTTAACTGACCTTTTTCCTATGTGAACTAACATGTGGGACTCACAAGGAACGTGGTCAATTTAACTAGTCAACATGGTGCCACGCAGACTATTTGGCCGGTCAACAGAGTGCAATCCGATGTTGAACGGTGATCAAGTGACCGTAGAATCACCGCAAAACGTATATAGTGACCATAATGAGCGTATTCTGAAGTTTGGTTACTGTATTACACTTTTCTCTCTATAGGCCCTCCGAAACTACATCTCTACACGTTCTCGCATGTTACATCTAACAACTATGCAATACAACACTACTACTACACTCTAACACAATAAATCATATGTGTTTTTAGTTTTACTAGATATCATATTGTTACTTAATTATTCCGTTTGCATACATTAAAATTGCCTTTGAAATGTATGGCCAGTATCATCTACCATGCGGGAAAATCCCGCCCTTTCCTGTTTAATCAGGTTTGTATCCATGGATCGTGCGAAACAGCAAAACTATAGTACTATACAGTACAAGTGACACTTCACGGGGCTGCCGTGTCGTGTACTCCTCCGTCGTAAGAGTGGAGCGCTCGCTTTCATAAATGTTCTAGTCCCATTCACCGACATGTGGGACATCATGCTACCGGGTCCACGTGCCATACCTAAATACAGTGCAGAGCAGCAGGGGTGAAGCACCCCAGTCATGGCGCCGGCGTAGTAATGAGCAATGAGGCATCAAATCACAAAGTTGCACCTTTCCCGCAGTTAAGTTGGAGGGACAAAGTAATAATGCTAAAAAATAAGTTGGAGGGACGACGAAACCATCATTTAACTCATTGCTGAATCCGCTTATCCCTCATCTTCTTCAAGTTAACCTTGTGTTGCTATTGCCGTTGTTCTGCCTCATGTGGGCGCTACCTCTTGAGCATGCGTTGGTTTTCCCTTGAAGAGGAAAGGGTGATGCAGCAAAGTAGCATAAGTATTTCCCTCGGTTTTTGAGAAGCAAGGTATCAATCCAGTAGGAGACTACACGCAAGTCCCTCGTACCTGCACAAATAATCAAGAACCTTGCAACCAACACGATAAAGGGGTTGTCAATCCCTTCACGGCCACTTGCAAAAGTGAGATCTGATAAAGATAATAAGATAAATATTTTTTTGGTATTTTTGTTGTATATATTGAAAAGTAAAGATTGCAAAATAAACGGCGATATAAATTGGCAAGTTGACGGGAAAATAATATAATGGCGAATAGACCCGGGGGCCATAGGTTTCACTAGTGGCTTCTCTCAAGATAGCATAATCTACGGTGGGTGAACAAATTACTGTCGAGCAATTGATAGAAAAGCGAACCGTTATGAGAATATCTAGGCATGATCATGTAAATAGGCATCATGTCCGTGACAAGTAGACCGAAACGATTCTGCATCTACTACTATTACTCCACACATTGACCGCTATCCAGCATGCATCTAGAGTATTAAGTTCATAAGAACAGAGTAATGCATTAGGCAAGATGACATGATGTAGAGGGATAAACTCAAGCAATATGATATAAACCCCATCTTTCTATCCTCGATGGCAACAATACAATACGTCCTTTGCTTCCCCTGCTGTCACTGACAAAGGACGCCACAAGATTGCACCCAAAGCTAAACACTTCTCCCATTGCAAGAAAGATCTATCTAGTAGGCCAAACCAAACTGATAATTCGAAGAGACTTGCAAAGATATTTAAATCATGCACATAAGAATTCTGAGAAGAATCAAATATTGTTCATAGATAATCTTGATCATAAACCCACAATTCATCAGATCTCGACAAACACACCGCAAAAAGAATTACTTCGAATAGATCTCCAAGAGAATCGAAGAGAACTTTGTATTGAGATCCAAAGAGAGAGAAGAAGCCATCTAGCTAATAACTATGTACCCGAAGGTCTGTGGTAAACTACTCACACATCATCGGAGAGGCTATGGTGTTTTAGAAGCCCTCTATGATCGATTCCCCTTCTGTCAGAGCGCTGGAAAAGGCCCCAAGATGGGATCTCATGGGTACAGAAGGTTGCGGGGGTGGAAATAGGGTTTCGTGGTGCTCCTGGATGTTTTCAGGGTATATGAGTATATATAGGCGAAAGAAGTAGGTCGGTGGAGCTGCAAGGGGCCCACGAGGGTGGGGGGCGCCCACCCCCCTGGGGCGCGCCCTCCTGCCTCGTGGATTCCTCGTTGCTTCCTTGAGGTCCACTCCAAGTCTCCTGGATTGCGTTTTTTCCAAAAACGATCCTTGCGAGGGTTTCATTCCATTTGGATTCCGTTTGATATTCCTTTTCTGTGAAACACTGAAATAGGCAAAAAACAGCAATTTGCACTGGGCCTTCGGTTAATAGGTTAGTCCAAAAATAATATAAAAGTGCATAATAAAGCCCATTAAACATCCAAAATAGATAATATAATAGCATGGAACAATCAGAAATTATAGATATGTTGGAGATGTATCAAGCATCCCCAAGCTTAATTCCTGCTCATCCTCGAGTAGGTAAATGAGAAAAATAGAATTTTTGATGTGGAATGCTACCTAGCATAATTTTCAAAGTAATTCTATTTATTGTGGCATGAATGTTCAGATCCGAAAGATTGAAGATAAAATTTTAATATTGACATAAAAATAATAATACTCCAAGCATACTAACTAAGCAATTTTGTCTTCTCAAAATAACATGGCCAAAGAAAGCTTATCACTACAAAATTATATAGTTTGGCTATGCTTCATTTTCGTCACACAAAAATGCTCTCATCATGCACAACCCCGATGACAAGCCAAGAAATTATTTCATACTTTAGTAATCTCAAACTTTTTTCAACTTTCACGCAATACATGAGCGTGAGCCATGGACATAGCACTATGGGTGGAATAGAATATGATAATGGAGGTTGTGTGGAGAGGACAAAAAAGGAGAAAGTCTCACATTGGCGCGGCTAATCAACGGGCTATGGAGATGCCCATCAATTTATGTCAATGCAAGGAGTAGGGATTGACATGCAACGGATGCACTAGAGCTATGAATGTATGAAAGCTCAACAAAAGAAACTAAGTGGGTCTGCATGCAACTTGCTTGCTCACGAAGACCTAGGGCATTTGAGGAAGCCCGTTGTTGGAATATACAAGCCAAGTTCTATAATGAAAAATTCCCACTAGTATATGAAAGTGACAAAATAAGAGACTCTCTATCATGAAGGTCATGGTGCTACTTTGAAGCACAAGTGTGGAAAAAAGGATAGTAGCATTATCCCTTTTATTTCTTTTCTCCCTTTTTTTCTTTTCTCTTTTTTTGGGACAATGCTATATTAATGATGATCATCACACTTCTATTTATTTACAACTCAATGATTACAACTTGATACTAGAACAAAATATGACTTTATATGAGTGCCTCCGGCGGTGTACCGGGATGGGTAATGAATTAAGAGTGACATGTATGATAAATTATGCATGGTGGCTTTGCCACAAATACGATGTCAACTACATGATCATGCAAGGCAATATGACAATGATGAAGCATGTCATAATAAATGAAATGGTGGAAAGTTGCATGGCAATATATCTCGGACTGGCTATGGAAATGCCATAATAGGTAGGTATGGTGGCTGTTTTGAGGAATATATGAGGAGGTTTATGTGTGATAGAGCATATCATATCACAGGGGTTGGATGCTGTTGGGGAACGTAGTAATTTCAAAAAACTTCCTACGCACACGCAAGATCATGGTGATGCATAGCAACAAGAGGGGAGAGTGTTGTCTACGTACCCTTGTAGACCAAAAGCAGAAGCGTTATGACAACGCGGTTGATGTAGTCGTACGTCTTCACAGCCCGACCGATCAAGCACCGAAACTACGGCACCTCCGAGTTTTAGCACACGTTCAGCTCGATGATGATCCCCGGACTCTGATCCAGCAAAGTGTCGGGGAAGAGTTCCGTCAGCACGACGGCGTGGCGATGATCTCGATGTTCTACTGTCGCAGGGCTTCACCTAAGCACCACTACAATATTATCGAGGACTATGGTGGAGGGGGGCACCGCACACGGCTAAGAAAACGATCACGAGGACCAACTTGTGTGTCTAGAGGTGCCCCCTTGCCCCCGTATATAAAGGAGCAAGGGGAGGTGCGGCCGTCCCTAGGAGGAGGCGCGCCGGAGGAGTCCTACTTCTACCGGGAGTAGGACCCCCTCCTTTCCCTAGTTGGATTAGGACTTGGGAGGGAAGGAGGAGAGGGAAGAAAGGAAAGGGGGGGCGCCGCCCCCCTCCTTGTCCAATTCGGACTTGGGGGGGAGGGGCGCGCGGCAGCCCCTAGGCCTCCTCTCCTCTTCCTCCACTAGGCCCATTAAGGCCCATTAGGTTACCGGGGGGTTCCGGTAACCTCCCGATACTCCGGTAAAATGCCGATTTCACCTGGAACACTTCCGATGTCCAAACATAGGCTTCCAATATATCAATCTTTATGTCTCGACCATTTCTAGACTCCTCGTCATGTCCGTGATCACATCCGGGACTCCGAACAAACTTCGGTACATCAAAATATATATACTCATAATGAAATTGTCATCGTAACGTTAAGCGTGCGGACCCTACGGGTTCGAGAACAATGTAGACATGACCGAGACATGTCTCCGGTCAATAACCAATAGCAGAACCTGGATGCTCATATTGGCTCCTACATATTCTATGAAGATCTTTATCGGTCAGACCGCATAACAACATACGTTGTTCCCTTTGTCATCGGTATGTTACTTGCCCGAGATTCGATCGTCGGTATCTCAATACCTAGTTCAATCTCGTTACCGGCAAGTCTCTTTACTCGTTTCATAATACATCATCTCGCAACTAACTCATTAGTTGCAATGCTTGCAAGGCTTATGTGATGTGCATTACCGAGAGGGCCCAGAGATACCTCTCCGACAATCGGAGTGACAAATCCTAATCTCAAAATACGCCAACCCAACATGTACCTTTGGAGACACATATAGAGCTCCTTTATAATCACCCAGTTACATTGTGACGTTTGGTAGCACACAAAGTGTTCCTCCGGCAAACGGGAGTTGCATAATCTCATAGTCATAGGAACATGTATAAGTCATGAATAAAGCAATAGCAACATACTAAACGATCGGGTGCTAAGCTAATGGAATGGGTCATGTCAATCACATCATTCTCCTAATGATGTGATCCCGTTAATCAAATGACAACACATGTCTATGGTTAGGAAACATAACCATCTTTGATTAACGAGCTAGTCAAGTAGAGGCACACTAGTGACGTTTAGCTTGTCTATGTATTCACGCAAGTATTATGTTTCCGGATAATACAATTCTAGCATGAATAATAAACCTTTATCATGATATAAGGAAATAAATAATAACTTTATTATTTCCTCCAGGGCATATTTCCCTCAGTCTCCCACTTGCACTAGAGTCAACAATCTAGATTACACAGTAATGATTATAACACCCATGGAGCTTTGGTGCTGATCATGTTTTGCTCGTGGAAGAGGCTTAGTCAATGGGTCTGCTACATTCAGATCCGTATGTATCTTGCAAATCTCTATGTCTCCCACCTAGACTAGATCCCGGATGGAATTTGAAGCGTCTCTTGATGTGCTTGGTTCTCTTGTGAAATCTGGATTCCTTTGCCAAGGCAATTGCACCAGTATTGTCACAGAAGATTTTCATTGGATCCGATGCACTAGGTACGACACCTAGATCGGATATGAACTCCTTCATCCAGACTCCTTCGTTTGCTGCTTCCGAAGCAGCTATGTACTCCGCTTCACATGTAGATCCCGCCACAACGCTTTTTTTAGAACTGCACCAACTGACAGCTCCACCGTTTAATGTAAACATGTATCCGGTTTGTGATTTTGAATCATCCGGATCAGTGTCAAAGCTTGCATCAACGTAACCTTTATCACCTCCATATACAAGAAACATATCCTTAGTCCTTTTCAGGTATTTCAGGATGTTCTTGACCGCTGTCCAGTGATCCACTCCCGGATTACTTTGGTACCTCCCTGCTAAACTTATAGCAAGGCACACATCAGGTCTGGTACACAGCATTGCATACATGATAGAGCCTATGGCTGAAGCATAGTGAACATCTTTCATTTTCTCTCTATCTTCTGCAGTGGTCGGGCATTGAGTCTTACTCAATTTCACACCATGTAACACAGGCAAGAATCCTTTCTTTGCTTGGTCCATTTTGAACTTCTTCAAAGTTTTGTCAAGGTATGTACTTTGTGAAAGTCCAATTAAGCGTCTTGATCTATCTCTATAGATCTTACTGCCCAATATGTAAGCAGCTTCACCGAGGTCTTTCATTGAAAAACTCTTATTCAAGTATCCGTTTATGCTATCCAGAAATTCTATATCATTTCCGATTAGTAATATGTCATCTACATATAATATCAGAAATGCTACAGAGCTCCCACTTACTTTCTTGTAAATACAGGCTTCTCCAAAAGTCTATACAAAACCAAATGCTTTGATCACACAATCAAAGCGTTTATTCCAACTCCGAGAGGCTTGCACCAGTCCATAAATGGATCGCTGGAGCTTGCACACTTTGTCAGCTCCCTTTGGATCGACAATACCTTCCGGTTGCATCATATACAACTCTTCTTCCAGAAATCCATTCAGGAATGCAGTTTTTACATCCATCTGCCAAATTTCATAATTATAAAATGCGGCAATTGCTAACATGATTCGGACAGACTTAAGCATTGCTACGGGTGAGAAGGTCTCATCGTAGTCAATCCCTTGAACTTGTCGAAAACCTTTTGCGACAAGTCGAGCTTTGTAGACAGTAACATTACCGTCAGCGTCAGTCTTCTTCTTGAAGATCCATTTATTCTCAATTGCTTGCCGATCTTTGGGCAAGTCAACCAAAGTCCACACTTTGTTCTCATACATGGATCCCATCTCAGATTTCATGGCTTCCAGCCATTTTGCGGAATCTGGGCTCACATCGCTTCTCCAGAGTTCGTAGGTTCATCATGATCTAGTAGCATGACTTCCAGAACAGGATTACCGTACCACTCTGGTGCGGATCTTACTCTGGTTGATCTACAAGGTTCAGTAGTATCTTGTTCTGAAGTTTCATGATCATCATCATTAGCTTCCTCACTAATTGGTGTAGGTGTCACAGAAACTGGTTTCTGTGATGTACTACTTTCCAATAAGGGAGCAGGTACAGTTACCTCATCAAGTTCTACTTTCCTCCCACTCACTTCTTTCGAGAGAAACTCCTTCTCTAGAAAGTTTCCGAATTTAGCAACAAAAGTCTTGCCTTCGGATCTGTGATAGAAGGTGTATCCAATAGTTTCCTTTGGATATCCTATGAAGACACATTTCTCCGATTTGGGTTTGAACTTATCAGGTTGAAGCTTTTTCACATAAGCATCGCAGCCCCAAACTTTCAGAAACGACAACTTTGGTTTCTTTCCAAACCACAGTTCATAAGGCGTCGTCTCAACAGATTTTGATGGTGCCCTATTTAACGTGAATGCGGCCGTCTCTAAATCATAACCCCAAAACGATAGCGGTAAATCAGTAAGAGACATCATAGATCGCATCATATCTAGTAAAGTACGATTATGACTTTTCAGACACACCATTACGCTGTGGTGTTCCAGGTGGCGTGAGTTGCGAAACTATTCCGCATTGTTTCAAATGTACACCAAACTCGTAACTCAAATATTCTCCTCCACGATCAGATCGTAGGAATTTTATTTTCTTGTTACGATGATTTTCAACTTCACTCTGAAATTCTTTGAACTTTTCAAATGTTTCATACTTATGTTTCATTAAGTAGATATACCCATATCTGCTTAAGTCATCTGTGAAGGTGAGAAAATAACGATATCCGCCACGAGCCTCAACATTCATCGGACCACATACATCTGTATGTATGATTTCTAATAAATCTGTTGCTCTCTCCATAGTACCGGAGAACGGTGTTTTGGTCATCTTGCCCATAAGACACGGTTCACAAGTACCAAGTGATTCATAATCAAGTGGTTCCAAAATTCCATCAGTATGGAGTTTCTTCATGCGCTTTCCACCGATATGACCTAAACGGCACTGCCATAAATAAGTTGCACTATCATTACCAACTCTGCATCTTTTGGCTTCAACATTATGAATATGTGTGTCACTACTATCGAGATTTAATAAGAATAGACCACTCTTCAAGGGTGCATGACCATAAAAGATATTACTCATATAAATAGAACAACCATTATTCTCTGATTTAAATGAATAACCGTCTCGCATCAAACAAGATCCAGATATAATGTTCATGCTTAACGCTAGCACCAAATAACAATTATTTAGGTCTAATACTAATCCTGATGGTAGATGTAGAGGTAGCATGCCGACCGCGATCACATCGACTTTGGAACCATTTCCCACGCGCATTGTCACCTCGTCCTTAGCCAATCTTCGCTTAATCCGTAGTCCCTGTTTCGAGTTGCAAATATTAGCAACAGAACCAGTATCAAATACCCAGGTGCTACTGCGAGCATTAGTAAGGTACACATCAATAACATGTATATCACATATACCTTTGTTCACTTTGCCATCCTTCTTATCCGCCAAATACTTGGGGCAGTTCCGCTTCCAGTGACCAGTCTGCTTGCAGTAGAAGCACTCAGTTTCAGGCTTAGGTCCAGATTTGGGTTTCTTCTCCTGAGCAGCAACTTGCTTGCTGTTCTTTTTGAAGTTCCCCTTCTTCTTCTTCCCTTTGCCCTTTTTCTTGAAACTAGTGGTCTTGTTGACCATCAACACTTGATGCTCCTTTTTGATTTCTACCTCCGCAGCTTTCAGCATTGCGAAGAGCTCGGGAATTGTCTTATTCATCCCTTGCATATTATAGTTCATCACGAAGCTCTTGTAGCTAAGTGGAAGTGATTGCAGAATTCTATCAATGACGCAATCATCTGGAAGATTAACTCCCAATTGAATCAAGTGATTATTATACCCCAGACATTTTGAGTATATGCTCATTGACAGAACTGTTCTCCTCCATCTTGTAGCTATAGAACTTATTGGAGACTTCATATCTCTCAATCCGGGCATTTGCTTGAAATATTAACTTCAACTCCTGGAACATCTCATATGCTCCATGACGTTCAAAACGTGGTTGAAGTCCCGATTCTAAGCCGTAAAGCATGGCACACTGAACTATCGAGTAGTCATCAGCTTTGCTCTGCCAGACGTTCATAACATCTGGTGTTGCTCCAGCAGCAGGCCTGGCACCCAGCGGTGCTTCCAGGACGTAATTCTTCTGTGCAGCAATGAGGATAATCCTCAAGTTACGGACCCAGTCCGTGTAATTGCTACCATCATCTTTCAACTTTGCTTTCTCAAGGAACGCATTAAAATTCAACGGAACAACAGCACAGGCCATCTATCTACAATCAAACATAAACAAGCAAGATACTATCAGGTACTAAGTTCATGATAAATTTAAGTTCAATTAATCATATTACTAAAGAACTCCCACTTAGATGGACATCCCTCTAATCCTCTAAGTGATCACGTGATCCAAATCAACTAAACCATGTCCGATCATCACGTGAGATGGAGTAGTTTCATTGGTGAACATCACTATGTTGATCATATCTACTATATGATTCACGCTCGACCTTTCGGTCTCCGTGTTCCGAGGCCATATCTGTATATGCTTGGCTCGTCAAGTATAACCTGAGTATTCCGTGTGTGCAACTGTTTTGCACTCGTTTTATTTGAACGTAGAGCCTATCACACCCGATCATCACGTGGTGTCTCAGCACGAAGAACTTTCGCAACGGTGCATACTCAGGGAGAACACTTCTTGATAATTTAGTGAGAGATCATCTTAAAATGCTACCGTCAATCAAAGCAAGATAAGATGCATAAAAGATAAACATCACATGCAATCAATATAAGTGATATGATATGGCCATCATCATCTTGTGCTTGTGATCTCCATCTTCAAAGCACCGTCATGATCACCATCGTCACCGGCGCGACACCTTGATCACCATCGTAGCATCGTTGTCGTCTCGCCAATCTTATGCTTCCATGACTAACGCTACCGCTTAGTGATAAAGTAAAGCATTATAGCGCAATTGCATTGCATACAATAAAGCGACAACCATATGGCTCCTGCCAGTTGCCGATAACTCGGTTACAAAACATGATCATCTCATACAATAAAATTTAGCATCATGTCTTGACCATATCACATCACAACATGCCCTGCAAAAACAAGTTAGACATCCTCTACTTTGTTGTTGCAAGTTTTACGTGGCTGCTACGGGATTAAGCAAGAACCAATCTTACCTACGCATCAAAACCACAATGATAGTTAGTCAAGTTGGTGCTGTTTTAACCTTCGCAAGGACTGGGCATAGCCACACTTGGTTCAAATAAAGTTGGAGAAACTGACACCCGCCAGCCACCTGTGTGCAAAGCACGTCGGTAGAACCAGTCTCGCGTAAGCGTACGCGTAATGTCGGTCCGGGCCGCTTCATCCAACAATACCGCCGAACCAAAGTATGACATGCTGGTAAGCAGTATGACTTATATCGCCCACAACTCACTTGTGTTCTACTCATGCATATAACATCAACACATAAAACCTAGGCTCGGATGCCACTGTTGGGGAACGTAGTAATTTCAAAAAAATTCCTACGCACACGCAAGATCATGGTGATGCATAGCAACGAGAGGGAAGAGTGTTGTCTACGTACCCTTGTAGACCGAAAGCGGAAGCGTTATGACAACGCGGTTGATGTAGTCGTACACAGCCCGACCAATCAAGCACCGAAACTACGGCACCTTCGAGTTTTAGCACACGTTCAGCTCGATGACGATCCCCGAACTCTGATCCAGCAAAGTGTCGGGGAAGAGTTCCGTCAGCACGACGGCGTGGCGACGATCTTGATGTTCTACTGTCGCAGGGCTTCGCCTAAGCACCACTACAATATTATCGAGGACTATGGTGGAGGGGGGCACCGCACACGGCTAAGAAAACGATCATGAGGATCAACTTGTGTGTCTAGAGGTGCCCCCTTGCCCCCGTATATAAAGGAGCAAGGGGAGGTGCGGCCGGCCCTAGGAGGAGGCGCGCCGGAGGAGTCCTACTCCTACCGGGAGTAGGACTCCCCTCCTTTCCCTAGTTGGATTAGGACTTGGGAGGGAAGGAGGAGAGGGAAGAAAGGAAAGGGGGGGGGGCGCCGCCCCCCTCCTTGTCCAATTCGGACTTGGGGGGGAGGGGCGCGCGGCAGCCCCTAGGCCTCCTCTCCTCTTCCTCCACTAGGCCCATTAAGGCCCATTAGGTTACCGGGGGGTTCCGGTAACCTCTCGATACTCCGGTAAAATGCCGATTTCACCCGGAACACTTCCGGTGTCCAAACATAGGCTTCCAATATATCAATATTTATGTCTCGACCATGTCGAGACTCCTCGTCATGTCCGTGATCACATCCGGGACTCCGAACAAACTTCGGTACATCAAAATATATAAAATCATAATGAAACTGTCATCGTAACGTTAAGCGTGCAGACCCTACGGGTTCGAGAACAATGTAGACATGACCGAGACATGTCTCCGGTCAATAACCAATAGCGGAACCTGGATGCTCATATTGGCTCCTACATATTCTACGAAGATCTTTATCGGTCAGACCGCATAACAACATACGTTGTTCCCTTTGTCATCGGTATGTTACTTGCCCGAGATTCGATCGTCGGTATCTCAATACCTAGTTCAATCTCGTTACCAGCAAGTCTCTTTACTCATTTCGTAATACATCATCTCGCAACTAACTCATTAGTTGCAATGCTTGCAAGGCTTATGTGATGTGCATTACCGAGAGGGCCCAGAGATACCTCTCCGACAATCGGAGTGACAAATCCTAATCTCGAAATACGCCAACCCAACATGTACCTTTGGAGACACCTGTAGAGCTCCTTTATAATCACCCAGTTATGTTGTGACGTTTGGTAGCACACAAAGTGTTCCTCCGGCAAATGGGAGTTGCATAATCTCATAGTCATAGGAACATGTATATGTCATGAAGAAAGCAATAGCAACATACTAAACGATCGGGTGCTAAGCTAATGGAATGGGTCATGTCAATCACATCATTCTCCTAATGATGTGATCCCGTTAATCAAATGACAACACATGTCTATGGTTAGGAAACATAACCATCTTCAATTAACAAGCTAGTCAAGTAGAGGCACACTAGTGACGTTTAGTTTGTCTATGTATTCACACAAGTATTATGTTTCCGGATAATACAATTCTAGCATGAATAATAAAAATTTATCATGATATAAGGAAATAAATAATAACTTTATTATTGCCTCTAGGGCATATTTCCTTCAGATGCACCCGTGAAGTGTGCACCAACTCCCATGGTGAGAAAGGGCAATGCACGGTATCGAAGAGGCTAGCAATGATGGAAAAGTGAGAGTGCATATAATCCATGGACTCAACATTAGTCGTAAAGAACTCACATACTTATTGTAAAAATATACAAGTCATCAAAAACCAAGCATTACGCGCATGCTCCTAGGGGGATAGATTGGTAGGAAAAGACCATCGCTCACCCCCGACCGCCACTCATAAGGATGACAATCAAAGAACACCTCATGTTTCAAATTTGTCACACAACGGTCACCATACGTGCATGCTACGGGACTTGCAAACTTCAACACAAGTATTTCTCATATTCACAACTACTCAACTATCATGACTCTAATATTACCATCTTCATATCTCAAAACAATCATCAAGTATCAAACTTCTCGTAGTATTCAATGCACTTTATATGAAAGTTTTTATTATACCCATATTGGATGCCTTCATATTAGGACTAATTTTATAGCCAAAGCAAATTACCATGCTGTTCTAAAAGACTCTCAAAATGATATAAGTGAAGCATGAAAGATCAATAATTTCTATAAAATAAAACCACCACCGTGCTCTAAAAAGATATAAGTGAAGCACATAGAGTATTCTAATAAATTCCGATTCATGTGTGTCTCTCCAAAAGGTGTGTACAGCAAGGATGATTGTGGTAAACTAAAAATCAAAGACTCAAATCATACAAGACGCTCCAAGCAAAACACATATCATGTGGTGAATAAAAATATAGCCTCAAGTAAAGTTACTGATGGACGAAGACGAAAGAGGGGATGCCTTCCAGGGCATCCCCAAGCATAGGATTTTGGTTGTCCTTGAATTTTACTTTGGGGTGCCATGGGAATCCCCAAGCTTAGGGTCTTGCCACTCCTTATTCCAAAATCCATCAAATCTTTACCCAAAACTTGAAAACTTCACAACACAAAACTCAACAGAAAATCTCATGAGCTCCGTTAGTATAAGAAAACAAACCACCACTTCAAGGTACTGTAATGCACTCATTCTTTATTTATATTGGTGTTAAACCTACGGTATTGCAACTTCTCTATGGTTCATACCCCCCGATACTAGCCATAGATTCATCAAAATAAGCAAACAACACACGAAAAACAGAATCTGTCAAAAACAGAACAGTCTGTAGCAATCTGTATCAATCGTATAGTTTTGTAACCCCAAAAAATCTGAAATAAATTGGTGGACGTGAGGAATTTGTCTATTAATCATCTCCAAAAATAATAAACCTAATAGCACTCTCCAATAAAAAATGGCAGCTAATCTCGTGAGCGCTAAAATTTCTGTTTTTTACAGCAAGATCGCAAAGACTTTCCCCAAATCTTCCCAAAGGTTCTACTTGGCACAAACACTAATTAAAAACATAAAATCACATCTAAAGAGAAGCTAGATAAATTATTTATTACTAAACAGAAACAAAAAGCAAGAAAAAAAATAAAATTGGGTTGCCTCCCAACAAGTGGTATCGTTTAACGCCCCTAGCTAGGCATAAAAGCAAGAATAGATCTAGGTATTATCATCTTTGGTATGCAATCTGTAGGTGGCTCTCATAATAGATTCATAAGGTAATTTAATTTTCTTTCTAGGAAAGTGTTCCATGCCTTTCCTTAATGGAAATTGGAATCTAATATTTCCTTCTTTCATGTCAATAATTGCACCAATCGTTCTAAGGAAAGGTCTACCAAGAATAATAGGACATGTAGGATTGCAATATATATCAAGAACAATGAAATCTAAGGGCATATAATTCCTATTTGCAACAATAAGAACATCATTAATCCTTCCCATAGGTTTCTTAATGGTGGAATCCGCAAGATGCAAATTTAAAGAATAATCATCAAATTCATAGAAACCTAACACACCACACAAAGTTTTTGGAATCGTGGAAACACTAGCACCCAAATCACATAAAGCATAACACTCATGATCTGTAATCTTAATTTTAATAGTAGGTTCCCAATCATCATAAAGTTTTCTAGGGATATATACTTCTAATTCAAGTTTCTCTTCATAAGATTGCATTAAAGCATCAACGATATGTTTGGTAAAAGCTTTATTTTGACTATAAGCATGAGGAGAATTTAACACGGATTGCAACAAGGAAATACAATTTATTAAATAACAATTATCATAATTAAATTCCTTGAAATCCAAAATAGTGGGTTCATTGCTATGTAAAGTTTTGACCTCTTCAATCCCACTTTTACCAATTTTTGCATCAAGATCTAAAAACACTGAATCATTGGGACACCTTTTAACTAAAGTTGACTCATCTCCAGTCCCATCTTTGTCAAGATTAATATTGTAAAACAAAGATTTAATAGGAGACACATCAATCACTTTTAGATCTTCATCATTATTATCCTGAAAACTAGAAGAACACGCTTTCATAAAGCAATCTTTTTTAGCACGCATCCTAGCGGTTCTTTCTTTGCAGTCATCTATGGAAATTCTCATATATTTGAGAGACTCATCGATATCATTCTTAGGTGGAATAGATCTAAGTTTCAAGGAATCAACATCAAGAGAAATTCTATCCACGTTCCTAGCCAACTCATCAAGCTTAGGCAATTTTTCTTCAAGCAAAGCATTGAAATTCTTTTGCGAAATCATAAATTCTTTAACACTAGTCTCAAAATCAGAGGGCATCTTATTAAAATTTCCATAAGAGTTGTTGTAGGAATTACCATAATTATTAGAGGAATTACTAGGGAACAGCCTAGAATTAAAGTTTCCTCTATACGTGTTGTTACCAAAATTGTTCCTACCAATAAAATTCACATCCATAGATTCATTATTATTCTCAATCAAAGTAGACAAAGGCATATCATTAGGATCAGAAGAAACACACTTATTAGAAAACAATTTCATAAGTTCATCCATCTTTCCACTCAAAACATTAATCTCTTCTATCGCATGAACCTTTTTACTAGTAGATCTTTCGGTGTGCCATTGAGAATAATTAACCATAATATTATCTAGGAGTTTAGTAGCTTCTTCTAAAGTGATTTCCATAAAAGTGCCTCCCGCGTCCGAATCTAAAAGATTTCTAGAAGCAAAATTCAATCCGGCATAAAAAATTTATATAATCATCCATAAATTCAAACCATGTGTAGGGCAATTACATATCATTAATTTCATGCTCTCCCAAGCTTGTGCAACATGCTCATGATCAAGTTGCTTAAAATTCATAATATCATTTCTAAGAGAGATGATCTTAGCGAGATGAAAATACTTAGAGATAAAAGCATCTTTGCACTTATTCCATGAATCAATACTATTTTTTGGCAAAGAGGAGAACCAAGTTTTAGCATGATCTCTAAGCGAAAACGGAAATAGCTTCAATTTAACAATATCATCATCCACATCTTTATTCTTTTGCATATCACATAAATCAACAAAGCTGTTTAGATGGGTAGCGGCATCTTCACTAGGAAGGCCAGCAAATTGATCTTTCATGACAAGATTCAGCAATGCAGTATTAATTTCACATGATTCAGCATCGGTAAGAGGAGCAATCGGAGTGCTAATAAAATCATTATTGTTGGTATTGGAAGAGTCACACAATTTAGTATTTTCTTGAGCCATCGTGACAACAATCAATCCAACACACAATCACACAAGAGGCAAGCGAAAGAAGGCGAACGGAAAAGAGGCGAATAAAACGACAAGGGTGAAGTGGGGGAGAGGAAAACGAGAGGCAAATGGCAAATAATGTAATGCGAGGGAGAAGAATTTGTGATGGGTACTTGGTATGTCTTGACTTATGCATAGATCTCCCCGGCAATAGCGCCAGAAATCATTCTTGCTACCTCTTGAGCATGTGTTGGTTTTCCCTTGAAGAGGAAAGGGTGATGCAGCAAAGTAGCATAAGTATTTCCCTTAGTTTTTGAGAACCAAGGTATCAATCCAGTACGAGACTACATGCAAGTCCCTCGTACCTGCACAAACAATCAAGAACCTTGCAACCAACACGATAAAAGGGGTTGTCAATCCCTTCACGGCCACTTGCAAAAGTGAGATCTGATAAAGATAATAAGATAAATATTTTTGGTATTTTTGTTGTATAGATTGAAAAGTAAAGATTGCAAAATAAATGGCGATAGAAATTGGCAAGTCGACGGGAAAATAATATAATGGAGAAGAGACCCGGTGGCCATAGGTTTCACTACTGGCTTCTCTCAAGATAGCATAATCTACGGTGGGTGAACAAATTACTATCGATCAATTGATAGAAAAGCGAATAGTTATGAGAATATCTAGGCATGATCATTGTCGGTGGGAACAACACCTATGGGATCAGTTGGGTCCCTTCTACGGTAGGCGGGTACGGGGTTGTGAGAAGAGCGGGTCTGACAGGAAACACACAGATCGTTTACCCAGGTTCGGGCCGCGAAGATGCGTAATACCCTAGTCCTGCTTTGGTGGATGTATTTGAGCGTGTTCTTGTGTTCTTGAGCTAGCTACGGTGTGCAACTTGCCCAAAGAGCCGAATCCCTCACCTGGTCGCCTAGGGACTCCTTTTATAGGCAAAAAGGGGTCGCCACAGTGGCACACAGGAGGTGGAAAGGTCTACAGTTATCCCCTGGGACCATCGGACAAACGCATTTAATGCGCTGCCGATGTGCCCCCCTTGCTTTATCGGGGACGCCAGGGAAGCACGTCCCAGCTATCACCGCCTCACCTGGCCTTGACATGCGTCCGAGCTAACGGGGCATCGTGGCGCCACGTTGGCTGGCTGCTGGACTGGCGCGGTGGTGGAGTCTTCAGGAAGACTTGCATGCCACCACGCAGGAGCTTTGCTGGGTTGGTGTAGAGGCCGCACGTCGCCATGCAGGCGCCTGCTCAACTGGTTGAGCTGGCAGCTGCACGGGGACGGCGGTGGAGTCTTGGCTGGCGCAGGCCTGGCAGTGGCCCTGCTGATGCCCTCGGCAAGGGTCTTGCCGGGGCCCCGGCAAGGGTCTTGCCGTGGCGTTGCTGTCATCCCCGGCAAGAGTCTTGCTGGGGTCTTCCAGATTTCCTCGGCTAGGATCCTGCAGAGGGTCGCCATCTTCTGGTCCTCCTCTGAACTCATATGTTTATGATCTTGACGAAGATTTGCATGCCACCATAGAGGCGCCTCCCGAGCCTTGTCTCCAATGTAGTTGATTGGGTTGGAGCCTGTGGGCTCAAGGGTGGCTCACTCTACTGGTGTTGGGCAAGTTGCCCCGGCAAGGCCCTTGCCGGGGCTGCGAAGGCTGCCTCGGCAAGGATCTTGCCGAGGGAGTCCACCTCGCCCTTTTGCCCTCCTGCGCTTCTGGTCGTGTTTTCGCCTTGGTTGTCTTGTGCTTCGGCTTCTCTCCGGCTTCCCTCCTCTACCCTGCTAAGTGTGGCCGCGGCGCGTGGCTCTGACTGCCCGTGCACAAGTAAAGGGGTCAAAAGGAGAGCCCCTACTTTTGTACACCAACAGGAGCCCTCGGTCCTGGGCCACACATAAGCGCGACGCGTTGTTGGGCTAGGCCCAGAACGGTGCGCGGGCAGGTGGGGAGGATTTTACTGCAGTAACTTCTCGTCCGCTGCGCTTCCCCACGGCCCGCGTTGAACGCGCGATGTGGAGGGTCGCGCGTGATGTGGGTGTCATGCGTGGGGCAGTTCCTGCAAGCATGCGTCACATCGTGGTTAATGGGAGAGGAGGCGGCTCACGCCTTCCCCATAAAAGGAGGAATAACCGCGGGCGCGCTGCTCACTTTAACCCCCCCTGCGCCTTTTCCAATCTCGGAACCGCCGTCCCTTTCTGCTTCCTTCTCAAGCTTCTACCCCTTCTTGCCACCGCTGCATCTTCACTGTCCTCCGCCCCTCGCCTCTCGCAGTTGCCATGGCCCCCAAAACCAACAAGGCCAAGGACGCCGGAGCGACGGAGCCACCGGAGAGTGAGTTGGCGGTGCGGCAGACGCAGCTCACCTACTTCCCCTCGACGGTCGACGTGTTCGAGCTCCGGGATAGCTTCAAGCCCCTATGGGGGTGCAAGGCGGGGGGAGACAACGGGGCATCCAGCCACGCGCATCGTCCCTGCCAACTGCGCCGAGGACGCCCCGAATCGGTACCCGTTTTTCGTCGACTACTTCTCTTGCGGCCTCTGCCCCCCTTTCTCCGATATCTTCAATGATGTCATGCACACATTTGGCTTCCACCTTTTGGATTTTACTCCAAATGATGTGTTGTGCATGGCTCTTTTTGCCCACCTCTGTGAGGGCTTCGCCAGAGTCGTCCCCAACACGGCGCTCTTCCGCCATTACCTTTACCCTCGCATCCAGGGGAGGCGCCATCTCTGGTTGCATCACCTGGATCCCGAGGTCCAAAGGGACGTACCCAGAGGGCGCCTAGAAGGAGAGGTGGGAAGAATGGCGGGGCCGGTGGTGCTGGATCGAGGAGGACGACCCACAGGAGTTCTGCCAGGTTCGCCAGGCGCTGCTGGTTCGCAGGCCCGACTGGGGCGACGTCGACGCCCAGGACGACAAGCTCAAGATCGCCATCACCCAGATTCTTTGCCTCACCGAGGCAGGGCTCACCCTTGAGATGATCGGGGCGGATTTCATCCGCCGCCGAATCGCTCGCTGCATAACAAGGGGAGGCCGGCCTGGCTCTTCATGAATGCGGCCGATATCATGAGGCTTCGCCTCGGCCTCGACCACAACTTCATGATGCTGGTGCACGCTCACTTCTGCCAGCGGCTCTTCCAGCTTGACGTGGGCCGCGACAGCAAGGCCGAGAGGTACGGCAAGGCCGCAAAGGCCGGCAAGGTCGCCAAGGGGCCCATGTTTGGGTTGTCGGCGGGGATGGTCCCGCCAAGCAATAATTCATGCCGGAACAACATCATCGCCATGATGCCGGACGGCAACGTGCACGGCCCCGTCCCAAATTGGGTCGAGCTGCCGGAGGAGCAGGTGCAGGAGTTCTTCGATAGTCTGGAGGAGAAGTACATCCGCGACGAGCCGCGGCTCATCCAGGACACCACCCAGGCGGAGCTGGACTACATCGCTGCCAGGGCGGCACAGGCGGAGCTCGCCAAGGAGGCCGGCAGCGCCGGAGGCGTGGAGGACAAGGGTCCGTGACGGCCGCATAGGAGAAGGAACTCGCCCAGTGGGCAGAGTCCGCTGGGGAGGCCGGCAGCGCCCGCACCGGGGCCCCTCTTGTCGAGGACGACGCCGACGAGTCGTCCGAGGAGGAAGCTAAAGCCGTCGAGCCCCCAGCCACGGGGAAAGGGCGAGTCCTGCAGCGGGCTAGCTCTGGCGAGCCGGTTCAGCCCGGCAGGGCCACGCAACCCCGGCATGCCCAGGAGACGTCCGCCAACCAAACGAGGGTCGCGGCGGCGAAGAAGTTGGTGAAGGCCGCGGTGGCGAAGAAGAAAGCATCTGCCTCTTCTTCGTCCAAGCGTTCCCCAACTCTGCCTGCTTCTCCTCCTCCACCTGCTTCCCCTCCTCCCACAGGCGACGACACGGAGGTCATCTTTGACCTCGGGTCTCTCAGCCCGAGGAGGAAGAGGAAGGCAGTAGAAGAGGAGGTGGAGGACGAGTAAGTGCCATTTCCTTTTGTCATCTCCGGCTCCTCTAATTGTGCTTCTTATCTTGACTTGTTTTCATCTCGGCAGGGTTGCGGAGACACTGGCCCAGAGGCCGAAGAGGGCCAGGTCCTCGGGGGGGCGGTCAGCCCTCGGCAAGCACCTCAAGGGCGCCACAGGTGGTGGTGAGCAGCCCGGACAGCAGCCCCCAGAGCAGCCCCCAACGTAAGTTCGCCACTCACCCCTCGTTGACGTGTGTCGAGGGTATGGTCCATTGGCCCCGACCTTGCCAAGATCGCAGGAGGAGGACAACATCAGGAGGAGCCACTGAGGGCCACACCCGACGCGTCGCCCCCATCGACCACGCCACCCCGAGGGGCGTCCCCGGCAAGGGTGCCAAGCACCGAGCCGATGCACACGGAGGAGGAGGAGGCAAGCTTGGGCACTAGTGGCCACACCTCGGCGCCTGATATTGGCGGGGAGGAGGCCTCTTTTTCCCAGCCCAGCACGGGTAAGCCATTCGCCCTCCATCCTTTTTCTTCTTCTTGAATCATGGTCTTGGCTTCACTTCACCCCCCCTTTGATATCCAGATCCTCTCTCGGCGGACCGGGAGGACCTGGACACCGTCATCAAGGATGTCGCCAAGGACACCGTGGCGGAGGCCGAGAAGATTGCCGCCGAGGAGGCCGCCAAGGGCGCTGCCGAGGACGCCGCCAAGGGGCCTGCCGGGGAGCCCGGAAAGGCTACTGCCGAGGAGGCCGGCAAGGGACCTGCTGGGGAGACCGGCGAGCCCGTTGTCGAGGAGGAAGTGGCTGATGACCAGCCTTCCTCCTCCGCTGCCTCTGGCTCCGGCAGGTAACTAAGGGTGAGCGACGACCTTTTCGTCCACCTCCCAAGGGTGTCAAGCTCAGGGGCGCCCATCGAGGGAGAAGTGTTCGACGAGGAGGTGCTTGCCGCCGCCGGGCTCAAGGTCGTCGACAAGCCAAACACCGGAGGTGACGGTTCTCAGGAGGAGCGGCTTCTCCAGGCAATGGGTGCCAGCTTTCGGAAGCTCCAGGCGCTCCACCACTCCAGCCTGGACAAGGCCAAGTCCAGGATGGCAATGGTGGACAAGGCGGAGGCAGACCTTAAGGGACACGTCGCCGAGGCGCAAATTTTGTTCCGCCAAGCTTGCGAGGAGCTGAAGGCCGCCCAGGGCGAGCTGGCCAGACACGAGGTGGAGCTCAGCATGGAGCGGGACGACGTCGAGAAGGCCCAGGAGACGGCGAAGAACCTAGCCGCCGAAGTCGAGGCCGCTCGAGCCCAGCATCAGGCCATGCTGAACTCCCAGGAGGAGGATCTTGCCGTGCGCGAGGACAAGCTTACCGCAACGCTCCGCGGCAAGGACGAGGAGGTGGAGAAGCTTGTCGTGTAGCGGACCCAGGAGCTGGAGCAGAGGCACAAGGAGGTGCTCGATGCCTAGGCTCTGGTTCACGTCGACAAGGTGAAGGAGCTGGAGGTGGTGCAGGATGAGCTGAAGGATCAGGTCCTGAAACTGTCCAAGGAGAAGGACACGCTCAACAGTGCCCTGGTTGAGGCGCATGGTGTAGTCCTCAACAAGGCCGGCCAGCTCTCTCCATCAAAGACCTCAAGCTGAAGCTGGAGGGTCTCAAGGGGATGTTGTCAGAGGGCAAGGCCCGAGAGGAGGCCTTGGCCAAAGACCTGGAGACCATGAAGCAGCTACGGGAGAATGAAGCCGCCAACCACAAGGATTTTGTGGAAGGCGAGAACCGCTGGATCGGGCGCCTCGAAGGCGTCGCCGGTAGGATCACCAAGCAAGTGGCTACCATGGGGATGCCAAATGTGAGGTATACCCCGGAGCGCAACGCGAGCCCCAATGCCAAGCTGAACATCTTCTTCGAGGGTGTCCTCGGGGCCCTGGAGCAGCTCCACTCCAACCGGGCGGCCTCCCTGGCCGATGAGTCCCGGAGGCTTTGCCGGGGTGCCATTATGACCAAGGTTCTCACCAAGGTGGCGCACTGGAACCCCAACCTCGACTTCAACGCCACGCTGGAGAGCTTGCCGGAGGATGCAGACCTTGTGACGCTCAACGAGCGTATCAAGCCCATCTTCAGCCTCATCGGCGGAATCAAGAGGGTGGAGGGCCAGCGCCAGGATTAGGCACCCCGTTTCTCGTTGCCACTGCAGGTTCATGGCCAAGACAGTTTATATCTTTAGTTAGAATCGCATCAACAATTGATGTAATATAACTCTGCAGTACTTTTGATACAATGCATGTTATTCTCCTGTCTGATCTTCCCTTGTATGTCTGCCCTACGTTAACCGGGTAGGCTCGTCGGCGCGTAAACCCAGGCGGCACCTTGGGGACGGATCCCCAATAGCCTGTCGGGTGTGCTTGTTGCCCGGCGAACCACCTTACCGCTCTCAACGTGGCCGCTCGAACTGTCGAGCTTGACTCGAGTCAGAATCGAGAGCGTTGCCAATTGCGGAAGGCTACCCCGCCACTCTCGACACGGCCGCTTGAGCTATTGACTGGACTCGAAACAGAATAAGGGTTTTGCCAATCGCGGAAGGGCCCTTTTGCATTCAGGTTTTCCATACACAGGGCAGGACCTTTGAGTATATAAAAAGAAATTGCTTAAAGTTTGGCATGACTTAGCTTTTCTGTCATTGCACGGACATCCCCCGCATTTGCAGATGGCGCCGCCAAGCTCGCTCGTCTTCTTCCTTGGAACGACGGCCATGACGAAGCCGCTGCCCCTATCAGACCAGATTTTCCCAGCCACGCCCCCTACCTGGCGCGCCAGAGATGTCGGTGGGAACGACACCTATGGGGTCACTGGGATCCCTTCTATGGCAGGCGGGCGCGGTGTTGTGAGAAGAGTGGGTCTGATAGGAAGCACACAGATCGTTTACCCAGGTTCGGGCTGCGAAGATGTGTAATACCCGAGTCCTGCTTTGGTGGATGTATTTGAGTGTGTTCTTGTGTTCTTGAGCTAGCTACGGGGCGCAACTTGCCCAAAAGAGCCGAATCCCTCTCTTGGTCGCCTCGAGCCTCCTTTTATAGGCAAAAAGGGGTCGCCACAATGGCACACAGGATTTGGAAAGGTCTATAGTCCATGGGCCTATCCTATGGGACCGTTGGACAAACGCATTTAATGTGCTGCCGACATGCCCCCCTTGCTTTATCGGGGATGCCAGGGAAGCACGTCCCAGCTGTCGCCACCTCGCCTGGCCTTGACACGCATACGAGCTGACAGGGCGTCATGACGCCATGTTGGCTGGCTGCTGGGCTGGCGCGATGGTGGATCCTTCAGGAAGACTTGCATGCCACCATGCAGGAGCTTGCTGGGTTGGTGTAGAGGCCGCACATCGCCACGCAGGCGCCTGCTCAACTGGTTGAGTTGGCAGCTGCACGGGGACGGCGGTGGAGTCTTGGCTGGCGCAGGCCTGGCAGTGGCCCTGCTGATTCCCTCGGCAAGGGTCTTGCCGGGGGCCCGGCAAGGGTCTTGCCGTGGCGTTGCTGTCATCCCCGGCAAGAGTCTTGTCGGGGTCTTGCAGATTTCCTCGGCTAGGATCCTGCCAAGGGTCGCCATCTTCTGGTCCTCATCCGAACTCATATGTTTATGATCTTGACGAAGATTTGCATGCCACCACAGAGGCGCATCCCGAGCCTTGGCTCCAATGTAGTTGATTGGGTTGGATCCTCTAGGCTCAAGGGTGGCTCGCTGGTGTTGGGCAAGTTGCTCCGGCAAGGCCCTTGCCGGGGCTGCGGAGGCTGCCTCGGCAAGGCCCTTGCCGGGGCTGCGGAGGCTGCCTCGGCAAGGATCTTACCGAGGGAGTCCACCTCGCCCTCTTGCCCTCCTGCGCTTCTGGTCCTGCCGTCGCCTTGGTTGTCTTGTGCTTCGGCTTCTCTCCTGCTTCCCTTCTCTGCCCTGCTAAGTGTGGCTGCGACGCGTGGCTCTGACTGCCCGTGCACAAGTGAAGGGGTCAAAAGGAGAGCCCCTACTTTTGTATACCGACAATCATGTATATAGGCATCACGTCCGTGACAAGTAGACCAAAACGATTCTGCATCTACTATGATTAATCCACACATCGACCGCTATCCAGCATGCATCTAGAGTATTAAGTTCATAACAACAGAGTAACACATTAGGCAAGATGACATGATGTAGAGGGATAAACTCAAGCAATATGATATAAACCCCATCTTTTTATCCTCGATGGCAACAATACAATACGTGCCTTGCTGCCCCTGCTGTCACTGGGAAAGGACACCGCGAGATTGAACCCAAAGCTAAACACTTCTCCCATTGCAAGAAAGATCAATCTAGTAGGCCAAACCAAACTGATAATTCGAAGAGACTTGCAAAGATACTTAAATCACGCATATAAGAATTCAGAGAAGAATCAAATATTGTTCATAGATAATCTAGATCATAAACCCACAATTCATCGGATCTCGACAAACACACCGCAAAAAGAATTACATCGAATAGATCTCCAAGAGAATCGAAGAGAACTATGTATTGAGATCCAAAGAGAGAGAAGAAGCCATCTAGCTAATAACTATGGACCCGAAGGTCTGTGGTAAACTACTCACACATCATCGGAGAGGCTATTGTGTTGATGTAGAAGCCCTCCGTGATCGATTCCCCTTCCGACTGAGCGCCGAAAAAGGCCCCAAGATGGGATGTCACGGGTACAGAAGGTTGCGGCGGCGGGAATAAGGTTTCGTGGTGCTCCTGGATGATTTCAGGGTATATGAGTATATATAGGCGAAATAAGTAGGTCGGTGGAGCTGTGAGGGGCCCATGAGGGTGGGGGCGCGCCCTCCTGCCTCGTGGCTTCCTCGCTTCTTCCTTGACGTCCACTCCAAGTCTCCTGGATTGTGTTTGTTCCAAAAACGATCCTCGCGAAGGTTTCATTCCATTTGATATTCCTCTTCTACGAAACACTAAAACAGGCAAAAAACAGCAATTTGCACTGGGCCTTCGGTTAATAGGTTAGTCCCAAAAATAATATAGAAGTGCATAATAAAGCCCATTAAACATCCAAAACAGATAATATAATAGCATGGAACAATCAAAAATTATAGATATGATGGAGACATATCAGTGGGACGCGGATCGGCTTGGTAAAGCACTGACACGTGGGACTGCATGTTAGCAAACTGCCAGGCCAACGTCCTCTAAAAATAAGAAACCTCCCCCGCCATCCGCGCGGCAAAATCACCTCCTTTTTACTAATCTTGGTTCTATAATTTTTTAGATCAATATAATTCACATTTGTATAGATAGCACACATGAGCAAAACCAAGTGGTACGATTAAGGGCATCCACAATGTGAAAATAGCTTTTGGCATCGATGGGAACCATTGTGGATGGTGCTGCCAAAGCCAAAAAGATGGAACTGAAGCTCCCTGATTGATTGATTGAAGGAATAGAAAAATACAATGTCTCTCCTCTTGCTCCCATGCTTGGACGCATGTACAGTATAGAGCACAGAGTCTACTCCCTGTCCCTTCTATCACAAATCACAAAGCATTGAGGCATCAAATCACAAAGCACGGACGAAGCAACCGTCATTTCACTCTTCGCTGACTCCGCTTCTCCATAGTCTTCTTCAAGAAACCACTTCACCGCACTAAGCTGGACGGACGATGCTATTGTGTACTAGTAGTACTAGTGCATTTACGCGCCCTTTGGTTCAACGGACTTCCTGGATGCAAATAAGGCAGTTGTCTCGGCTTGCAGGCGGCGCTTGCGAACGACTTACCATGGTCTCCCTCAACGGTGTTCTTCGTCGAGTGCACTTTGCCAAACCACAACGTTCGAGATATCGTCGACGTCACCGCAATGGTGAGGGAAGTCAAATAGTTACTACCTCCATTTTTTTGTACACAAGGCCAGTATATCAAAATTACAATTTTCAAAAGGCCACTAACACTAATCGAGGCAAAATTGATGGGGTTTGCCTCGTACTAGCAACCAAGGACATTAATATACCCTTGCATGCATGCGGAAGTGAGAAGGTTGGTTTGCATGGCACTGCATTAGTCAAGCGATAAGGAGTGAGATGGTTAGCTCTTTGGGATTTGGAGAAAAAAATACGCATTAATTGACATGTCAAACGAGGATTTGTATCGATTAATCCCACGAAGGAAAACCCCGCCTTTCTTTATTAACACTAGTACTCCTAGTACGTACGTACTTATCCTGTTTGGGTCTAAGCCTTGCGTTGCCATACTTCGCCACACATTTTTGCCAAGATTGCCTAAAGTTTTCAAAATGAAAAGGAGGTACACTTGCGCATGGCTGTCGTGGTCGCACTGCACCCTCACACGGTCGCTCCTGCACGCCGCAAACCCAATCAAGGGAAAGCACCCCTCACTGACACGTGCTACCGCATGTGAACAAACCAAACTCAACCATCCTACCAGTGACACATAATTTCTGTTCATATAGTATGTTCTCCAACCGCATGTTGGGGAGGATCCGTACGGCCCGTGCGGTGGTCTGTTGGGGAAGAAGAAGAAGAGGTGAGGAAGAAGGGTTAGGAGACGTAGGATATCCATCCAACCGCCTGAAATGGTAAACTGACCCAAATGATGAAAGTCAGACGACTTGCATAACAATATATGTTTTTACACAGCAAAAGATCCCTAAAAACAACAACATAAAGAAAAACTATCACTGCTCGCGGAATGAGACAGCCTAGTCGTCTTTGGCTGCGGGCGTGAACCAGCCGTAGTTGCCGACGTGTGTCTCTGCACCGTGGTTATCCTCGGTCTCCAACTACTCGTTCACGTGGAGCGTGCGGGCGCTCTGCACGGACGAGAGCACCACCCGGTTCAAGTCGAGGACGTCTGGTTCTGCCTACAGGAGGGCCTCGATGGTAGCGGCATCCGCGCGCTCCGCGTTGAGTTGAGCCTCCGCCGCCTGGTTCAAGTCAAGGACGTCCGATTCCGCCTGTAGGAGGGCCTCGATGGTAGTGGCATCCATGCGCTCTGCGTCGAGTTGAGCCTCCGCTGCCCAGTTCAAGTCAAGGACGTCCGGTTCCGCCTGCAGGAGGGCCTCGATGGCAGCGGCATCCATGCGCTCCGCATCAAGTTGAGCCTCCGCCGCCCGGTTCACATCCACAACATCTAGTTTTGCCTGTAGGAGAGTCTCAATGGAAGCGGCATGCGCGCGCTCCACGTCGAGTTGAGCCTCTGCTCCTTGTCCTCCTTTAGTATTGCCAGGTTGAACCGTTGGTCCGCCTGCACCATGGGGGACCCGGACGCCGGCACGAAGTCAACGTCCATCGTCTCATACCCATCGGGGGCCTTCTGCGCCGCGATCTCCGCCATGAACATTGGATCGGCTTCCTCCTCCTCATAGCTTGGCTCCAGAGAACTTAGAGATTGGCCTGCCACAAAGCGAGCTTGGGAATGGAGGTCTGTGGCGCCGACCGCCGCCGCGATTTCTGCGCGGCGCTCCGGCGTCAGCATCTTGTAGTACGTGATCTTGCGACGCACCATGGCTTTCCGGCAAACTAGGGGACGCTTGATGCGAGATAGGGGATCGAAAGGTGGGGGAATGGGCTAGAGAGGAGGTGTGGTTTTGGGGTAGTGGTTGGCGTAGGTCGAGCAGCGAAGGTTCTGGTGTGAATAGTGGTTCTGGTGACGACCAGTCAATTGGTTTTGACTGTACATCACTCTTGTCACGTTCGCGTTGCACCCCGGCACGCCGGACCCTCCATGTCACTCACCGAATGGAACACGCTTCGTGTTGAATTTTCGCTCGCTTGTGGGACCTAGTTGAGTCCAAACCAACGTCCCTCTCCCTCCCCCGCCCGCGTCATTTATACTACCACTCCCTCCGTTTTATGCGGAGTAAATAAAAACAGAGGGAATATACTATGGATGAGGATCCCCTAACGTGGCTGAACCCATTGAGTAACTGACATGCGGGGCCTAGCAAGCATGGGGTCCGCCAGTAAGTGAACGAAAGGGAGGCTAAGGTAGGGATACCTACGTCAGAGGATCCACTTCCACTACTACTCCCTCCTTCCATCTACATGGCCTAATGCATTTTTCGAGGCTAACTTTGACCAAATGTTAGAGTAATAATATATGACATGCAACTTACAGAAAGCATACGGTCAAATTTGTATGTGAAAGGAGCTTCCAATGATACAATTTTCACATTATACATCTCATGTACTATTAATCTTGTCAATAGTCAATGGAGGTTTTGAAAAACGCATTAGAGCATGGTTAATAATATAGCCAGCCGATGGTTATAAGGAACTGCCATGTCATCTATAGCCATCATCTATATGCACTCATACAGTAGTGTGGGCTATAAGGTTGGCTATTTCCCGCAAAAAAATATAAGGTTGGCTAGTACTTTTTTCCATCTCCTCTATCTCTTTCTTCATATTTATTGTATTTAACTAGGAATGCGTATATAGCTAGGCTCTTGCATGAGAGCTCACTCCCCTTACTTTTTCACATCTCTCCCCTCCACATAGGCCCTATATAAATGGAAGGAGGGAGTACTATGAGCACTGCATACTCTACCATAGATGTTGTCAGTACTCCACTAGTACTATTGGACAGGGAGCTTAAAAAAGTTACTATTGGACTGGCTATACGTGGAGAAATCCTAGTAGGAAGAGCATGCGCGAGAACAAGCACATTCACGTGGTTGAAAACAAATTGGAAACCATGTTTGTTTGAATACAAATCTAGGAGTACATACGAATCTAACAATATTGATTGGGCGTTGTTCAATGCTGATACTTTTTTTGTAAGTTTGATCAAAGTAGAGATACTTTGACTACACATAAAACTTATATGTAAACTAGAAAGGATCAGAGGGAGTATATTGTACGTTCAAGAGCGAAACGAACATTGAATACCCTTTATATATGATTTGCGGATGCTATGATCACCAGTTCAAAATTTTGAATCCGCTTTAGGTATCACACATGCACCCACTCGTTCTCTCTCGATTTCATCTCGGGGTCCGGAGATCGATTGAAAGAGAACTAGTGATGTAGGGTAGAACCCTAATCGGCTGATCTTTCACGAAAGGAGCGGATCCTGCGATGAACACGAAGAACACGAGGAGGGAAACAAGGGGAAAATCACGAGAGGAACACAAGAGAACACTCAAACCAACAAGAATGATCACACATGCGCTAGATCCTCGAAACACAATAGGAGATACAAGATCCAAAGTCAACAACGGATGGTACACGGTAGCCGGTTCTTCTCCAAAGGAGGTCTTGAGTTCTTCCCTAAAGAGGGGTCTTGAATCCGCTTGGGGGATCGTCTCCGGTGGAGGCTCGAATCTCTGAGGAGAAGGTAACCAAGTGGATGAGAAAAGCTCTCACCCGGAAATATGAGCTAATCCTTTGCTAACCCTAAAACATAGGTGGAGGGGAAGTATATATAGTCTAAGGGGCGAAGGGGTACATGGGCCTCGGCCCAGAAGCACTGCACGCAGGCAGGGGAGGCCGGACGTCCAGGCGACGGGCCGGATGTCCGGGGCTTCACGGAGAGCCGGATGTCCGGGTTTGCAGGCCAGATGTCCGGGCTGGAGGAGCTGACTTTGTTGCTCTCTCTTTGGTGGTGTCCGGATTTCCGGGGGCGAGGCCGGATGTCCAGGACTTGGCGAGGTGCTGGATGTCCGGGGTTGACGTCGGATGTCTGGGGCCTGTAGCACTTGGCGGCTGGGCGGCTGTTGCTGTAGTGGTCGTCTCCAGCGGTCGGATGTGCGGGCTGGGGACGGATGTCCGGGTCCTCGAGCTGCCTTCTTCTCCTTTCGGCGTTTCACTTCATCCATGGACTTGGCGGTTTGTCCGACTTCATGTGCATCTTCGGGAGGGTCCTCTTTATACTTAATCATGCATAACCTTCCGGACTTAGGTAGTAGCCATGTCTCGAGAGGATCAAATGGGATATCACTAAGGAAAGAAGTCACCTCGTTCTCGAGAGCTCTAGCTCGGGCTCGTCTCATGGGTCCTCTTGGCACTAGATGAGATGATGGTAGGTCCATGGTGTTGGAGTCGTTCAAGTATGGTTGAAAGTCGGTGATATTCTTGATAGGATGGTTGAGTCTATTCAAGAAACGTGCCATAGTTTGCTCATCATCTTCCGTGACATTGGCTCTTATCATGGCAATCTCCATCTCCTTGTAGTACTCTTCAACGCTCTTGGTTCCTTGCTTGAGTAGTTGGAGTTTCTTGAAGAGGTCGTGGTTGTAGTAGGTAGGCACGAAGCATGCTCTCATGACATCCTTCATTTGCGCCCAAGTAGTGATGGGTGGTTCACCTCTTGCCTCTCGGCGCTCTATGACTTATTCCCACCAAATGAGTACATAGTCTTGGAACTCAAGGGATGCCATTGCGATCTTCTTCTCTTCTTCATAGTTGTGCAAACGGAAGATTTTGTCGACCTTCAATGCCCATGAAAGGTATTCTTCAGGATCGTTGCTTCCATTGAACTTGGGCATGGTGAACTTGAGCTTTCCGTAGCGTTGCTCTTCACTGTGTTGGGGTCGGGGATGATGACACCCATGTTGTTGATGATTGTCAAGCTCGTGTTGCTCTTGGTCAGGAGGGTTGTCAACCTCATGTTGCTCTTGTCATGGAGGATTTCCATTGTCGTCATGCTCTTGAGGAACTTGATGTTGTTGGCGAGCTTGTGGAGGCGCTTGTCGAGCTCGAGGAGGAACTTGACGACGCACGCGAGCTTGAAATCTTCGTTCTTGAACTTCTTCGCGAAGTGCTTCTTCATGTTCACGAGCTTGGAGGCCTCGGTTGGCTATGGCTCGACTTGAATCTTGGAGGGCTTGTTGCGCCGCAAGTGCTTGAGCTTCACGGAGTTGTTGTTCTTGGCATTGTGCCTCGGCATCTTGTGCATCTTGGTGTAGACGCGTGCGCTCTTCCTCTTCATGTTGGTGTTGACGTTGCCATTCTCATGCTAGCGCAAAGGCCTCTTGGGTTTGATGTTGTCGGCGCTCTTGAGAGTCGGTGTCGCGTAGAGGATTGAGGCTAGCGTGACGATCGTTGCGCGCGGCACGGCGTAGAGTGTTCGATGTCGGTGTACTTGAGCCGGAGAGGGTGAAGTTAGAGTGTCGGCTTGAGCAAGTCCTTCTTGATGAAGACGAAGTGGAAGAAGAGAGGTTGAGCAACAAAGCGCGAATTTCATCCATCTGTCGGAACCCCGATTCTAAGTCACACCGATCTAGCATGTAACACCTCATATCACTTTGCGGCCTCACGCACGGTATCCCCACGGGTGTCGCCTTACCATGGCCCGGAACCATTTACGCCTTTTGGCTCACGTATATGATAGTGTCGCTAGCATCCATATGACAGAGAACCCGGGCCGACATGGCTAGTCATGAACCCAAAGCGGCACAGACCTATGGAGACAGGCATACATGAATCACATCGAGCATGTCGGTCAATAGCGTATGAATCCGAGCTGTAGCACTAGGCTAACAAGACTCTGGAAGTCATCGCGTGACATTTCCCCGAAGGGACAGACATAGGAACGAAGTGGAACACATGCCGTCCAGTCAAGTGTTCTGAGCAGTAGTACTGGGCTAGTAGGACTCCGGTGAACCGGGCTGTAGCGGACTACTATGGCTCAAGGAAGCACTAGACTACATTTCCCCATAAGAGAGGCTGCCAAGGACAAACAACTAGATTGTCGGATCCCACACATAGCAATACACGTCACACGTACGCATAACATGCAAGTATGTGATGTACAACATGGCATCACAACATAACGCAACTCATATAGATAAAGGCTCAGAAGAGCCACATAGCATAAATACAAACAGGGGTCACATGACCCATCATTCAGAGCATACAAGCAACGGAAGCATTATATGTCTGAGTACAGACAACTACAAAAGAAAAAGGCCGAGAAGCCTGACTATCTACAAGTCCCTCCAAGGTACAAGATCGTAGCTGAGGTAACAAGCTATTCGTCGAAGTCCAAGCGGTACTACTAGTGAGACAGATGTCTCATCTGCAAAACATAAATAAAGCAAACGTGAGTACAAAGGTACTCAGCAAGACTTACGTCAGATCCTATCATACATGCATTTGTATCAAGAAGGTAATGTGGGGTTTAGTTGCAGCAAGCCAGCTTTGACTCAGTGGCTATCCTGTTCTACGACAATGAGAAACTTCTTTGAGGTGAGGCAGCGCACACGAGTCCACTAATCACCACATCAATACACTACTATGGATTCATCCCCGTCTCTCCTACGAGAAGGCCATCCATAGCACTCACACTTGTCTTGAGCATTTTAGAGTATCCACTTTAAGTTGTCTATGTACCACGTAAGCATCCAAGAAGTCCATAACCGAGGACACGACTATTCGAATAGATCATGATAACCCTGCAGGGGTGTACTTCTTCACACACGCTCTCACCACTTATCACCATATACACGTCATGTATCTCGGCAACCTTCAAGCGGAAGCCTGGCGAGGGTGTCGGCCACGACCTGACTAACCACGCAAGACTCTAGTCCAGGTTTATCACCTATTTGGGTTCCATCCGCAAGGAGATCCGGCCAGGGTGTCGCTCACGGCCCCAAACGATGTGAGCAGGGTTCCCAAGCCCACCATCCAGGTGCCACTTGGCACACCGTGCCACCTGTGCCTAGTATGTCCTGAGCCCACCCTGCCGGGTGCCACTCGGTAGAAAAATAGCACTACCTACAAACACCAGAAACTATTTGCAACTCCTGGGCAGAGATCAAGGCAGTTAATAAGCCGAGAGAGCTTGGAGCGCCCGGAGCCCAATGTGTGGTAGTAGCTAGTCATTGGACAACTTGCACAGAACTCAGTTCTTAAGGACGGTCCCAATGAGACAACCCACCATGTACTCCTACATGGCCTCTCACCGCTACCTTTACCAAATTGTGTTCACACGCTTAACTCTCAGCACCAGAACATATCATAACACTCCAATTCATTCCCGATGAATCAGACCTGACATACTCTAAGCAATAGCAGGCAAAGCATGGTAGGAACAAAACATGGCTTAATCAACTCCTACACATGCTAGTGGGTTTTAACTATTTACTGTGGCAATGACAGGTCATGCAGAGGAATGGGTTCAACTACCGCAGCATAAAGTAGCAGTTGAATCGTTGTTGCCCTAATGCAATAAATGAGAGCAGGAGAGAGAGAGTAGGATTATATCGGAATGAACAAGGGGGGTTGCTTGCCTGGTAGATCAATAGGGGGACTGCTCCACTGATAGGTGCTCCCGAACACTTTCCGGAGCAGGACCTATCGAGAAGGAACGGTGTCGAAAATCAAACACAAGTATATGCAACAATGTGATGCATGATCATGGCATGAATATGTGATGTTGTTTGAGTTAATGCATCTAGCATTTATTTAGTTGAGGTCCATTTGAACCAAGGGTTCAAATGCAACTCCAAAATAAGCCCTTAAATATGCCATAAGTGTGTTTTCATATATACAACATGTATAGGTTCGTTTGTCATGCATGAAAATGGTACAGATGGATAGATGGAATTTTTCTGATCATTTTTCATATATAAATTATTTCAATCTGAGCTACGGTTGAATTTCTATGAATTTTTGAATTTTTGAATATTTTCTAGAATTTCCTGATTTATTTTAATACCAGAAAATGAATAATTGCGTTAGCATGACAGTGGCATGACGTCAGCAAGTCAACCATGGCTGACTGGTCAAACCTGACGTGTGGGGTCCACACGTCAGTGTCATAGTTAGTTAACAGTGCTAATTACATATTAAACTAATCCTAACAGAAACATTAGCAGGGCCGGGCCCCACCTGTCATTGACCCTGGGTAGTCAAACCCTAGGTCAACTGGGGGGTTAGACCGGTCAACCCCACCGGCGTTTAGCCGCCGGCGAGGCCGAACGCGGCGGAGGGGCTCGGGATCACCGTTCCGGTGACCAAAAGGACGGCGGAGAGCACCGAGGCGTAGCCCGTGCTCTCCCGCATCTACTGGGGTAGATAGGAGGAGGAGGGGTGGCCGGAGCTCACCGGAGCGAGGCTCGCGGCGGCGGCCGGAGCACGGCCAAGTGCGGGCTAGGGCTGCGGTGCATGGGGAGGCGAGCGGAGAGGCTCTATGGCCTCCTGGCGTCACCAGGAGCACGGTGACGTGCGCGGGTGCGGCTGGCTCGGCCCCTGGCCACGGTGGCGCCATGGCCGGTGGCGAGGTGCTACGGCTTCGGTCGAAACAGCGGTTGCGGTGATCGAGAGGCAAGGGGAAGAGGGGCAAACGACGATGGAGCTCACAATGGTCGCAGAGGGCGTCGAAGCGGGCTTGGGGAAGGCCAGACGGCGACGTACGGGCGCCGGCGATCTCGGGCGCTCGCGGTGGAAAACGGCGGCAACGAGGTCGAGGTAGGGCGTCCCCAGCTGCGTAGCTTGACGAAGACGAAGAACGCGACAGGGCGGAGCTCTAGGACACAGCAACGATGCGAGGGAAGCACAATGGGCACGGCTATGGCGAGCGGCGGCAACGGCAGCGCTCGGGTGTTCGCGGTGAAGGGAGAGAGAGAGGAGGGGAGGCCACTGGAGAGAGGGAGAGAGGTTCGGGGAAGTGCGTGGCGTCGTTGGGTGCCTCCAGCGGCGAGCGGGGAAGCAGGAGGTGGCCGGCGTGTGCTCGCGCGCGTTGGGCACACGCGCGCCGTCCTCCTGGCAGGAGGTAGGCGACGACTGGCATCGGCCAGCTGGCTGGGCTGGCCTGCTGGGCCGCTGGGCTGCTAGGTAGGAGGCCCAGGTAAGGGTTTTTCCTTTATTTGTTTTCTTTTCTATTTTTCTGACATTTGTTTTGATTTGATAAAAATACCAAATCATTTTATTTAATTCTGACAATTTTTGCAGGGGCCTAAGGGATTATTCCAAAGCCCCTCACCAAAATTCAGAATTATTGGACAATATTTCATATATATAAAAATATTTATCCAACGCAAATAATTACTGGATTAACTCCAAAAGTCCAAAATAAATATTTATGAGTTCCTTAAAATATTGGTTTGATTTTTAACCTCTGGCCAATATTTTCAGAGAGTAACATGAACATTTTCTTGGACCTTTTTGGAGAAATTTTTATCTGGATTATTTCCAGAAATGATTCTGAGGGTTTCACAAATCCCCATTTCAAATTTAAATGGAATTTAAACATGATGCACAAATGGCTAGCTGGTCTATGTCATACCAGAACTAGGGATGTGACAACTCGCCCCCACTTGGAAGAATCTCGTCCCGAGATTCAGGAGTCATCGGAAAGAAAGTGGGGTACGCAAGTCGAAGACGATCTTCACGCTCCCAAGTAGCTTCTCTCTTGGAATGATGAGACCACTGAACCTTGAGAAACTTGATGTTATGACGTCGGGTGACACGCTCTGCTTGATCAAGGATGCAGACAGGGTACTCTCGATAAGTGAGGTTATCTTGGAGATCAAGCGTTTCGTGGTCCACTCCGCGGATGGGATCCGAGAAGCAACGCCTGAGTTGAGAGATGTGGAAGACATCATGAACTCGAGAAAGATGTGATGGTAGTTCCAACTGGTAGGCAACCTCTCCTCGTTTAGCGAGAATGAGAAAGGGACCAATGTAACAAGGAGCCAACTTGCCCTTGATACCGAATCGATGGGTACCCTTCAAAGGGGTAATCCGAGGGTAAGCTTTGTCGCCAATTTCATAAGCCACTTCCTTATGACTACGGTCATACTGGCTCTTTTGACGAGATTGGGCTGTTTTCAAATTCTCACGAATGATGTGAACTTGTTCTTCTGCCTCCTGGATCATATCCGGTCCAAAGAATTGTCTTTCACCGGTTTCTGACCAGTTCAAAGGTGTTCGACATCTTCGTCCATACAGAACCTCAAAAGGAGATTTCTTGAGGCTGGATTGGTAGCTGTCGTTATAAGCAAACTCGGCGAAGGGAAGACACTTCTCCCAATCCATACCGAATGAGATAACACAAGCTCTAAGCATGTCTTCAAGAATCTAGTTGACCCTTTCCACCTGACCACTTGATTGAGGGTGGAAAGCGGTACTGAAGGAAAGATGGGTGCCCATGGCAGTTTGGAAACTCTCCCAGAAATGAGAAGTGAAAAGACTACCATGGTCTGAATTGATCTCTAGTGGAACACCATGAAGTGACACTATTCGAGAAATATATAAGTCAGCGAGCTGACTAGCAGTGATACTCTCTCGAACAAGTAGGAAGTGAGCCACTTTGGAAAGACGATCAATGACTACGAAGATAGCATTATTCCCTCTCTTGGTCCTGGGAAAGCCGGTGATGAAGTCCATACCAACTTTATCCCATTTCCACTCAGGAATAGCTAAAGGTTGAAGGGTGCCAGCAGGTCTCTGATGCTCTGCCTTCACGCGATGACAAACATCACAGTTAGCAATAAACTGAGCGATTTCTCTCTTCATCCTAGTCCACCAGAACCTCTAGCGTAGGTCCTGATACATCTTAGTACTACCGGGATGAATCATGAGAGTAGATTCATGTGCCTCCTTAAGGATTAATTGTCTAAGATGTTGATTCTTGGGAACCACCAAGCGACTCTCAAAGAAAACAACACCACGATCATCTATAGAGAAACTACCACCAACTCCTTTGTTAATGTTTCTCTTGATCCGGGAAATTCCCGTATCCTGCTTCTGAGCAGAGATGATTTGATCCACAAGAGTAGGTTTCGCCACCAAGGTAGAAAGGAATCCGTGAGGAGCAAGGTGAAGGTTAAGTTTACATAATTCCTCATGGAGAAGTGGTTGGCCCTGCTGCAACATGAGATTGTTGCAATAGGACTTACGACTTAGCGCATCAGCCATGACATTCCCCTTGCCTGGGGTGTAGGTAATCCCTAAGTCATAATCTAAGATCAACTCCAACCAACATCTTTGCCTAAGGTTCAAATCTGGTTGGGTGAAGATATACTTGAGACTCTGGTGGTCGGTGTAAATCTCGCAACGTTTACCGAGAAGGTAATGTCGCCATGTCTTAAGTGCATAGACTACGGCTGCAAGCTCTAGATCATGTGTAGGATAATTCTCCTCATGTGGATGCAACTGTCGAGATGCATAGGCAATCACATGGCGATCCTGCATAAGAATGCAACCTAGTCCCTGTCGTGAGGCATCAAAATAGATAACAAAGTCCTTAGTGAAATCCGGTGGCACAAGTATGGGAGCAGAGGTCAGGCGTCTTTTCAGTTCCTGAAAACTGTGCTCACACTGTGGGGACCACTCAAACTTTTTATCTTTCTTGAGAAGTTCTGTGAGAGGTTTGGCCACTTTGGAGAAGTTCTCAATGAATCAGCGACAATAACTGGCTAGACCAAGGAAACTCCTAACTTGCTTAACTGTTTCAGGCGGAGTCCAATCAAGAACAGCCTGAACTCTTTCGGGATTGACATCAATGCCCTTACCAGATATTACGTGGCCGATATAGGTCACTTCTGGCAACCAAAATTTGCACTTGGAGAACTTGGCATAAAGGCGGTGCTCTCTGAGTTTTCCTAGCACAAGTCTAAGATGTTCGGCATGATCTTCCTCGTTCTTTGAGTAAATAAGAGTATCATCGAGGTAAACCATGACGAACTTATATAAGTACTCCATGAAGATCGAGTTCATCAAGCGGGAGAATGTAGCTGGAGCATTAGTTAGACCGAAGGACATGACGGTGTACTCATACTGGCCATAACGAGTGACAAAAGCCGTCTTAGGAATGTCCCCATTTCTGATCTTGATTTGGTGGTAGCCTAACCTCAAATCCATCTTGGAAAAGACTGAGGATCCAGCGAGCTGATCATACAAGTCGTTGATCCTGGGGAGCGGATACTTATTCTTTATCGTGACCAAATTAACAGGACGATAATCTACAACCATCCGGTCCGTACCATCCTTCTTCTTGACGAAGAGGACGGGGCAAGCCCAGGGAGAAGAACTAGGATGGATGAAACCCTTTTGCAAGGATTCATCGAGTTGTTTCTTAAGCTCAGCTAGTTCTAAGGGTGCCATCTTGTAAGGTCTCCTAGAGATTGGAGAGGTTCCTGGGATAAGATCTATGACAAACTCTACATCTCTGTCAGGTGGAATACCTGGCAGTTCCTCTGGAAAACATGTGGAAAGTCACGGACTACCGGGATAACTTCAAGGTCAGGAAGAGGGTTGGCATTAAGAGAATAGAGCTGACGCTTTGCAACTCTAGTGGAGACGGTGACCTTCTTGCCAGATGGGTGTGTAAGCTGAACAGACCTAGTGTAACAATCAATCTTGGCATAATGAGCTTTCATCCAGTCCATACCCAAGATGATGTTAATATCTGCAGACTTGAGGGCTATAAGTGATGAAAGGAATACAAGTCTGTCGACAAGGATTTAATTACCATGGCTTACACTAGAAGTTTGCCATTTGGATCCAGGAGTTTGAATTACTAGTGGAGAGGGCATATCACAAAAGGATATGTTGTGCAAGCTGGCATAACTTTCAGAAATGAAGGAATGAGATGCTCCGGTATCAAACAGAACCGAAGCTGGATGACAGTTGACAAGGAGTGTACCAAGAACGACATTCGGATCATCATGAGCGTCTTTAGCTGAAACGTGATGCACACATCCACGTTCAGTGGGAGCTGACTTGACACTAATCATCTTGCGTAATGGCTTACCACGGCCAACAGACTTCTCGGGCTGGGGTGGAGCATAGTTGGCTTGAGAGCAGTCACGTGCATAGTGTCCTGGCTCTCCGCATGTGAAACAAGTCCCTGAAGTAGGACGTGGACCTGCTTTGACAAGCGGTCTACCAGCAGGCCTGAGTGGAGTATGTAACTGAACTGGGTGAGGTGCCACGTAAGATGGCCTCGGTGAATATCCGGGTGGAAGAGCGGAGTTCGGAACCCAAATCCGGCGCTTCTGCGAACTAGAACCGGAGAAAGAAACCAAATCACGGGTGTGCTTACGAGACTCCTCGTAAGTGAGCTAAGCTGTCTCCGCATTAATGGCCTTGTTCACAAGAGCCTGGAATGTATTGCAATGGTGCAAGTGGAGATCACGACGCAACTTGGGGTTGAGACCCTTCTGGAACCTAGCCTGCTTCTTGGCGTCTGTGGACACTTCTTCTGTAGCATAGCGAACAAGGTTCTCAAACTCTCTGCTGTAAACATCAACAACCATCTTACTCTGGGTGAAACTACAAAACTCTTCTCTCTTGCGATCAATGAGAGCCTGAGGAATGTGAAGCTCACGAAAAGCCCCAGTGAAAACTCTCCAGGTGGTTTTCTGGCCAGCTGGAAGCATAGCCTCATAGTTCTGCCACCAAATACTAGCAGGACCTTCCAGATGATAAGCAGCGTAGGTGACCTTGTTACTTTCAGCTACGTTCGTTGAACGCAGCTTGTGTGTGATACTACGGAGCCAGTCATCTGCATCGAGTGGTTCAATGGAATGATGGAAGGTAGGTGGTTTCAGACCAATGAAATCATAGATGGATGCTGACTCTTTGTGCTGATGGGAGGTGTTCTCCTCAATATGTGCTAACAAGCGGTTAGACTCTCGCTTGTTCTTCTCCATCTCTAACATGAACTCTGCCAACGAAGACTGGTCGGAAGGATCCTCATCCCTACCATCTCCGTGGTTCTAGCTACGAGCAACAGAACTTCGGTTAACCGGCAACATCCTGAAGAACGAAACCAAGGAAAACAAGGATGGATTCAACATCAACTATAGGATGCAGAAGGTAGCACAAGAATTTAGTATCTCTCAAACTCCTAGGACAATTCCGGCAGCATAACGGCAGTAAAATGCTCAAAATGAGACATCCTGCAAATGATGGGGTAGCATGAAACTCAACATCATCACCCAAGGTTCTGAGATATTACTAAACAGACTACACCGGAGGTACTCAAACTGGGATATGACTCTGATCAACTAATCCTAAGAGACTATGGAGTAGTAACACGTGATCCTGATAGACGGAAGAGAAAGCCTAGTTCCTTAACCCCGTAGGAAAGATAGGATGACTCAGATCAGAAGGCATGAGGCATAAGGAGTAAAAAGAGCCTTACGTTCCCTTCCACAATCAATTCCCCTATATAGCTAAAGAATTTCTAGACTCAACTTCGACCAGGTTGGCTTGGTAATCCTACAGGCAGTCAGGCTCTGATACCAAAGCTGTCGGGACCCAGATTCTAAGTCACACCGATCTAGCATGTAACACCTCATATCACTTTGCGGCCTCACGCACGGTATCCCCACAGGTGTCGCCTTACCATGGCCCGGAACCGTTTGCGTCTTTTGGCTCATGTATATGATAGTGTCGCTAGCATCCATATGACAGAGAACCCGGGCTGACATGGCTAGTCGTGAACCTAAAGCGGCACAGACCTATGGAGACAGGCATACATGAATCACATCGAGCATGTCGGTCAACAGCGTATGAATCCGGGATATAGCACTGGGCTAACAGGACTCTGGAAGTTACCGCATGACATTTCCCCGAAGGGACAGACATAGGAACAAAGTGGAACACATGCCGGCCAGTCAAGTGTTCTGAGCAGTAGTACTGGGCTAGCAGGACTCTGGTGAACCGGGCTGTAGCGGACTACTATGGCTCAAGGAAGCACTAGACTACATTTCCCCATAAGAGAGGCTTCCAAGGACAAACAACTAGATTGTCGGATCCCACACATAGCAATACACGTCACACGTACGCATAACATGCAAGTATGTGATGTACAACATGGCATCACAACATAACGCAACTCATATAGATAAAGGCTCAGAAGAGCCACATAGCATAAATACAAACAGGGGTCACATGACCCATCATTCAGAGCATACAAGCAACGGAAGCATTACATGTCTGAGTACAGATAACTACAAAATAAAAAGGCCGAGAAGCCTGACTATCTACAAGTCCCTCCAAGGTACAAGATCGTAGCTGAGGTAACAAGCTATTCATCGAAGTCCAAGCGGTACTACTAGTGAGAAAGATGTCTCATCTCCAAAACATAAATAAAGCAAACATGAGTACAAAGGTACTCAGCAAGACTTACGTCAGATCCTATCATACATGCATTTGTATCAAGAAGGTAATGTGGGGTTTAGTTGCAGCAAGCCAGCTTTGACTCAGTGGCTATCCTGTTCTACGACAATGAGAAACTTCTTTGAGGTGAGGCAGCGCACACGAGTACACTAATCACCACATCAATACACTACTATGGATTCATCCCCGTCTCTCCTACAAGAAGGCCATCCATAGCACTCACACTTGTCTTGAGCATTTTAGAGTATCCACTTTAAGTTGTCTATGTACCACGTAAGCATCCAAGAAGTCCATAACCGAGGACACGACTATTCGAATAGATCATGATAACCCTGCAGGGGTGTACTTCTTCACACACGCTCTCACCACTTATCACCATATACACGTCATGTATCTCGGCAACCTTCAAGCGGAAGCCTGGCGAGGGTGTCGGCCACGACCTGACTAACCACGCAAGACTCTAGTCCAGGTTTATCACCTATTTGGGTTCCATCCGCAAGGAGATCCGGCCGGGGTGTCGCTCACGGCCCCAAACGATGCGAGCAGGGTTCCCAAGCCCACTATCCGGGTGCCACTTGGTACACCGTGCCACCTGTGCCTAGTCTGTCCCGAGCCCACCCTGCCGGGTGCCACTCGGTAGAAAAATAGCACTACCTACAAACACCAGAAACTATTTGCAACTCCTGGACAGAGATCAAGGCGGTTAATAAGCCGAGAGAGCTTGGAGCGCCCGGAGCCCAATGTGTGGTAGTAGCTAGTCATTGGACAACTTGCACAGAACTCAGTTCTTAAGGACGGTCCCAATGAGACAACCCACCATGTACTCCTACATGGCCTCTCACCGCTACCTTTACCAAATCGTGTTCACACGCTTAACTCTCAGCACCAGAACATATCATAACACTCCAATTCATTCCCGATGAATCAGACCTGACATACTCTAAGCAATAGCAGGCAAAGCATGGTAGGAACAAAACATGGCTCAATCAACTCCTACACATGCTAGTGGGTTTTAACTATTTACTGTGGCAATGACAGGTCATGCAGAGGAATGGGTTCAACTACCGTAGCATAAAGTAGCAGTTGAATCGTTGTTTCCCTAATGCAATAAATGAGAGCAGGAGCGAGAGAGTAGGATTATATCGGAATGAACAAGGGGGGTTGCTTGCCTGGTAGATCAATAGGGGGCACTGCTCCACTGATAGGTGCTCCCGAACACTTTCCGGAGTAGGACCTATCGAGAAGGAACGGTGTCGAAAATCAAACACAAGTATATGCAACAATATGATGCATGATCATGGCATGAATATGTGATGTTGTTTGAGTTAATGCATCTAGCATTTATTTAGTTGAGGTCCATTTGAACCAAGGGTTCAAATGCAACTCCAAAATAAGCCCTTAAATATCCCACAAGTGTGTTTTCATATATACAGCATGTATAGGTTGGTTTGTCATGCATGAAAATGGTACAGATGGATAGATTGAATTTTTCTGATCATTTTTCATATAAAAATTATTTCAATCTGAGCTACGGTTGAATTTCTATGAATTTTTGAAGTTTTGAATATTTTCTGGAATTTCCTGATTTATTTTAATACCAGAAAATGAATAAGTGCGTCAGCATGACAGTGGCATGACGTCAGCAAGTCAACCGTGGCTGACCAGTCAAACCTGACGTGTGGGGTCCACACGTCAGTGCCATAGTTAGTTAACAGTGTTAATTAGATATTAAACTATTCCTAACAGAAACATTAGCAGGGCCGGGCCCCACCTGTCATTGACCTAGGGTAGTCAAGCCCCAGGTCAACTAGGGGGGTTGGACCGGTCAACCCCACCGGTGTTTAGCTGCCGGCGAGGCCGAACGTGGCGGAGGGGCTCGGGATCACCGTTCCGGTGACCAAAAGGACGGCGGAGAGCACCGGGGCATAGCCCGTGCTCTCCCGCATCTAGTGGGGTAGATAGGAGGAGGAGAGGTGGCCGGAGCTCGCCGGAGCGAGGCTCGCGGCGGCGGCCGGAGCACGGCCAAGTGCGGGCGAGGGCTGCGGTGCATGGGGAGGCGAGCGGAGAGGCTCTACGACCTCCTAGCGTCACCAGGAGCACGGTGACGCGCGCGGGTGCGGCTGGCTCGGCCCCTGGACACGGTGGCGCCATGGCCGACGGCGAGGTGCTACGGCTTCGGTCGAAACGGCGGTTGCGGTGATCGAGAGGCAAGGGGAAGAGGGGAAACGGTGATGGAGCTCACAGCGGTCGCAGAGGGCATCGAAGCGGGCTCGGGGAAGGCCAGACGGCGACGTACGGGTGCCGGCGATCTCGGGCGCTCGCGGTGGAAAACGGCGGCAACGAGGTCGAGGTAGGGCGTCCCCAGCTGCGTGGCTTGACGAAGACGAAGAACGCGACAGGGCAGAGCTCTAGGACACAGCAGCGATGCGAGGGAAGCACAATGGGCACGGCTATGGCGAGCGGCGGCGACGGCAGTGCTCGGGCGTTCATGGTGAAGGGCGAGAGAGAGGAGGGGAGGCCACTGGAGAGAGGGAGAGAGGTTCGGGGAAGTGCGTGGCGTCGTTGGGTGCCTCCAGCGGCGAGCGGGGAAGCAGGAGGTGGCCGGCGTGTGCTCGCGCGCGTCGGGCACACGCGTGCCGTCCTCCTGGCAGGAGGTAGGCGACGACTAGCGTCGGCCAGCTGGGCCGCTGGGCTGCCAGGTAGGAGGCCCAGGTAAGGGTTTTTCCTTTATTTGTTTTCTTTTCTATTTTTCTGACATTTGTTTTGATTTAATAAAAATACCAAATCATTTTATTTAATTCTGACAATTTTTGCAGGGGCCTAAGGGATTATTCCAAAGCCCCTCACCAAAATTCAGAATTATTGGACAATATTTCATATATATAAAAATATTTATCTAACGCAAATAATTACTGGATTAACTCCAAAAGTCCAAAATAAATATTTATGAGTTCCTTAAAATATTGGTTTGATTTTTAACCTCTGGCCAATATTTTCAGAGAGTAACATGAACATTTTCTTGGACCTTTTTGGAGAAATTTTTATCTGGATTATTTCCAGAGATGATTCTGAGGGTTTCACAAATCCCCATTTCAAATTTAAATGGAATTTAAACATGATGCACAAATGGCTAGCTGGTCTAGGTCATACAAGAACTAGGGATGTGACACCATCCTTGCGTCATTCCCTTGCTTGTGATCATCAAGCTTGTGGTCGAAGTAGTCTCTTGTACGTTGCTCGGAGAGTCGCAAGTTGGCGGCGAGGTTGTCGATGCGTTCACTCATTGCTTGTTGCTCTTGATGCAAAGCACGTTGTGCAGCAAAGAGGTGGCTCTTGGTGACGTAGGAGTTCATGTCGTCGTCGTGCTCAATGAAGAGTGGGTTGGTAGAACTCCTTGGCCTATCCATCATTCCAAGATAAAAATTGTGAGTGGTAGAAAGAGAAGAACGAATACCAAATGTACCTTGACCAAAGTTGAAAGTGGATCAATGATCACTCCAATGTGGACAAGGAAATAGCACAATTAGTACCAATTCTTATCGGTTTCTCACAGCTACACAAGTAAAAGCTTATGGTGGAGCATGGTTAGGATGGTGGCACAAAATTTAATGCAATTGTAAGTGAGCTTTTATAATGTTGGAAAATATTCGCAAGATTGCAATGTAACAAGTAGACCAAGCAATGTAGTGTAAACGGAAACACACACGCAAAGAGATAAGTGGGGTTTGGGCAACCAAGGATGAGCCAAAATGTGGAATCCACAAAAATGCTCTTGTTGCACAAGCACTAGAGAGACGCTAGCACGATTGCACAATAGGCGGATACAAAGACTTGTGCACAACCTACTAAGCAAAACTGCAACGACTTCTATCCCAAGTATGCTCTATGCAAGGTGTTTCTATGCGATGATCCAAGATAATCAAGTATGACAATCTTAATGTTGTAAGATGCTATGGTTCTTGCTTAAAAGCTCTTTGCTTATCTTTTCCTTTTGCTTAAAAGCTTGTTTGTCTCTTTGATGTTTGAGCTCTTTTCTCATGCAATGCTTCACGAACCAAGATATCAATTATGTATGCGATGACAACCTTGTGACACAAGAGATGATACCAAGATATGCAACAATGATGTATGTATGCTATGGGAAGTATGATCACTAATGTGCACAAGTCTCGTTGCCGGCAATACTCAATGGCTAGTCTCGATGGGTAAGCAACGCAAAGGAGTAAGGCTATGATGGCTATCAACGTAATGGCAAGAATGATATATCACGATACCAAGACGAGGTTACCTTTCTTTGTTTCCACGTCCATAAGCAAGAACGAATGATGGTGATCCAATCATGAATATCAAGATGTAGTCGAGGTGGTCGTTGGTGATGACGCGTCCGTGGCGAAGATGAGCGGCGGTGATGTTGATGTCGAACCGTACCTAAATAGCCAAAACACAAGTAGGACATGGTACCGCAACTCAAATTCTCAAAGCAAAATTGGACCAAAATTGTTGGAGTTGGTGTTGGTAAGAGGTGGTGGTGTATGTGGTATATGGTGGTGCTATGCAGAAGTGGTGGAGGTATGCAGAAGTATATGTGGGCACCGGAACAAAATTTGGTGAAAAATGGGCGGAAAAAGGGCGGTGGAGAGGAAGTGGTGCTGCCAGGGGCCCGATGTCTGGGCCTGATGGCGGAATGTCTGGGGCGCCAGATGTCCTGGCTTGTCGGGCCAGATGTCTGGGCTCTGGATCCATGGATGGATTCGAAGATCTTCGCCAGGAGAGGTCAAATCCGGGCAAAATTCAGAGAAATTTTTGGATGTGAATTGGGGAAAAGTGGATGGAAAGCTAGATCTACCTACAACACACGAAATCCGTGGATCAAATCCAACAAAACTCCATCTCACCAACAAATCACAAAAAAAACCGGGGCTATTTTGGTGGGGATTTTCAAAATTAGGGACAAAATCAACAAAATTAGGCTAGCATCACAATGGGGAGGCTTCGAAATCGTTATCAACCTGGCTTTGCTACCAAGATGATGTAGGGTAGAACCCTAATCGGCCGATCTTTCACAAAAGGAGCGGATCCCGCGATGAACATGAAGAACGCGAGGAGGGAAGCGAGGGGAAAATCACAAGGGGAACACAAGAGAACACTCAAACCAACAAGAATGATCACACATGCACTAGATCCTCGAAACACGATAGGAGATACAAGATCCAAAGTCAACAACGGATGGTACATGGTAGCCGGTTCTTCTCCAAAGGAGGTCTTGAGTTCTTCCCTAAAGAGGGGTCTAGAATCCTCTTGGGGGATCTTCTCCGGTGGAGGCTCGAATCTCCGAGGAGAAGGTAACCAAGTGGATGAGCAAAGCTCTCACACGAAAATATGAGCTAATCCTTTGCTAACACTAAAACGTAGGTGGAGGGGAAGTATATATAGTCTAAGGGGCGAAGGGGTACATGGGCCTCAGCCCAGAAGCACTGCACGTAGGTAGGGGAGGACGGACGTCCGGGCGACGGGCCGGATGTCCGGGGCTTCAGGGAGAGCCGGATGTCCGGGTTGGCGGGCCGGATGTCCGGGCTGGAGGAGCTGACTTTGTTGCTCTCTGTTTGGTGGTTTCCGGATTTCCGGGGGCGAGGCCGGATGTCCAGGACTTGGCGAGCTGCCAGATGTCCGGTGTTGACGTCGGATGTCTGGGGCCTATAGAACTTGGCGGCTGGGCGGCTGTTGCTATAGTGGTCGTCTCCAGCGGCCGGATGACCGGGCTGGGGATGGATGTCCGGGTCCTCGAGCTGCCTTCTTGTCCTTTCGGCGTTTCACTTCATCCATGGACTTGACGGTTTGTCCGACTTCATGTGCATCTTTGGGAGGGTCCTCTTGATACCTAATCATGCATAACATTCCGGACTTAGGTAGTAGCCATGTCTCGAGAGGATCAAATGGGATATCACTAAGGAAAGAAGTCACCTTGTTCTCGAGAGCTCTAGCTCGGGCTCGTCTCATGGGTCCTCTTGGCACTTGATGAGACGATGGTAGGTCCATGGGGATGATCGTAGGATGCTCCGCATCAACTAGGGTGGGTATAATACGTTCGTTTCGCTTATGAACGTACAATATACTCCCTCTGATCCCCACAGACCCCCCCCCCCCCCGCCGGTCATTTCTATCATAGAAACAGAGCAAACCTTTATCTCCTTGCATGACACACAATCGATCTCTCAACATCAATCGATCTCGTCAAGATGTGTCGGGGCATGAACCGAATGGGATGTCAAAACTAAGACGGGAAGCGACACATAGTGGAGGCAATGTGAAACTTTAAACGAATCGTTTGTTTGTATAAATGTCGGACAAATTACAACATTGGAAATACAAGCATGGTCTAGGCCGACTTGCGAATGATACTCGGTGGAATGTTCAAATGAGGCATGTGGGAGCGACACGCTCATCGTCGCTTTACACGGTCGGGTTCAGTATGCCGAGGGTGGCGTCAGCGCTGTGGCACGACCAGCAGATCAACACTCGGATCGTCAAGGATGCACGGGGTGCCGAAGTGCGCGCACACTGCGACGTATCTGCAGAGTGGTGTAGCGCGGCCAACTGCATCCCAGGACCTGAGACCATGCCAGGTCGTCTTACTTTTTCAATGACATGTGGGTCGCATGTGAGCAAAGGGCATCTCCAACGTTGTCACGACCGTAGCTGACTACCCTGGCACACCAAAAACCCTCGTCCCTCATGCCGTCATGCGGTGTGTTCCCAGCCGGCGCCAGCTGCCCGCATTCATGTCGGTCGTCCGTATGTCATCGTTAACAGGCTCTGTGCCCATGGAACCAACTCCGGCGACTCTAATGACGCACTCGGATGCTTGGCCTCACCGGAATGCGCTACTTAAAGCGGCAACGCCCAGCTAACCTCCACACCATAGTGCATCATCCTGGTACCTGGCACCACATCCGCCATGACCGCGAGCATGAAGCTCTATGATGCGCAGCATCCTATGGACATCACCATGTGAAGAGTCCATTTGGAAAGTGACACGTGCCACATCTACTTCATACATACAAAGGTGAATCATCTCCTTTACACGTGTCCACTTGTACCTTTCGTGGATGGTATACTACTTGACCCCTCTCTCGTGTGCATACATAGGTGTGAGCGGAGCTACACATTTATCGAGGAGGAGTCCAAGAAGAAGAGAACATCTGTACCATCCAAGTGGGAAGCCTGGAAGCGGAGAAGGAAGCTCCAAGAAGAAGGCAGCAGCTCCCAAGCAACCCCGTGCGCACGGGCCCCTCCGACCCCGTGCCCACGGGCCTCCCAGGCCGGCGGTCCTGAAGCCCCCGTGCGCACGGGCTCATGCGTCACGTCTCTGGATACCCCGTGCGCACTGGCTCCACTTACCCCGTGCACACGGGGCCCCCTAAGTGTTGTTGTGGGCTTTGCCCATGTAATCCCCATTTCGCCCCTGCTTACCCCTTCATCCCTTGGACCTATATATACTCCTCTTCCTCCTCCATTTAGACTAAGCTAAGGATATATCTAGTATTAGAGCTTAGCTCATGTACCTCCCCTTGTGGGATTCCTCTTGAGAGAGAGAAGACTCCATTGGAGTTCAAGACCTCCATTGGAGAAGATCCCTAGCGGATAAAGACCCCTTTGTGGGAAGGATCTATCTAGATCATCAAGCCCTCATCTCCTTCATAGGATTTGGGCTGAACTCTACCATGTACCTTTTTTCCCTTTGATTTTTCATATACCTTGTGGATATTGTGTGTTTGTTGGTCTAGTGGATGTGTGATTGGACTTGTTCTTGAGTGTTTCCTCTTGTTTTCTCTCTTGTGTTCATCTTGTTCTTGGGGATTCCCCCTCCAATTCGTGGAAGATCTCCACTTAGGGTTGCACCCTACAACACTCTGCGGGAGAGCTTGTCTTCGGGGATGAAGCTCGAGGTCGCCGCCCTCGCTCAAGTCTATGCTCGTGATGCAATAGCGGTGTAGCCGGACGCGGACGCGGCCGCACAAGCGGTGGCCATGCTGGCGGCCGACGATGGGAGCACCGTCAGCCACGCGTCCTACTTGCCGCCGTCCAACGTCCGACACCGCCGAGGTCGGGGACTCCTCCGAGGATGAGTAGGGCATGGGAAGCGGCAGGGCATGGTGTGCCAACTGGCCGGTCCGTTTCCCGTGTTCTATTCTTCCTCACCGGAGACCGCACCTTCACTTCACAAGTCTTGAACCCCGCCCCCGTACATGGAGATCGCAGATGGAGGACGTCGGTCGCCGCCGTAGAATAGGTATAGGGTCGGGTTTCTTTTATTTTTCTGTCCTATAAAAGTTCGAAATGTAATAAAAATCTGCCGTGTTTCCATTAATCTCGCCGATGTATATGAACTTGCACAATAATATAGTATATTGTAGGAGTACTAGCAAGATGCCCGTGCATTGCACGGAACATCAAGATCTTGTGGGAGAAAAGGATCAACGAGGGAAGGCCTTATCTGCAAATGTGGAGAGGAGTGCGGGTAAATTGTCATAGTTTCCTTCCTATCCAATAGATATAGATCGGACGACCTATGTTGTAGGATGGCAGGCACACCATCATCACCAACTCTGCTTTTTATTGAACCGAGACAAAGCTAACATGCAAAGTAAATAAAAACATAGTCTACATACACAACTTATCTTAGGCACTCCAATAGTACGTCCACTACACATTCACGCATTTCACATCTTTCTACATCTACGGGAACCTACAAAAGGGTTAACCTAAATTGCCTCTCTCTCTCTCCTCCCTGATTTTCATGGTGGTGGGCCCCTCCCTTCCCCCAATCTACAATCAACAGCTCACACGTTTCACATTACGTTAATTACGTAACTAGGATTACGTAGGTGTAGCATTACTCGTCCTAAAAAAACCCAACTAAGCCAACCTCCCAGCATATCGCGCGGGAAAAGACCCGGCCGCGCCGTTTTAGTCGGGATTACCGGATTACTAGTAGTAGTATCAATGGATCGCATGAAGCACCAAGTTTTTTTCTTCAGTGGGCGAAGCACCTAGTTTAAAAAGAAAAAAGGCGGTACACTCACAGCACCCCTGTCGCGGTCGCATTGCACCCCACACAAGTTCGGTCCTGCACACGGCTCATGCAAATGGAACGCGCTTCGGCTTGCCTCTTCACTAACACGTGGGACTGCACTTAGAGAAACCGACCATGCGCCAAACTTCCGCCGCCCAGCGCGCGAAAATCCCCCCCCAAAAAAAAATTCCCCCCAAATCCCAAATTACACTGCCCTTCGGCCAACTAGCCAATAATATTCCCCCCATCCCCCTCCACTCCATTCTCTCCGCCAAAGCCGCCCTCCCCGCCACTCCGATACGTCGGTGTCGCGGTTCGTCGAGGGGACGCACGAAGATCCTCTCGCTCCCATAGTACGCTCTTGTAGAGTGCCGTCCTCTAGCCGTGCCGCCACCGCTGGCGACGTTCTTGTGGAGGTGCACGGCGGTCAGCGCCGCCACCGCTGGCGATGTTCGTGTCGAGACGCACAACGGTCAGCTTCTCCCACGGTATGCGCATTCTAGAGTGAGGCCCCGTGCATGTCGATGTAGCATTGAATGTTAGCTGATAGACGCTATTAATCTCACTGTTTGCCGAAGTAGTTTACAGTCAATATGCTCTGCTTAAGAATCTTCCTTGCCCTATTCTGCACTAAATCTGCTTAGCTGAGATGGCATGCCAAGCCCGATTAGTTGCTAAAATACCTTGCCATATATTATTGTGACATAGATTGCCATGGTCTAGTAGCCAATCTGTTAGGTGAAATAGCTGTACACCGTTTTATAGTCGATCTTTGTTGCTGTGATGGCCTTCGATAGTTTGATTGCTGTGTGCTCGGCCTCATTGACTGCTGAAACAGCCTGCCATAATTTAGCACTCAAATCTGTTTGCTGAATTAGCTTTACATATATCTCGTTACTTAGATCTGCTCGTCCAAATATCTTGCCATAGCTTTAGACATCGACCTAGGTATTTTTTTCTGGACTTCATAAAAAAGCATATATGTTTTTCCTGTAATATCTAGTAGAAGAACTAATTTGTATGTCTAATAGATGGACAGGACTTGCATAACTTTTGCTCAAAGATTCTTTGTTGCATATGTCGAGGGGGTTGAAAACTTCATGAACTTTATCAGAGTTGAGTGCGGTGGTCCGAAATCAGATGTGCTCTGCCCGTGTAGCACTTGTATGAATTCAGTTACAAGACCCCAGTCAACTGTGCAAAATCATCCACACTTCTATGGGATGTCGGTCACATATACTAGGTGGGTTCATCATGGTGAAGCTGTGAACGTCAATGTTACTGACTATGTGGAAGCAGCAGATCACCATCTTGATCTGCCTGATGCTCAGGTGGAATAGGAGGAGGAGGTGGTGGTGGCGGAGCCAGTGAGTTTGACAAACATTGAAACAATGCTACGAAATGCTTGTGCATTTCGTGAACTTTCACCTGCACAAGAAAACAGTGGGCCCGCATGTTGGAACAATGCAACGTGGATGTCACCCTAGGAAATAAGCTATCAGTATTCTCATCTATGGTCACTTTTCTTCAGGTGAAGACATCTGAGTGGATGACCAACAAATCATTCGATGCAATGTTGGTTGCTTTGCACAAATATTTCCCAGATGCGTCTGAGCTTCCACACACCTACAGTAAAATGAAGAATTTCCTTCGTGCAGTTGGAATTGGATATGATATGATCCATGTTTGTAAGAATAATTGTGTTCTGTTCCAGAAGGATTATGCCAACTTAAGTGAATGCCCAAAATGCAAATCATCAAGATGGAAAGATGGTGATGCTGTGAAGAGGATTCCTCATAATGTTCTGAGACATTTTCCAATTGCACCAAGATTGCAGAGGTTGTTTCATGATGCTGAAACAAGAGAGGATGTATTGTGGCATTCTAGGAACCAGGAGTACAGAGATCAGAATGTAATGAGCCATCCATCTCATGGTAGTGAGTGGCAAAGCTTCAATCAGAAACACAAAAAGTTTGTTGCTGAACCGAGAAACATTAGACTTGGCTTAGCTTCAGATGGATTTAACCCATTTGGACACCGAAGCGCCACATATAGCATCTGGCCAGTGCTTGTTATCCCTTACAACATGCCTCCAAATGTCTGCACCAAAGAATCAAACTACATGATGACCTTGCTCATCCCAGGTCCAAAAAGTCCTAGAAAGGATTTCTATTTATTAATGGAGCCTCTTGTGGAGGAACTTCAACAACTATGGAGGGGTGTTCTCAATCGAGACCTATATAGCAGCCCACCAGCTGATTTCTTTCTACGTGTTGTTATAATTTGGTGCATCCATGATTATCCGGCTTTGGGCACTATGCCAGGGCGAACGACACATGGTTACAATGCATGTGTTCACTATGACAGGAATCCGCTGTCATATGCAATACTTAGCAAGATCTGTTACATTGGACATCGTCGTTTCCTTGCCAAGGACAAGCTGCGTCCTACAAAATACCGAAGACATGTGTTCAATGCAAAGCATGAAAACCGTGATGCACCAAACAGGCTCACCGCCGATGAGTTGCAAGTGGAATTAGAGAAGGTCAGGCATATTACACCAGGAAACCATCCTGGTAATGGTAGCGGGAAAAGGAAGCGTGTCAGCGCAGAAGAGGGATTATTGTTTACCCGCAGGTCCACTTTGTGGGACTTGGAGTATTGGAAAGATTTGGATCTGCGGCATAATCTTGATGTGATGCACATTGAGAAAAATATATGTGACAGTATTATCGGTACACTTCTTAATATTGAAGGCAAGATGAAAGATACCTTAAAATCTAGGATTGATTTGACACACCTGGTATCAGAAGGGATTTGCAGGTGCAAAATGAAGGTAAACCACGGGATATGGCACCACATGTGTATGTCTTGGACAAGGTAAAAAGAAAATAATTCTGCGAGGTCCTGTCACATGTGAGATTCCCACATGGATTTGCTTCCAACCCTCAAAGGAGAGTCAGTGTAGATGGAAACAAGGTACAAGGGTTGAAAACTCATGACTGCCACATCCTACTTCAAAGGGTTTTACCTGTTATCATTTGGGCCGCCCTGACTTATACAGAGCAGTTGCAGAGTTGGGACAATTCTTCAGGGAACTCTGCAGTAGAAATATCAGGATAGATACTTTGGAGCGTCTTAGAGACAAGATACCAACTATCCTATGCGACCTTGAGAATATATATCCTCCAGCCTTCTTTATGTGATGGTGCATTTGACTGTTCATCTACCTGATGAGGCACTACTTAGAGGTCCAATACAGTATGGCTGGATGTACCCTATTGAAAGGCGGCTAGGCACTTTCAAGGGCTATGTTAGGAACAGAGCTAGACCTGAGGGTTCCATTGCAGAGGCCTACATTGCTACAGAAGCGTTGACATTCTGCTTAAAATACATTGAAACAACTGGTCAGTTTAGCAAAGAGGTGGGTGAAGACAATCCCAGGCTCAATGTTTTTGATTATTCTGTTCGAGTTACAGGGAAGAGTCGACAAGAGGACAAACCTAAAGATTTGGACAAAATGGTTTGGTACGTGTTGAATAACTGTCCTGAGATACTACCTTATATCAAGTAAGTGCTAAGTACTGCAGCTTATACATCATAATCTACTAAACTTGCAGCACACTCCTATATATTTAGATGTTTGACGCAATCACTATGTTGTGCAGCATCTACAAAAAGGAGTTACTACCGCAAAATCCAAGAAACATTGACAAACTGGTTATGGCAGGATTTGCGAAATGGTTCAAGAGCCATGTTAGCCTTTGAATTGCACTGTCAGTTTTTTTAATATACTGAGTACAAAAGATGATCAACTTGTCTATTTTCTAAACATAGGTTAAGAAGATGCGGGAGTATGGGCAGGCAGTTGATGATGCCCTTTACGCACTAGCAATGGGTCCTGATACTCGGGTAAGACATTATGAATCTTGTGTTGTTGGAGATGTGCGCTACAACAGCCTTGCACGCGATGAAGGCAGGAAGACATAAAACAGTGCCATCATGAGCACGGACACGTACGACAGAGTGACAACTGAAATGTATGCTAATATAACAGACATTGTTCAGTTGCAGTATATCTCCAGTTTTGAGGATCATCAGTGTGTGGTTCTGTTGTGTTGTTGTTGGTATAGCCTGTTTTCCAGGATCGCAAAAACCCAGAGCTGATGATTATTTCGAATCCATCAATGTCAAGGCGGCGTACCAGACCAACGAGCCGTTTATTTTGGCAAATCAAGCAACACAAATATTTTTCTTGGAAGTCACATTTTCACGTAGCGATGACTGGAGAGTATTGCAAAGGTTTGAGCAGAGGAATTCGTTTAATCAAGTTGCACAACAAGATGATGCTTACACCGCTCCTGATGTACAAGATTCCACAGATGTTCCTAATATCTTTGAAAACCATCACGTCAATGACGCTGGCGAAAAAATTGTCTGTCGTGTTGTGGACATACAAGAGTTGATCAAGAAGAAGCCAACGTTCAAGGACATTGAGGATGAAGAAGAAGATGACACTCTGGGGAATTACGATTTAGACTGATACACATAGCAAAGATGTTGACGCTGCTACTGCGGATGATGATTAGATTGCTTTTGTCGTATTTCCCTGTCAGAAGACATTTTGTTATCTACTATGTGAAATTGTGTTTGCTATGACAACTAAAACCTGATGAACGTGTTGTTTAGTATTTTGCTGTGAGAACATCACTTGTTATGTATGTTGATTTGTGTTTGGTGATTGTATGACGAGTAAAACATGATGACATTGTTGTTTAGTTTTACTCATATTTGGCAGTGAAACTTGAATTTGATGACATATTTTGTTGTTGGACTGCAATTTTCTCGACGTCTTCGAATGGGAACAAAGCTGACCTGACAGGGCCTCTGCTAATTTATTTATTTATTACCAAAAGGGCCTCTTCTATTTATTTATGAGCAGAAGGGGATACCCCCTGATTTCCGTTAATAGAAATCATTAGATGTTCAAAACACTACGCCCGGCCTGTTCATTCCTTACTAGTTTCAGCAAAGTGCTCATGAGATAGCCACTGAATACATCATGAGTGCTACATACACTATAAATAAGGAGATAATCATCCTATAGAGCACATCAATTTTGCCCATTATCTTCACAAGCTCTTTCATCTCCTCATTGCTGTCAAGGCCGTTCAGCAGCTGTTGCTTGGCCATGATCAGAGGAACTGCATCTTTAACCTTCCGCTCTGCATCTTCCTCTTCTATCGTTCCTTCAGTTACTTGTCCAACACCCCAACCTGCTGGTATTGGGATTCCTCGGCTAACCAAATAATCAGCGTAGTTGCATTCCCCCACATCAGCAACTTCCCAGAAATAGAAATCACACGAATCTTCCCTTTTCTGCATGAATCAAATTGGAAGATCATCAACCAAATTATTAAAAAAATAGCAACTAAAAGTAGCAGAACAACACTTAAACATATTATTACCCCATGATTCGGGCATTTGTAGAATACTTGGACAGGGTTGAGGATTGTAGTTGAGACGCGATGGATGACTATGCGTGATTTGCAGCAGTGGCACCACACCAATGGCAGCGGGTTGCGATGAGCAACCGGCTTCGGTGCGTGTGCCGGCGGGGGTGTGATGAGACCCATAGGTGATGGTACGGGTGGTGACTTGGCGCATATCAGGTTATTGCCTGCTGAAGAGCAGGTGGACAAGCAGCCAGCGGACATGGTTGCTGCAGCCAGAGCTTCTGATGCTAGGCAGAGTAAGTAGAGAAGAGGAGAAGCGAACGTTGGATATGTCAGTTTCATTACTTGCAGAGTAGCATAGCACCATATATTGTCATAGTCTAGGTTTGGATTCGAACCAGCTACAGGAGCACGTCTCTCTTCTTTCTAAAACTCAGCAACGTCTCTTTACTGGTACACTGGCTTGTTCTCTACACCTTCTCAAGTCTTTGATTTTCTTTCTTCTTCTTTTTTGCGAAGAAGGAAGGAGGACAAAACTGAGAGTTCCTGGGACTCGAAACCAAGGCCTCTCAGTTGAAAACCAAGGGTGCTAGTCACTTATGTGGCGAGCATTCCCTGGGAGGAGGACGGCAGACAAACGGATTTTCCTCGTAGTTTTAGTTGCGACGCAAGATCAAACGGTCGCGGTTTCGGGAATGTTACTAGGCGAACGAGCCCAGTTTTTCTTTTCTTCCTATATATAAAAAGTATGCTACTTGGTGTCGGCTTAGTCAACAAACGATTGTGCCAACCTGGACCGTTGGATTGACATTCAATGTTTGTCGTGTTTCTTCAGTCTCTTCTTCCTCCAGCTGCCAAGGCCAAACCAGCGCCGGCGGGACCGCCTGCTCCCGCCTCCCACGGCTGGCTGTGCTGCCGTGCACGCATCCTGGACACATCGCACCCTAAAACTCTGCGCTTCTTCCACGGCTCCTGTTCGTTCCCGTCCGGGGCTTCACCATCGTCCTCCGTCTTGGTTCGCTCGCCGCGGCGCCACCCTCCGATGTTGTCAACATGGTCAACAACCGAGAGGAATAAGGAGATGAATGTGCATGGTGAGGATGATAGTAGGGACCCAGCAGCGCGCGCAGTAATTTTGTTTTTTCGGGATGGAGAATAAGAGAAGGGTATCAACTGGGTTATGCGGGAGCTGTGGCCCGTTTAGCCCAGGATTTTATTTCATATGTTTAGCACATGACCAGCCCAGTTTCTTTTTTTCCTTTCTGAAAATGGTTAGCCCAGCTATTTTATTTTTGTAGAATAACCAACGTAGGCCTACTTGCTTTTCTACGCCCTGCTAGGCCGGAAATCTTTCAAGATGAGGAGGGATGCATTTTGCCCAGAAATTGTGCTATAAGTAATAAGAAATGGGCTGTAAAATGAAAAAATACAGCAAACAAGCAATTGGTTCCAAAATACTTTTTTCTTTCAAATTTTGATATTTTAAATTTCATTGTTTTTGTGCGGGTAAAATTTCATTGGATTTAAATTAAGGTATGTTTAATTTTTAAATTAATTTGAATTTGGCTAGAAATTTCGGGTTGTATGCTGTTTGGGACAGATTTGGAGGCTGACTTGTGGGTCTACTAGGTAGATGTGTACGAAAGGCTTTGTCAACTTAGTCCACGAACGATTCTAGTGGCACTGACCGTTGGATGTTAATCCAACGGCCGTGCTGCTTCTTCAATATCTGATCTTCTTGCTCTAGCCGCCCAAACCAGAGCCAGTGGTACTGCCTGCTCCCGCCTCCCGTGGCCGGCCGTGCTGCCACACAGGCCGCACCGCCCCACCCTACTCCATTGCTGGCTAGGCCATTCCTCTACTCACCCACACCTCCTGTTATTTTCCGGCGACGGTAGCCGGACCAGTGAACCCTCATACTCCCCATCGCGTGGGCAACCACTGCCGAGTCTTCCCCGGCTCCGTGTCATTCCCTTCCTAAGCCTCGCCGTCGTCCACCGCCCTGGTGCTCTCGGCGCGGCGTGGTCAACGTGGTCAACGAACGACATCCATCGGACGTGGACTGTACGTGGAGAGGCTGACAGCTGGGTCCATGGCCGCACATAAGGAAATGCCTCCTTATTACGCGCAAAATAGTGATTCCTCCACCTGGCATCTGGGACCCACCGGAAGGTCCTTTGTATTTTGTGAAAAAACGTTCCCCCCGCTGACAGGTCAGACCCATCAGCTATATCTTCGCACGCAAGGAAGTGCCTCCTTATTACGCACAAAAATGGATAGTCCCCCTGCTAGCTAGGACCCACCATAGTGGGAGGCTAACTTATGGGCCTACTACGATGACGGGGGCAGAGGGCTTTGTCAACTTAGTCAATATGAATGATTCTAGCTCCAGTGACCGTACGATGTCCATCCAACGGCCATAGTGCTTCTTCAACCTCTGATCTTCTTGCTCTAGCCGCCCAAACAAGCGTCGGCTATGCCGCCGGCTCCTACCTCCCGTGTCCGGCCGTGCTGCCACCGCTGGCCATGCCATCCCTCTATACTCACCCACACCTCCTATTATTCTCCGGTGACGGCAGCCTCACACCACAGCCGAAGTAGTCAACCCACGTACTCCCCTCCGCGTGGGCATCCACTAGCGCACGTTCCCCGTCTCCGCGTTGTCCCCTTCCTAGGCCTCGCTGTCGTCCACCGCCCTGGTGCTCTCGGCACGGCGTGGTCAATGTGGTCAACGAACGAATTCCATCGGAAGAGTACTATACGTTGAGAGGCTGACAGCTGGGTCCATGGCCGCAGCAAGGAAGTGCCTCCTTATTATGCGGAAAATAATGATTCCTCCACCTGACAGCAGGGACCCACCGGACGAGCCACCGTATTTCACGAAAAAAACGTTTCCCCCTGGCTGCTAGGACCCACCAGCTACATCTTTGCACGCAAGGAAGTGACTGACAGTCGGGACCTGTGGGGACCCCGACTCGTAAGTCGTGATCACCGAATGCACGTGTATAGTGATCCCAGAGATCAATCCTCACTGAACACACATAAGCTGGATAACAAGAGTCTTACATCCATACATACCGTCTTACACAGATTATGACCATTATGGTCAAGTCTTACATGGATAAAGCCATAAGGGCGGAGTACCAAATAAACTTAAGCAGCGGAATCTTCGTCGATAAGTAGAACCCATGCCATCTGCCTTAACCCTACAGGCATTCTGGCTGGGAAACATCCTAGTTCGCATGTTCGTCTCCAAAGAACTATTCTTCGAACTCCTGTTCTTCCATGCCTGGCCAATTAAATAACCAGTGGCAAGCCAATGAGTACTTTGAATGTACTCGCAAGCAACCCATGATTGGAACAGGGCACAATAATGCAATGATATAGCACTAAGTAGGTAGTTTGCAGAAAGCTAGTTTTGAGTGCAAAGACATGATCTATCAACATGTAAAGTATGCATCACGAGAGTACGGATATCCGTATGAACAAGTTACAGATATCAACATAAGCGGAGTTGGACACCAATCGAACTTGATCATCATGTCAAGCCATCTGACTTAACCCAAATAGTTTTATCAACACACCCACACACGGTTTGTAAAACTCTGGACGTAGTTTAAGCAGCACCGCCCAACTGTCCTTGACCGTGGACACGGCTATTCGAATAGTTTTACACTCTGCAGAGGTTGCACACTTTACCCACAAGATCTGGGGAACTTCCGTGTCAACCACGACCCGTGGTACCTCAAGTACCCGGGGTAAGCACCCGATCACTATCTTTCCCTAGACGACACTAACATAGAGTCCACTCGATTGGTAGTAACCCCCGTGCCCAACATTTCACATCTTAAAATTGTGGAGCCTCGCATACCACAAGCACGGGGTACCAACGGTGTGTCCGGTGCCCTGTGAAAACAGTCATGGCCGCCCTACCTGGCACGACCTCGTCCCAAGAGAGCGCAACAACAACTCTCCCATCACTAGTAATGCGGGCTCCAAGCTAGTATCGGCCTAGGTAATCAATAATGCCCTTTCCCATATAAGGATAGAGTGGTTGCACATGTGAGGTTGGGACAGTCGACAAATCTTAAATCTAATCCGTTTTCGAAAACAACACACACACTTGCCTCGTCATCAAGTCTCCGATGCAAGCATTAAAAGTGCTATATGACATGCATAAAAAGGTTTCATAGACATGGTCAAAGGGCTGCTTGCCTGGCTCAGCAAAGTCTTCTAGGTCTTCAAAGTCTTCTGGTCCAACTCCTTCGTCAGCAACACCATCTATTGTCGCAAAATAATAACGACAAAATAAGGCAATAATAAAATAAAAAACCAAAGTGCTCAGAAAAATGTCAACTCATTTTTGTTAAATACTAGGGTTAAAACTAAGAAGGGGAAAATTATTATTTCTGGATTTGGAGCTACAGAGACAGAGCAATGGCTTTTCAAACAAGGATTTAATTGCTTAAATTTGAATTTAATTTGAACAGCACAGAAAAGTTGGTTGGGCATGTATGAAAGTTACACCATTAAATAGGTGAGATTTTTACAAGAATTTAGGAGCTAGAATTATTGCATTTGGATATTTATTTAATTCTGTGGAATTTTTGCAAGTTTACACAGAAAAGAAAAGCAAGAGGGCACTATGCCACTGGGCCAGAAAGGCCACAGCGCAGCAGGCCCAGAGAGGATCCAGCCCACGCGAGGCTGCCACACTGAACGCGTAAATGCAAAATACGCCTTCAACCGACGGCGAACCGGTACGCGCGCGCGTGCGTTTTAAACCTGACGGGTGGGGCCCACCCGTCAGAATGTGAGGCTGGCCGACGGGCCCCACGGCCGTCGTCTTCAACCTTGGGCCAGAGAGGGAGGCCAGCTCACCGGCGTCGTTGCGGTCGACGGTGAGGCGATCCGAGGGCACCGGCGTGCTCAGGGCGGAGTCGCCGTTCGGGTGGAGGTGGAGGTGGTTGCCGGAGCGTAGGGGTTCGCCGGCGATGAGGAGACCGGCGGAAGAGCTTCGGGAGGCGGCGGTTCCGGCCGTTTCCGGCTGCAAAATAAGCGGGGAGGAAAGGGGAAATGATCAGTGAGCCACGGCGGTTCCAGATCGAGGAAGAGGAGCGGCGAAGAGGGCATGTACCCTGAGATCGACAGCGACTCGAGGCGGCGGAGCTCGAGCTTGATCTCGAGCTCGAGCAGCTCTGGAGACAAATGGGTGGTGTGGGAGGTTGACTAGGAGTGTGGGGGAGCGAAAGGGAGTGAGAGAGAGGCTCGGGGTCGCCTTATATAGGTTGGCCGAGGTCCACCGTATGCGCGGCCTACGGGTGCCTGCGGGATCGGCTCGGGTGGCCGTTAGAGAGGGAATGGAGGGCTCGGGGGTGTTCATGGGAGTGGTCTAGGGTGCCAAGAAGAGAGAGGAGGAGCGGGACGAGCTGCAGGCGGGCCACAGGGGCGGTGCGAGCATTGGCCGAGCGGGGCGGCGTTCTGGCGCGAGCTGCAGGAGAGAGAGGAGGGCGCGGGAGTAAGTGGGCGGCCTACTGGCGTGGAGCGGACGTCGAGGGGCATCGACTGGCGCGTGGGGGAGGCTCTAGGTGGCCAGGAGACGCGGCATCAATGGTCGGGTGCCCTGCCAGGCGCTCCAGAGCATGACTTTGGCCGGCATTCGCGGCTTTCCCACATCCGCGCGCATCCACTTGCGTCTGGCAGCTGAAGGGGGCGTGGGAAAAAGCTGGGGAGAGCCTTGGATGCTCTGGAAAGCTGAGGGGAGAGAAGGAGGCTGAGAGAGAGGGAGGAATCCACTGTCCAGAGAAGAAAAATGGGGCTCTCCCCCCTTCATCATTGCTTCCTCGGGAAGCAAAGCACACAGGTGCTAGAGGGGGACTAGGAGGGGTCATGGTAGAAAGTTGAGCCTACAGAGATTAGTGGAAGAGGCCAAAAATGGGATTTTGATAAAGTGGCAGAAGGTGTTTGATGCTGGTTTGGGCAAGTACATGATTTCCATTTGCCATGAGACTCCACAGGGTGAAATGTCACATATAATTAGGGCCTTCCACCAATTTTGAGCTCATTTGGGCAAAGTTGCCAATGCAACTTTTGTAAACCCTAGAAATTAGCAGAAATGAACTTCTGCAGATCTACTTGAGCAAATCACTTCCCCTTGATTCACCACTTAGTGTAGTGGCTTCATTTGGTCATGTGAACATGCTCACAAAAGTTGGGGTCAAGGAGAGAAAGTTGGTAGTACAAAGTTGTTCAAATTTGAATCTGGACAAAGATGGTTTTGGGGGCACTTTTGTGAACCAAAACAGTTTGGATTGAGCTGAAACTCTGAAATGTCATCATATTATGTATATGTGACTTGCTAGAATTTTCTTGGATTTTTATGAAAATATTTCCTGTAGAAATATTTCAAATCCTTAAAATGGGCAGAAATGGTTTTCGGAGGTTTTGTCCAATATTTTGAACATGACCATGTGTTGAAACTCTTATATATGGAAAATATATGTCCACAGAGTTTCCCTAATTTTTTGTCAAATATTTTTGAAACAATAAAATAATTTTTCCCTATTAAAGACCATTTCTGGCCTTAAGAAAAAGCTTTTAAATAAAACAGGAAAATAGCTTTTACAATTATATTTTTGTGGTTTATGGGAATCCTATATCTATTAGGTTTCAAATATACTCTTTGAAATATTTTTCATACCCTAAATCAAGTACTTGTAGTGCAAGCTTCAATTCGGGGGGTTTTGGAAAACTAAATTTTGAAAATACTTTTTGGCCAATTTATTTTTTTAAGAAAATACTATATTGCACTATACACATGGCATGATCATTGGGCAGAAGTTTGGGGCGGGGAGATGAAGTATATAAAGTGGATTAGTTGACTTTAAAGAGCACATGGAAATCACAGAGAGAAAACCAACTCCAAATAAAAAGCCAAATAATGCAAAAGTTTTTGTTGGTCCAAATTTTCATGCTTTATTAAGGCAAATGACATGTTACAAAATGCAGGGTGTGACAGGACCCACCCGCTCGAAGCGTATGCAGCGTTGTCATTCTGGTCACGAACGTGTACGTACAGACGACCGGTCTGTCTACAGGCTGCAGCGATGAACCGTGGCCGTGTAAGGAAGGGCACGTGTCGTAGTAGAGACGCGCACATAGAATGCACACGTACGTACAGCGCCCAGGGTGCAATAAAGTAAATACGGCCACATACGTACATACGGGCTGGGTCTCGAACGCCTACTCGCGCATACGTACAGCCAGGGCTCGTGTACATGGTTGGGTCGGAACTGAGAAATTGCGTTGTCGTCATTTTCATGGGGAGGCAACGGAATGCGTCGTGTTCATCGGGAGGCAACGGAACACGTGTTGTTCATCGGGAGCCAACCGGCTTGGATGGAACAACCGATGGAAATGAGGCTTGGCGTACCGCAGAACGGAGGAAACGGCCTTGTGTTCGACCGGACACGGTCAAAACGGGATCCTGTTCATCGGGAGGGGTCTGGCATACCGCAAAACAGAGGAAACAAACCTCCTATGGTCAAAACGGGGTCCTGTTGATCGGGAGGGGTGTGGCGTACCACAAAGCGGAGGAAACAGACTTGTGTTGGAGTGCTACGGTCGAAACGGGGGTCCTGTTGATCGGGAGGGGTGTGGTGTACCGAAAAACGAGACTCCACGGGATATTGTTCATCTCCACCATCGACCTCTCCAGCCTTCACGGGCTACTGTTCATCCACCGTCGACCTCCTCCAGCCTCCACGTGCGACTGTTCATCCACGGGCTCCTGTTCATCCAGCCTCCAACGCGCGCTCCTCCACCGGCTACAGTTCAACCAGCCCTCTCCACGGGGTCCTGTTCAACCATCCCTCCACGGGCTACTATTCATCCAGCCCTCCACCGGCTACTGTTCAACCAGCCCTCCTGTAACACCCTCGATGCGACTATATCTCCCATGTGTCGAGGCACGACTTAGAGGCATAATCGCATTGAAGGCATATGTCGCAAGTTAGGCAATCTTCACAACATCCCATGTAATATGATAATAAAAGGGGAGATAACATAGTTGGCTTACACTCGCCACGTCAACCAAGTACATAAATAACATTACATCATCCAAAACACTCATGGCCCGACTACGGCGCCAAAATAAAAGATAACCCAACATGCGACACGGTCCGGATCACCCCCAACTGGGCACCACTACTGATCATCAGGAAAGGAAACATAGTAACGTTGAGAGTCTTCATCGAACTCCTACTTGAGCTCAAACGCGTCTCCTGGAGCGGAATCATCAGGCCCTGCATCTGGTGTAATAGTAATCTGTGAGCCACAGGGACTCAGCAATCTCGCACCCTCGCGATCAAGACTATTTAAGCTTATAGGTAAGGCAAGGTAAATATGTGGAGCTGCAGCAAGCGACTAGCAAGTATGGTGGCTATCCTGTTCATAAAAGAGAGCGAGAAGAGGAGGCAAAGCGCGAGCGAGAAACTAGAGAACAACCTGCGCAAGAATTACTCCAACACCGTGTCCACTTCCCGGACTCCGCCGAGAAGAGGCCATCACGGTAACACACTCAGTTGATTCATTTTAATTAAGTTAAGGTTCAAGTTATCTACAACCGAACGTTAACAAATTCCCATCTGCCCATAACCACGGGCACGGCTTTCGAAAGTTCAAATCCCTGCAGGGGAGTCCCAACTTAGCCCATGACAAGCTCTCATGGTCAACGAAGGAATAGACCTCCTCCCAAGACGTTCCGATCAGACTCGGTATCTCGGTTCTTCAAGACAACTCCGACAATGGTAAAACAAGTCCAGCAACACCACCCGCTGTGCTGACAAATCCCGATAGGAGCTGCACATATCTCGTTCTCAGGGCACACCGGATAAGCTAAGCGTACGGGAGCCAACGTAACCCAAGTTGCCAAGGGACGGCCCCGCACGGTGCTCTAGCTTGGACCAACACTCGGAGGAGCATTGGCCCAGGGGGTTTAAAATAAGATGACCCTTGAGTCCGCGAAACCCAAGGGAAAAGGCCAAGTGGCAAATGGTAAAACCAAGGTTGGGCATTGCTGGAGGAGTTTTATTCAAGGCGGACTGTCAAGGGGTTCCCATTATAACCCAACCGCGTAAGGAACGCAAAATCCGGGAACATAACACCGATATGACGGAAACTAGGGCGGAAAGAGTGGAACAAAACACTAGGCGAGAGGCCGAGCCTTCCACCCTTTACCAGGTATATAGATGCATTAAGAAAACATAGCAATATAATGATATTCTAACAAGTAAATAAATGTTCCAACAAGGAACGACCTCCGATCTTTACCTGCAACTAGCAACGCTATAAGAGGGGCTGAGCAAAGCGGTAACATAGCCAATCAACGGTTTGCTAGGACAAGGTGGGTTAGAGGTTTGACATGACAATTTGGGAGGCTTGAAAGAAAGTGGTAGGCATCGTAGCATTGGCATAGCAAAAGAGCGAGCAAACTAGCATAGCAAAGATAGTAGTGATTTCGAGGGTATGATCATCTTGCCTGCACAGTTGTCAGAGTTGACTGGATCCTCGAAAGCAAACTCAACGGGCTCCTCGTTAGCGAACTCGTCTCCCGGCTCTACCCAAACAAGACAAACAAGCAACAAGGACACAATCAACCACGTGCAACGATCAAACAAGATGATGCCAAGATGGTATGCTATGCGGGATGCGATGCGGGATGCACATGCAAGATGTGACAAGGAATGCATGAACCTGGCCTCAACTTGGGAATCCAAGTGAGCCACTGGAAATATGAGATGAAATCGCTTGAAAATGATATAAAGAACGCCGGAATCGGAGTTACGGTTTGGAAATGGCAAGCGATTCAAATATGGCACCGGTCTGCGATTTACAGCAAGTAGCCATCTAAATGCAACGAGATATACATGCTACTGCACCCAAACATGACAACAAAATACATGGCAGGGATGCATTCATGATGCTTAACAAAAGTCTAGCACTGAGCTACGGCCAATTCATCCATTAACAGGTTCAAACAAGCATGGCAAAAATGCATATGGCAAACAGATCTCAGACTTAGTGAAATTAACACTTGTCTGGAATTTCAGATCAGGTAGCACACTTCGGAGCATCAATACTACATGCTACAGGACCTGAACATGGCAAAGTAAAGCATGGCATGGAACTACTCAAAGAGCTTAACAACAGTCCCTTAGTGACCTTGAGCCAAAAGGGATCAGAAAATGCAATTGCAAGCATGTGAACATGGCAAAAAAACATAATCAGGTCACAGATTTAGTGAAAACTGGAACATGCTGAAAGATAACTCAAGTAGGCATGTTTACGAGCTCGATGCACTCAATACGGAGCAAGTCATGATAAGCTGAGCATACACCCATCAAGAATACACAAAATGCAAGCTAGACATGGCAAGAACAATAGCTTATCATGCACGGATCAACTACAACATCATCGGCAAAATTGCAAAAAAGTTGACAATCTGCCCAGATTCACGAAGTAGCAAAAGTAGAGCTCGATTGACTCAAGCTAGTTGCTCCATAATTGCAAAGAAAGACATGGATGGATATAGCACTACATGATTAACAAAACATCCTTACTGATCATCCTCAAAAGAGGCACGGATCACTAGGAAACAACATGAACATATGGCCATATGAGACAAACAGCTCAAGGACTTGGTAGAATTGCTAAGTCCCTGAAAACAGAATTACCAAGTGCACCACTTTGCAAGCTTGTGCTAGTCACCACACACATCACAAAAATACAAGGGTTGCACCTCTGGAAAGATGACAAAACCCTTAACAAAACATATGTAGAGCATCAGGGCATATCATGCACACATTAATCATGGCAAAAATGACAAAAAGCTAAATGGAGTAGCAGATCTGACAATAGTCTCAAGTAGCCCTCTTCTAACAGAATTTCGAGCATCAAGATGAACTCAAATGAAAATGATGCAATGGAATGAAATGGTGTACTCTCTGAGATGAACATTTTGATATGCTATATGCATGCATCGGAGCTACGGATGCAAAGTTACGGCAAGATGAACATAGGCACTTGAAACTAGAAAAATCGGGGACTTGGTAGGATTTCGACCTCCGGATCTAGGGTTTGACTCGGGCATGCAAAACGAGGTTGACCGGGGCACTGTTCATCGAAGGGCGCCGGCCGGAGATGGGGAAGCCGGAGCTCGCCGGACGGCGAGGTGGCCGCGGTGGAGCTCGGCTCTGGCGAGGGGAGGCGAGGCCGAGGCGGTGCGGGGGCGCGGCCGGGCGGCGGAGGCGGCGATGGCGCATCGGACGGCGGCGGACGGCGATGGCGCGTCGGGCGGTGGCGGGTGGCGACGCGGCCGGGCTCGGAGAAGATGGCGGCGGGGCGACGCGTGGGGCGGCGCGGCGAGCCGATGGAGGCGGGGAGGTCGTGGGCCTCGGGGGCCCGACCTGGGCCTCCCGGGCCGGCGGCGCGCGACGAAGTGGGGCGGCGGTGCGGATCCAATGGAGGCGTGACACGTGGCAGCGGCGGCGGATCCGGGCACGTCCGGCCGTCCGGATTTTGTCCGGCGGCTGGAGGAGGAGGGGGACTAGGGTTTCGTCCGTGATTCGAATGGGGGGAGATATATATAGGCATAGAGGGAGCTAGGAGAGTCCAAATAAGGTGCGGTTTTCGGCCATGCGATCGTGATCGAACGATCTAGATGATGGAGAAGGCTTAGGTGGGTTTTGGGCCAAATTGGAGGGGTGTTGGGCTGCAACACACACGAGGCCTTTTCGGTCCCTCGGTTAACCGTTGGAGTATCAAGCGAAGTCCAAATGATACGAAACTTGACAGGCGGTCTACCGGTAGTAAACCAAGGCCGCTTGGCAAGTCTCGGTCCAATCCGGAAATGTTTAATCCCCACACACGAAAGAAAGCTAGAAATGGCCACCGGAGGAGAACGAAGCGCCGGAATGCAAAACGGACAACGGGGAAAATGCTCGAATGCATGAGATGAAACACGTATGCAAATGCAATGCACATGATGGCATGATATGAGATGCATGACAACGACAACAACACACGGAGACAAAAAAACCGAACCCGAGAAAATAAAATAACTTAACGCCGGAAACGGCAAGAGTTGGAGTACAAATTGGGAAAGTTACATCCGGGGTGTTACATCTCCACCGGCTACTGTTCAACCAGCCCTCCACCGGCTACTGTTCATCCAGCCCTCCACAGGGTCCTGTTCATCCACTGGCTCGATCGATCGGGGTACTGTTCATCCAGCAGTAACGACCTCTACTACCACGAGTTCCTGTTCATCCAACCCCCACTGGGAACTGTTCATCCAAACCCCCCAAAAACGCTCATTGTTCATCCAGAGGCAGCATCGATTGGCTTCAGTTAGTAGCAGTAGCGAAGGAATCACTCGAGTTCAGTTAACAGCAAGGGATTGATCAATCGCTCGGGTTTAGTAACTTGTAGCCTGATGTGCAATCGCTCGGGTTCAGTTAGAGCCCAACGCCTCGCTCGGGTTCAGTTAGAGCGCAACGCCTCACACACACACGCGTACGTACGAGAGAAACGCGCATCGCTCAGCCCCCGACCACCTACTGTAACCGGGAACTCCCCCGATATTTTCCTCGCCTTCGCTTCTACCATGGTTTTATCCGTCATGGATGGCCCAAAGAATGTCATGCAGCTGCATCTCCGGCCCGCCCAGGACGAAAAGCCCATTTTCTGTCATGATTTTTTGTCATAGAAGTAGGAGCCCACCACATCTACGATGATACCTGGTTTTTTCACAGTTATCGGCATAGAAGTGTCATAAGCATGACAGGGGAAAAAATCGTTCGGCCTAAAATGTCATGGATGTGTCTTTTTTTGTAGTGAGAGCCAACGCCATAGAACTGCAAGACTTCTGACCAGTGAGCCTAGTTGATGTAGGGTGGAACCCTAGATGGCCAATCTTTCATGAAAGGAGCGGATCCTGTCGGCGTTCTGGGAACGGGGGTCCCCAGACTTGCCTGCCTGCGGCCTGCGGCGTGGCTCAAAGGGGGGCCCAGCACGGCCCGTCTTCACCAACACAAACCCAAGACCCTCGCAAGGGGCCAAGCCTCGCGGGGCGGACGATGCAAAGCTTCCTCAGGCACGGCCTCATCAGGCTGGCTCACGAGGGGGCGGAGAGATCAAGGCGGGGTACCTCACGAGGTGCCCGTGACGCAAGCCATGACGACTCAGGGCGCTAGGCGGGTGCCAGCCCGCGCAGCGTCCTCCTTCCCTCTTTGGTGCAAAGGGGGCAAGCGCAGCCGCGGAGTACCGAGGCATCAGGCAAAGGTTGCCATTTCGGTGCAACGAGACCAAGACCAGGAGGACTACGAGACGGAGGTCGCCGTGGAGCCCAAGACGGCGTCATCACCAGAGCTTTGCACAGGCGAAGACTGCTTTTGTCAGGATAGTTGATACTTGTTGTCCCCCTTCAAATTAGCCCGCCATTGTTGGCTCCCTTCCCGCTCAATATTTGGGGAGAGGACCAGGGCCTCTATAAATAGGACTAGCCACCCCCAGTGTAGGGAGGATTGAGGATCAAGGATCGAGAATCAGCCAACCCAGAAACAGGCTGGGGTCGAAATCAGGGTCGGTCAGTTGGAGGAAAGCAGAGAGAGAGAAAGGTGACTGAACTCCTCCGAGCAGTTCATCGCCCCAGCCAAGAACAGACCCTCGCGAGGCTGTTCTTCCTTGTATTGTTCATCATCATCAGCCCAAGAGGCAATCCACCACACCACACACTGGAGTAGGGTATTACACCACAACGGTGGCCCGAACCAGTATAAACCATGTGTCTCTTGTGTTGTTCTTTCCTTAGTTTAGATCCTAGTATGGCGGAGGGGTGCAGGTAGGTAGGGGGCGAAATCTCCGCGCGCACCCCAGTGTTCGAACCTCAAGGGTCTGCCGGAACCCGAAATCCGACAGATCCGCGAATTACACGAAGAACACGAGGGGAAACACGAGGGGAAATCACAAGGGGAACACAAGAGAACACTCAAACCAACAAGTATGATCACACATGTGCTAGATCCATTAACACAAAAGGAGATACAAGATCCATGATCAACAAGGGACGATACACGGTAACTGGCTCTTCTCCAAAGGAGGTCTTGATGGGGGGCCACCCGAAAGGGGGTCTTGAATCCAAGGGATCTTCTCCGAAGAGGGGTCGCGGTCTCTCTCGTGGAGTAGATCCGTAATGGATGAGCAAAGCTCTATCTCTAATGAGCTACTACTTTGCTAACCCTAACTAGGAGGAGGAAGAGATCTATTTATAGTCTTAGTGCAAATGGAGACGAAGTGAGGGGATACATGGGCCTCGGGCCCGAATCCTGTGCGCAGACAGGTACCGGACGTCCGGTGGCTCGTGGGCGTTCGGACGTCCGGTGGCTCGTGGGCGGCCGGACGTCCGGTGGTCGCCGGACTTCCACTATTTTCGTTCTGTGAAGGAGGTGTCAGACGTCCGGTCACTTCGGACTTCCGCTAATTTTGGCTTCGGTGCGGTTGTGCCGGATGTCCGGTCCTGCCCGGTCGTCCGCTTGCTGGGAGGTGTGGTCGGTCGTCCGGTCCTGGCCGGACATCCGCTCGCTGTAGCTTTCGGCTGGGGCTTCAGGCTCCGGACGTTCGGTCCCGACCGGTCGTCCGGTGAATGTAGCTTTGTTGGCCTTCCTTCTTCAAGACCTTGGTGCTTGGTGTCCTCGTCGCCTTGTCTGATGGGTGTAGCTGCTCCGTGGCTCTCCTCCAAGCACCTGATAACTCATAGTGTTTTCGCTTGAGGTAGTACTCATGTCTCATGTATAGAAAGTGGTAGTTCGGAGACGAGCGAGTTCACATTATCTTCGATAGCCTTTGCTCGTGCCCTTGTCATTGGTCCAAGTGGTGTCATCGGAGACGTAGGTAGGTCCATGGAGATGATCTTGGGATGCTCCGCATCATCTCTCCTCCCTTGGGAAAGATCCGACCTCGGATCGAATTCTTCATCACCATGGTAGGGGAGAGATCCTTTACATTGAAGAGGTCGCTCACGTTGTACTTGTCGCGCAGGAGGTCGATCTTGTAAGCATTGTTGTTGTAGCGTGCAAGCACCTTGAAGGGTCGATCCGCTCATGGTAGGAGTTTGGACTTGCGTTTGGTAGGGAAGCGGTCCTTGCGAAGGTGTAGCCACACAAGATCTCCAATGTTGAATACCATGGGGTGCTTGTTGATGTTGAGCTTGGTCGCAAGGCGTTGTACTTGGCGCTCGATGGTGTGCCTTGTATCTTCATGCACCTTCTTGAGATGGTTCACACATGCACTTGCGTCCATATTGAGGCAGTCTTGGAGTGGTAGAGGAAGAATGTCCAATGGTGACAATGGGTTGAATCCATAGACGACCTCGATGGGGGACTTGCCGGTAGTTGAGTGTCTTGCGCGGTTGTAGGCGAACTCGGTGATACGTAGACACTCCTCCCACTCCTTGATGTTCTTGTTGATGAGCACGCGAAGTAGAGCGGAGAGTGTGCTATTGGTCACCTCCGTTTGGTTGTCGGTTTGTGGATGGTACGCCGTGGAGAAGAGTAGCTTGATTCCGAGCTTGGCGCATAGGGTCTTCCAAAAGTAGCTTAGGAACTTGACGCCACAGTCCGAGACAATCGTCTTTGGCACTCCACCTAGACGCAATATTTCCCTACGAAAGAGAGTGGCAACATGTGAAGCATCATTTATCTTGTTGCATGATACGAAATGTGCCATCTTAGAGAATCGGTCCACAACAACAAATACCGAATCCTTTCCATTTCTAGTTCTAGGCAATCCAAGTACAAAATTCATGCTAATATCTTCCCATGGTTGATATGGAATTGGGAGAGGCATATAAAGTCCGTGGGATTGAGCTTTAGACTTAGCTTTGCGACATGTGGAGCATCGGTTGGTGAAGCGGTTGACGTCGCGGAACATTTTGTGCCAATAGTAGTTCTTGGAGAGCGTAGCAAATGTCTTGTCGCTTCCAAAATGTCCCATTAGTCCTCCTCCATGAGATTCCTGCAAAAGCAACAAACGAAGAGAAGACTCGGGGATGCAAAGCTTGTTAGCTCTCATAAGATATCCATCTTTGATGTAATAGCATTCCCAAGAGGTATGCATCAAACATTTGGCATAAGGAATAGAAAAATTAGGATCATGCTCATACAAGTATTTTATGTGCTCAAAGCCAATGACATCCAATTCAAGTTGAGTAACAAGCATGCATATGCGGGAAAGAGCATCTGCCACAACATTTTCCTTACCTTTGATGTACTTGATGATATAAGGAAATGACTTAATGAATTCACTCCATTTAGCATGACGCGTGTTCAACTTAGTTTGACCCTTAAGGTATTTAAGCGTTTCATGATCGGTATGAATGATAAATTCATGAGGGCGAAGATAATGTTCCCATTCATGCAAAACTCGCACTAAAGCATATAACTCTTTGTCATAGATGGGGTAATTGAGTCACGCTCCGGAAAGTTTCTCACTAAAGTAAGAAATGGGGCACTTCTCTTGCGTTAACACACCTGCTATGCCATTACCACTAGCATCACAATGAATCTCAAAGGGTTTGTCAAACTTGGGTAATGCAAGCACGGGAGCATGAGTAAGCAAATTCTTGACCTCATTGAAAGCGGTACCTTGGGATGGTCCCCAAACAAAAGGCGCATTTTTCTTGCTCAAAGCATGCAAAGGTGAAGCAATGGTGCTAAAGTCCATCACAAATCTACGGTAGAAACCGGCTAAACCAAGGAAGCTACGCACTTGATGCAAGTTGGTTGGTTGTGGACAGGTTTTAATAACATTAATCTTAGAGTCATCAACATGAACACCCTTAGAGGAAACAACAAAACCCAAGAAAACGAGATTATCAATGCCAAAAAGGCACTTTTCAATGTTAGCATAGAGACGCTCTTTTGGAGAGTTTGCAAAATGGTTCGAACATGGGTGACGCGATCTTTGAGAGATTTTCTATAAACAAGGATATCGTCGATGTAGACCACAACAAACTCACCAATGTAAGGGTGAAACACATAATTCATAAGACGCATGAAAGTACCTGGTGCTTCCGATAAACCCACAGGCATGACTAACCACTCATACAAGCCAAACTTTGTTTTGAAAGCGGCTTTCCATTCAACACCCTCTTGTATGCGGATTTGATAGTAACCACTTTTAAGATCAATTTTGGAAAAGATAGTGACACCACTAAGTTCGTCAAGCATATCATCAAGGCGTGGAATGGGATACTTATAGCGAACGGTTATAGCATTGATAGGTCTACAATCGGAACACATGCGAAATCTACCGTCTTGTTTTGGCACAAGAATGACCGGAACGACACAAGGACTCAAACTTTCATGCACATGTCCATGGTTTATGAGATGTTTTACTTGCCTTTGTATTTCTTTGGTTTCTTTGGGGTGGACACGGTAGGGAGCTTTGTTCGGAAGTGGTGCTCCGGGGATGAGGTTGATGCGGTGCTCGATGCCTCGTAGTAGAGGTAGTCCCGGAGGTAGCTTGTCGGGGAAAACATCTTGGAATTCCTGCAAAAGAGAAGACAACACTAAATGTAGAGTGTGAGAGGTCTTAGCTTGTGGTGTGTTGTGCTTGCACAAAAGGACATAGTGCATGACACTAGATAGGTTCTCACACACTTCTCTTATCTCACTTTTGGTGGGAAATAGAACTAAGTTCTTCTTTTCGCTCATCGTGGAGGCACTCAATTTGGGCTTGTGGCGCTCACTCTCTTTTTGGTGGTTCGCTCTCTCACCATTCTCTCCACGATGGGGGGCTTGCTTGTCGGCGATCACTTGGCTTGGAGACATAGGGCGAAGTACGTACTCCTTTCCTTTCATCTTGAAGATGTAGTGGTTCATTCGGCCGTTGTGGATGACACCTCTATCAAATTGCCATGGTCGACCAAGAAGAAAGTGGCAAACGGTCATTGGAACGACATCACACTCCAAAGTGTCTTCGTAAGTTCCGATTTTGAAGGAGACTTGCACTCTATGCTCAACTTGAATAGTGTTGGAGTCGCTTAGCCATTGAACTTTTTAGGGATGTGGGTGCTTCGTCTTGGGCAATTGGATCTTGGAGCAAAGTTCTTCACTTGCTAAGTTATGACAACTCCCTCCATCGATGATGACCTTGACGGACATTCCATTGATGACGGCCTTGGTATGGAATATGTGGCATCTTTGGTCTTCTTCTTGCTGATGTTGAAGGGTCAAGACCTTGGAGACAACGAGAGCAGGACTTGAATCTTAATCACAAAAGACTTGTTCCTCTTCATCGTTCACTTGCCAGTGCATGGCGACTTGCTCAAGTGCTTCCGTTTCTCCGTCGCTCATGGAGTCGTATGTACCATCGTCGTTGAGGATCATGTCCGCTTGTTGGTACACTCAAAGGACTTGTGGCCTCAGCCTCCGCATGTGAAGCATTTGAAGGAACTTGTCTTGATGGTCTCATCGGTTGGGGTAGATGATGATTTAGCTCTCGGCTTGAAGTTGCTCGTTGTAGGAGGATGACTTGGGGTTGTCGAACCTTTCTTGTAACTCGACTTGTCGACGTTGCTTGTAGAAGGCTTTGTTGATGAAGGCGGTGTTGGAGTCGTTGAAGCTTGGGTGTTGGAGAAACCATATCACTTGGATGAGAAGTTGGCATGCTTGAAGTCATCTTGCACTTGACGTTCCGCTTTGTTAGCTTGATGCACTAGCTCGATGAGGTTCGAGTATGGTTGGAAGTCCGTGATCTTCTTGATAGGGTGATTGAGTCCATTCAAGAAACGTGCCATAGTTTGCTCATCATCTTCCGTGACATTGGCTCGTATCATTGCAATCTCCATTTCCTTGTAGTACTCTTCAACGCTCTTGGTTCCTTGCTTGAGTAGTTGGAGTTTCTTGAAGAGGTCGTGGTTGTAGTAGGTTGGCATGAAGCGTGCTCTCATGACAGACTTTATTTGGGCCCAAGTAGTGATGAGTGGTTCACCTTTTGCCTCTCGGCGCTCAATGACTTGTTCCCACCAAATGAGGACATAGTCTTGGAACTCAAGGGATGCCATCGCGATCTTCTTCTCTTCTTCATAGTTGTGCAAGCGGAAGATTTTGTCGACCTTCAATGCCCAAGAAAGGTTCTCTTCGGGATCATTGCTTCCATTGAACTTGGGAATGGTGAACTTTAGCTTGCCGTAGCGTTGCTCTTCATTGTGTTTGGGTCGGGGATGATGACGTCCTTGACGAGGAGGGTCGTCTCGCACAACTTCCTCTTGCTGTGGAGGATTTCCATTGTCTTCTTGCTCTTTTTAAACTTGATGTTCTTGACGAGCTTGTGGAGGAACTTGTCGAGCTTGATGATGCACGCGAGCTTGATATATTTGTTCTTGAACTTCTTCGTGAAGTGCTTCTTGATGTTCACGGGCTTGTCGGCCTCGGTTGGCTACGGCTCGACTTGATTCTCGGAGGGCTTGTTGCGCCCCAAGTGCTTGAGCTTCTCGCAGTTTTTGCTCTTGACGTTGTGCCTCGGCATCTTGTGCTTCTTGGTGTAGACACGCTCGCTCTTCCTCTTCGTGTTGGTGTTGTCGTTGCCATTCTCGTGCTTGCACAAAGGTAGCTTGGTTTTAACGATGTCGTTGTTCTTGAGAGTTGTTGTCGTGTAGAGGGTTGTGGTTGGCTAGATGATCTTGGCGCGCGGCATGACGAACAGTATTCGATGTCGGTGTACTTGAGCCGGAGATAGTGTAGTCAGAGTGTCGACTTGAGCGGCCCCGTCTTGATGAGGACGAAGTGGAAGAAGAGCGGTTAAGAAACAAAGAACGAATCTCGTCCATTCTTGCGTCATTCTCTTGCTTGTGGTCGTCGAGCTTGTTGTCAAAGTAATCTCTTGTACGTTGCTCGGAGAGTCACAAGTCAGTGGCAAGGTTGTCGATGCGTTCGCTCATTCCTTGTTGCTCTTGATGCAAAGCACATTGTGCACCAAAGAGGTGGATCTTTGTGACGTAGGAGTTCATGTCGTCGTCTTGCCCGATGAAGAGTGGGTTGGTAGAAGTACTTGGCCTATCCATCATTCCAAACAAATATGTGAGTGGGATAAAGAGAAGAACGTATACCAAATGTACCTTGACCGATGTTGAAGGTGGATCAAAGATCACTCCAACGTGGAACAAGGAAATAGCACAATTGGTACCAATTCTTATCGGTTTCTCACACCTACACAAGTAAAAGCTTATGGTGGAGCTTGGTTAGGATGGTGGCACAAAATTTGATGCAATTGTTAGTGAGATTTAACAATGTTGGAAAAGATTCGCAAATTTGCAGTGCAACAAGTAGACCAAGCAAAATAAGGTACACGGAAACACACACGCAAAGAGATGAAATGGGGTTGTGCAACCAAGGATGAGCCAAAATGTGGAATCCACGAAAATGCTCTTGTTGCACAACACTAGAGAGACACTAGCACGATTGCACAATAGGCAGATACGAAGACTTGTGCACAACCTACTAAGCAAAAATGCAACGACTTCTATCCCAAGTTTGCTCTATGTATGGTATTCCGATGATATGATCCAAGATGATCTAGTATGATAATCTTAATGTTATATGATGCTATGGTTCTTGCTTAAAAGCTCTTTTCTTATCTTTCCTTTTTGCTTAAAAGCTTGTTTGGCTCTTTTTGTTTGAGCTCTTTTCTCATGCAATGCTTCACGAACCAAGATAGCAATTGAGTATGCGATGACACTTTGTGACACAAGAAATGATATGCACCAATGCTATGTATGTATGCTATGGGAAGTATGATCACTAATGTGCACAAGTCACGTTGCCGGCAATACTCAAAGGCTAGTCTCGATGGGTAAGTGACGCAAAAGAGTAAGGCTATGAAGGCTGTCAATGTAATGGCAAGGAGTGAACAAAGATGTCGTCGAATTTACCGTCCTTGCTTACGGTTGAGGGTGTCATGAAACCAAGATGAGGTTACCAAGAAGGTCGTTGTTGATGACGCGTCCATGGTGAAGATGAGCGGCGGTGATGTTGATGTCGAACCGTACCTAAATAGCCGAAACACAATAGGACACGGAACCGCAACACAAATTCTCAAAGCACAAAGTGGCAAAACGAGTCTGAGTGCGAAACGAGTAAGCAATGGTGGTGGTATGCGGAAGTGGTGATGGTGTAGAGGTATGGGGGTGTGTAAGCGGAGCTGGAGGTGGAGCGGTGGTGGTGACCGAACTGAAATTTTTCAGTTTCGTCAGGGAACGCCGGACGTCCGGTGGAGGAGCGGTCGTCCGGTCGTCGGACGTCTGGTGGCTAGCGGATGTCCGGTGCCTGGGCAACTTTGGGCATGGGAAGAACAGCAAGGGTTCATGATGGAGAGGTCGAAATTCATTGAATCCGGCCGATTTCGTGGATGGAAAGGGTAGCGACGAAGGGGAAACGCTAGATCCACTCAAGGCAAAGCAAATCCATGGATCAAATCCAACAAAATTTCATCACGCCAACAAATCACAAAAAAAAATTGGGGCTATTTTTGTGGGGAATTTTCGAACTAGGGACAAAATCAACAAAAACAAGGCTAGAAACACAACCGGGAGGCTCCGAAATCGTGATCAACTTGGCTTTGATACCAAGATGATGTAGGGTGGAACCCTAGATGGCCGATCTTTCACGAAAGGAGAGGATCCCGCGAAGAACACGAGGGGAAACACGGGGGGAAATCACAAGGGGGACGCAAGAGAACACTCAAACCAACAAGTATGATCACACATGTCCTAGATCCATGAACACAACAGGAGATACAAGATCCGCGATCAACAAGGGATGATACACGGTAACCGGTTCATCTACAAAGGAGGTCTTGATGGGGGTCACCCAAAAGGGGTCTTGAATCCAAGGGATCTTCTCCGAAGAGGGGCCACGGTCTCTCTCGTGGAGTAGATCCGTAATGGATGAGCAAAGCTCTATCTCTAATGAGCAACTACTTTTCTAACCCTAACTAGGAGGAGGAAGAGGTATATTTATAGTCTTAGTGCAAATGGAGATGAAGTGAGGGGATACATGGGCCTCGAACCCGAATCCTGTGCGCAGACAGGTACTGGACGTCCGCTGGGGACCGGTCGTCCGGTGGCTTGTGGGCGTCCGGACGTCCGGTGGTCGCCGGACTTCCGCTATTTCTGTTTTGTGAAGGAGGTGCCCGACATGCAGTCACTTCGGACTTCCACTAATTTTGGCTCGGTTGCGGTTGTGCCGGATGTTCGGTCCTTCCCGGTCGTTCGCTTGCTGGGAGGTGTGGCCTGTCGTCCGCTCGCTGTAGCTTTCGGCTGGGGCTTCAGGCTCCGGACGTCCGGTCCCGACTGGTCGTCCGGTGGCTGTAGCTTTGTTGGCATTCCTTCTTCAAGACCTTGGCGCTTGGTGTCCTCGTTGCCTTGTTCGATGGGTGTAGCTGCTCCGTGGCTCTCCTCCAAGCACCTGGTCACACATAGTGTTTCCGCTTGAGGTAGTAGCCATGTCTCATGTATAGAAAGTGGTAGTTCAGAGAGGAGCGAGTTCACCTTATCTTCGATAGCCTTTGCTCGTGCCCTTGTCATTGGTCCAAGTGGTGTCGTCGGAGACGTAGGTAGGTCCATGGGGATGATCTTGGGATGCTCCACATCACTAGTCCACGGGGCCATCAAAATCTTCGACAAGGTACTTGCGGAGGAGATGCCAACCATTATGGGAACTCATCAGAGTGCTTTTGTTGAAGGAAGACTACTGCATGACAAATTTATGTTGGTCCAAAGCATGGCACGTAGGCTACATGCTATGAGAGAATCTTTAATCATGCTAAAGTTGGACATCACCAAAGCATTCGACTCGGTCCAATGGCCATTCCTCATTGAGACGATGACACATCTTGGCTTCGGTGGAAAATGGGCGTCTTGGATCTGTGGACTGCTAGGGACCACAACCACTAAGATCACAGTCAGTTGTATACCGGGGAGGAGTATTTACAATTGTCCAGGGCTACGCTAGGGAGATCTGGTATCTCCAATGCTTTTCATCATGATCATGGAGCCCCTCAAGAAAATGTTCGACCTTGCCACGACCCGAGGCCTACATTTTCCTCTAGCAAGAACATGAGTAAGGCAAAGGATGTCTATGTTTGCAGATGATGTGATGATCTTCATCAAGCTGTATGACGTGGAATTAAGTACCTACTCGATAATATTAGAGATGTTTGGTGAAGCATCGTGTCTCAACGTCAATCTCCTGAAGAGTGCGGTAATCCCCGTACACTGCTCAAGTGATGACGTAGCGGCAGTCCAATCTACCATGAGATGTCAGATTGGATCCTTCCCATGCAAGTACCTGAGCTTACCAATAACCCTCAGGAAGCAAACGACATCACAGCTCAATGATCTACTGGACCAACTGGTCGCGCGCTTGCCCACTTGGCGTGCATCATCCCTACCCAAAAGTGGGTGTCTATTGTTGGTGCAGTCGGTCTTGTGCATGATCCCGATCCACGCAATGATGGCACTGGACATTGATGACCCACAAGTATATGGGATCAATTGTAGCTCTTTTCGATAAGTAAGAGTGTCGAACCCAATGAGGAGCAGAAGGAAATGACAAGTGGTTTTCAACAAGGTAAGTCTGCAAGTGCTGAAATTGTAAGTAATAGAGTAGTTTAGTAATAAGATGTTTTGTAACGAGCAAGTAATGATAATAGTAACAAAAGTGCAGCAAGGTATCCCGATCCTTTTGAGGCAAAGGATAGGCCAAAATGGTCTCTTATAATAAGCAAAGCGTTCTTGAGGATGCACGGGAATTTCATCTAGTCACTTTCATCATGTTGATTCGATTCGTGTTCGCTACTTTGCTAATTTGATATGTGGGTGGACCGGTGCTTAGGTGTTGTTCTTACTTGAACAAACCTCCTACTTATGATTAACCCCCTCGCAAGCATCCACGACTACGAGAAAAGTATTAAGGATAAATCTAACCATAGCATTAAACTTTTGGATCCAATCGGTCCCTTATGGAATAGCGCATAAACTAGGGTTTAAGCTTCTATCACTCTCGCAACCCATCATCTAATAACTACTCCATAATGCATTCCCTTAGGACCAAATATGGTGAAGTGGCATGTAGTTGATGTTCACATGACACCACTAAGGGAATCACAATATACATACTATCAAAATATCGAACAAACATATCAAGTTCACATGATTACTTGCAACATGATTTCTCCCGTGACCTCAAGAATAAAAGTAACTACTCACAAGTGATAAACATGCGCAAGATCAGAGGGGTATTAAATAGCATAGTGGATCTGAACATATAATCTTCCACCAAATAAACCATATAGTAATCAACTACAAGATGTAATCAACACTACTAGTCACCCACAAGCACCAATCTATAGTTCCAGCACAAATATTGAACACAAGAGATGAACTAGGGTCTGAAAGGAGATGGTGTTGTTGAAGATGTTGATGGAGATTGCGCACCCCAATATGGGAGAGTTGTTGGTGATGATGATGATGATGATTTCCCCATCCGGGAGAGAAGTTCCCTCGGTGGAATCGCTCCGCCGGAGGGCAAAAGTGCTCCTGCCCAAGTTCCGCCTCGAGACGGCGGTGTTCCGTCCCGAAAGTCCTCTCCTTATATTTTTCTAGGTCAAAATGACTTATATACCAGAAGATGGGCACCGGAGGTGGGCCGAGGGGAGCACAACCCACCAGGGCGCGCCTGGGCTCCCTGGCGCGCCTAGGTGGGTTGTGCCCACCTGGTGGCCCCCCTGTGGTACTTATGGGCTCCAATATTCCTCATATATTCCGTAAAAAATCTCAATAAAGTTTCAGCTTGTTTTGATTTGTGCAGAATAGGTGGCCTGACGTAGCTTTTCCAGGTCCAGATTTCCAACTGCCGGAATTCTCCCTCTTTGTGTGTACCTTGCATCTTATGAGAGAAAAGGCATTAGAATTACTCCAAAAAGCATTATTATGCATAAAAACATCATAAATAACAGTAGGAAAAAATGATGCAAAATGGACGTATCAACCCCCCCAAGCTTAGACCTCGCTTCTCCTCAAGCGAAAACCAAAATCGAAAAACATGTCCACATGCTTATAGAGAGAGGTGTCAATAAAAGCAAAATACAGACATAGAAGCATCATGCGAATTATTATAATAGCAACAAACTCTAACATAAACTTTTATCATAGAACTTTTATCATAGACTGCTCCTAAATAAGTAACAATTCATCACACTAATGAAGTATAAAGCATAAACTCTATTAGAGACCAACAAATTATGTTCTCAGTCAACTTTGCAACTACAATTCATCATCTTTTTAGGAAGGGTCACATATCGGATCCTTGAGGAAAGTCCACATACTCAACCATCATATAGTCTTCTATGATTGCTAACACTCACCGCATACACATGAGCAAAATGTTTCAACCGGACACATAGAAAGACATGGGCTTATAGTTTCGCCTCCCAACGCATTCACCTCAAGGGTGATGTCAACAATAATAACTCATGCTACCCATATTCAACTAGACATATGTGCCTAGATCTTTCCTCACCACATGATACTTGCCAAAGGAGAGAAATAAAAAGGAATAGAGAGAAAAACTTTGACTCTTGCATAATAGTAAATACATAAAAGTAAAAGATATGCCCTTCACAGAGGGAAGCAGAGGTTTCCATGCGCTTATTTGTTTGTATGCTTAACCCCTTAGTGCAAAAGAACGTCACGTTGTATTGCCCCTTGTGATGGCAACCTTTATTATGCAGTCTGTCGCTTTTATTCTTCACCATCACAAGTTCGTACAACGCTCAATTTTCTCTTACACTAAATCATCTGACACTTTTAAAAAGCAATTTTTATTGCCTTATTGCACTGATCACAACTTACTTGAGGGATCTTACTCAATCCCTAGGTAGGTATGGTGGACTCTTGAAAGTAAGATTTAGGTTTATGGGGTTTTGGTTGCACAAGTAGTATCTCTACTTAGTGCGGATTTTTTGGCTAGCAAAGATAGGGGGAAAGCACTACATGTTGAAGGATCTATGCCAATATAACTTCTATGTGAATATGAACAAACATAAATCATTAAGTTGTCTTCCTTGTCCAATGTCAACAATTTTGGCATATAATATTTTGATGGGGGCTCACAATCACAAAAGATTTCCAGGATAGTATATTTATATGTGAACCTTCTCTTCCCTTATTAATTCTTTCATGAGTTGCATCATTGACCAATGCTATGTTTGTCAATCTCTAACAAAATTTTCTACTTATACTTTTCCTTACGTGGTGTCATCACCTACCATAAGATTAGCATATGATCTTTTTCATTTATTTCCTTTCTTTTTATTGGAACATGAAAGTAAAGAATGCAAAAACTCAAAATAACTTTATTATATATCTCGCACATGATTACAAGGATAGATCACTAAGCAAACTCTCGAAAAGAAAGGATCTAACTAAACTTTTATTCATCTAAAGCAAAAGATAACTATGGGTTGAACTAAAATAAGTAAAGGCAAAATATAGTGGGGTGATACGACACCGGGGCACCTCCCCCGAGCTTGGCGGAAGCCAAGGGGAGTGCCCATACCCGATACTCAATTTTCTTTTGGTGATGAAGAAGGTGGTGGTGATGAAGTAGAGGTCTTGTCCTCGGGTTTCCATGGCAGAGGTCCACCATCATAAGAGGAGGAGTGACTCTCATGGGTCCTGCAACCGGCAACCAAACTCATACCTTTAAACCTCGCCTCATATTCAAAGACTTGGTTTTGGAGATCTTAGATCTGGCTTCGGAGGAAGTTGATTTGCTCGTTGAGGGTGAAGACGATGTCCTTCACGGACTTGCCATCCACCTTGAGATCACGGGTAAAGTCCATGATCATGAGGTGATTGGCATTGAGTCCATGCTCCACCATCCCCTTGCACCGGAAGACCTCATGTTCCATAGCTTCAAGCCTAGCCTCCACGGTTCCCGTCCCCTTGGGACCTTGCACATCATGGATGTGAAGCACCCACTCATGCATCTGGATGACCTGAGGGTGCTGCACCACCTCCTGCAAATATAGGTTGATGACGTCCTTGAAGAACTTGTCCTTGGAGGAGCTTGAAGTGGCCATGGTAGATGGGATCTCACAGAAAACAACAAGGAAAAGAAAATAGAAGATTTCTCCGTGATACAGTGGTCAAGAGTTTGGGGGGTATATAAACATTTTTTATCTTGGGAAACAAGCAAGCTATAGAAAACAGAGTGCAGAAGGTACCCGAGGTGGGCACAACCTACCTGGGCACGCCTGGCAAGTCAGGCGCACCCTGGTGTCTTGTGCCCACCAGGGTGCGCTTCTCTGTAGTTTCTTATTTTCCTAATTTTTGTTATTTTTCCAAAACTGACAGAAAATATTTTTGCGGAACTTTTGGAGTCCGTTTACTTACCGTATCATGTACCTCCTCTTTTTAACGATTCTGGAGTGTCCCAGAAGGTCTCTTTTATGTGTTCTTCCGGTGTCATAGTTTGGATAATATTACTTTCAGCATTAATGGGCGTACCTGAGATATAATGTTTTATTCATTTCCCATTAACAACCTTCGGGTTAGTACCTTCGGCATATTTGTTTTGATAGCTCCAGACCGATAAACCTCCTCGATAACATAGAGTCCTTCCCATTAGGACAGGAGTTTTCCTGCAAAGAATCTGAAACAAGAGTTGTACAAAAGAACTTATTCTCCAACTTTGAACTCACGCTTTTGGATTCTTTTATCATGCCATCTTTTAATGTTTTCCTTAAATAACTTGGCATTTTCATAAGCTTGGGTTCTCCATTCATCTAGTGAGCTAATATCAAATAACCTCTTTTCATCGGCAAGTTTCAAATCATAGATGAGTTCTTTAATTGATAGAGGCGAGGGTCCCGATCTTTCGATGAGATGATAACTATCGATTTGGTGGAGTCGACTTTGACGATCCGACTACAAATGTGCAAGACGTTGCGCTTTAGCAATCGCTAAACCAACTCCGAGTGGTTATTGACCACGCCGGAGCATGATCAACCTAACCATGAAGGTCTATTCCTGCAAGCAATCGAAGAACAAGCAAGAATATGATAAAACAATCTGAATATTGCGAATATAGATGAAGTATTAATAATGGTGGGGATCCGGAAGCGGTCTTGGTCTGGTCGTTGGACACAAATGAAGTACATGAGGTTGCGTTGGCTAACTTTTAACTAAACAAATCCCAAGGAAAAAGCTACTAGATTGTAGCGACCAAACCTCAAACAGTCCGATCTCTGGGCTTTAGTGTCATCCCTGGATCAGTAATGCTAACATGCACAGTACTTGAAGGATTTATAACAGAGTAGCAATCACACACTTATTACATCGAATGTCTCAACAGAGAACTTATTACAATAAATATGGCTTAAGGCCATCTAATAACGATAACAGCGGAAGGCTTGGAAGATAAGTGAGTCCATCAACTCCAACGGCATCACTGAGTATAGAACCACGACCTAAAGGCACCTTACTCGTCGTCTGAAAACTCTGCAACATGAACGTTGCAGCCGAAAACGGGTCAGCACATGGAATATGCTGGCAATGTAACACATAGAGAATAGTGAACAGAATAGGCTATACTACATGCATATATGGCTGGTGGAAAGCTCTATGGTTACAGTTTTGCGTAAAGCCAATTTTTTCCTACTACAAAGGAATAAATTTTATTTAACTATCATGGTGGTCGTTAAACATTGAGAGTGTAGACACCCTCTCAATCCCATTTAAACATCATCATTAAAACCCAACAAAATTAATTAAAGTCACATGATGAGATTCACATGATAATCCAAGTACTAGATACTCAAGATGTCCATAACCGGGGACACGGCTAACCATGATTAGTTTATACACTCTGCAGAGGTTTGCCCACTTTTCCCCACAAGAATCGATCTCCTCCATTGAGATTCTCGCACTACATGGTGTTTGAGAAACGGATGACCGAGACATAGTCTTTCAGAAGCGCTAGCACCTTATGATCGGGTAGACCGTTACACCTACTTTCCCCTACATCTGCTAGTCTACCACTATAAGAGTTCGCTTGACTTAATCAACTATGCTAGAGCCCATAGTAGCTTGTGGCTGCACACGGAAGTTTCTAGCATGAATAATCTCATGATCCCTTTGAGCCTGGGTGGCGGTCCATAAAGAAAAACAAGCAATCGCTGGAATACCCAGGTGCCTCAATCCACCCAGATGTGTATTTAAGTTGCCACCTTAAGTTGAACCATTAATTAACAATCTCACATCTATCATGGATACACTCAAACCCAATCCACGTCTACAAGCGTAGCACGGCATAAGCAAACGTAGAAGTAACTCCCAAGGTTTGATAATAAAACAGGTAATAGGTACTACCTCATCTACTTCCCAAAACCCACATATAAATCAGATCCTATTCATGCAAATGTTTGAGGATTGGAACTAATGCATAAAAACTGGGTGATAAAGGGGTATGACCAAAGTGTTACTTGCCTTGCTGATGATCCGTGAGACCTGGAGATTCAAAGTAGCAAGCAGCGCACTCCGGGTACTCTATCGCAAACAAACAAGCACACAATAAGTATTGATCTAATGCACGGGCAAAACTCAAATAAAAAATCTAACCAGAAAGTTTAACTTAAGAACTCCGATTTGCAAAAAGAATCAAATCAAATGAAGCAACGAAAGTCAAACGGCGAAAGAAACAAGCTTCGTTTACTAATCTGGATCTAAGTCAAATTTAACAGAAGAAAAAACTTGTTTGAGTTGGTTTAACGAACAGAGGGTTTCGAGACAAAACTCCAGGCGCTTGAATCGCCTGATTCCGATAAACGAGCGAAAAGTTAAACCAAAATGAAAATTGTATCAGAAATCGCGATCAGAAATAATTGCGGGAAAATCCAAGAAAAAGAAAAACGACGAACAGGCTAACGAACGAACGTTCGCTGTCTGCGGCTAAACGACGAATACCGTTCACAAAAACGAACGAAAAAACGGCCATTCGCTAAATAACTAAACCGACAAAAATAAACCGAACCAGATCTAAAAAAAGGATCTAGGTTTTCAAAAAAGCGATCGGTTTTCTTTGCGAAAACCGAGGCAACGGCAGCTACCTTGGGCGGCTCCAACGAGACGACTACGGCGGTGGCGCAGCTCCGGTGCGGCGGCGCAGGGCGGCGGGTGGCGGCGGCGGCTCCGGCGGCACGGCGGCCGCGGCGGGCGGCGAGGTGAGGGGCGGCAACAGCAGACTCGCGCGGCGGCGGCGGCGTCGCGGCGCGCGGATCGAGGCGATGGCTAGTGTTTCGGGGGCTGGGACGGCTGCGGCTGGCTCGGGCCGTCGCGGCTATAAAGGCCGGCCGGGCCAAGTGTCCTAGTCGGACACGGCCCGGTTAGGTCCCGCTTTTTTTAAATAATTTGACATGCAGAAAAAGAAAGAAAAGAAATACTAAATGGACTCCAAAAATCCCAAAATAAATTTTCCATGACTTCTAAAATCAAGACGGACAAAGTGAACATTTATTTGGGGCCTAATGCAATTTTGAAAAACGCACATTTTTTCTAAATTCAAATAAAACAGCGAAAAACTCCAAAATAAAATCTTATTTTATTTTTTAGTAAATCCTCAATATTTCTTTATTTGGGAAAGTCATTTCATTCCCTCTCACTTATTTTTATAATTGAAATAATTGAAGATAAAATAAATAAAATCAAATGATCCTATTTTCAAAATTTGAGAAAACTCAAATATGAAACTAACGAAATCCCCAACTCTCTCCATGGGTCCTTGAGTTGCGTAGAATTTCTGGATCAGGCCCAAAAGCAATAAAAGATGATATGCAATGATGATCTAATGTTTAACATTCCAAATTGAAAATTTGGGATGTTACAAACCTACCCCCCTTAAGATGAATCTCGCCCTCGAGATTCGGGTTGGCTAGAAAATTGGTGAGGGTGGTCCTTCAGCAAATCTTCCTTTTGCTCCCAGGTGGCTTCATCCTCGGTGTGGTGGCTCCGCTGAACTTTGCAAAACTTGATAACCTTGCTACGGGTGACTCGGCTGGCATACTCGAGAATCTTGACTGGTTTCTCCTCATAGGCCAAATCACTATCCAACTGAATGGCTTCCGGCGGCACTGTATCTCTCAGCGGTATATCAGCCATCTCTGCGTGGCACTTCTTCAACTGGGAAACGTGGAACACATCGTGAACTCCTGACAATCCTTCGGGCAATTCCAACTTATAAGAAACTTCTCCCATACGTTCCAAAACTTTGTATGGTCCCACAAAACGTGGCGCTAACTTTCCCTTCACTCCAAAGCGCTTAACTCCCCGAAGTGGAGATACTCGAAGATACACTCGCTCTTCGACTTCGTAAACTGTCTCCTTGCGTTTAGAATCTGTATTACTCTTCTGCCTGGACTGGGCTACCTTGAGCCTATCGCGAATCAATTTCACTTTTTGTTCAGACTCCTTAATCAAATCCGGTCCAAACAACTGGCGGTCTCCAACTTCATCCCACGACAATGGGGTCCTGCACCTCCTTCCGTACAAGGCTTCGAAAGGGGCCATCTTCAAACTAGATTGATAACTGTTGTTGTAATAGAACTCTTCATATGGCAAATTTTCGTCCCAACTAGATCCATAATCTAGCGCACAAGCTCTCAGCATATCCTCCAAAATCTGATTGACTCTCTCAGTCTATCCATCTGTCTGCGGGTGAAAAGCTGTACTGAACTCTAACCTGGTACCCAAAGTCTCGTGCAACTGATTCCAGAACTTTGAGGTAAACTGGGTTCCTCTATCAGATACAATGCTCCTCGGAACTCCATGCAAACATACGATCCTGGTCATGTATATCTTTGCCAACTTAGCACTGGTGTAAATGGTCTTTACTGGGATGAAATGAGCTGCCTTCGTCAAGTGATCGACTACAACCCATATCGAGTCATAGCCTGAACGGGTCCTGGGTAATCCCGTGATAAAATCCATGCCTAGCTTATCCCACTTCCATTCAGGTATCGGCAATGGTTGTAGCAATCCTGCTGGCTTCTGATGCTCTGCCTTTTCTCTCTGACATACATCACAAACTGCTACATACTCTGCAATACCCTTCTTCATTCGTGTCCACCAGAAAGTATCCTTCAAATCCAAATACATCTTGGTATTTCCTAGGTGAATCGAGTATGGTGAATCATGGGCTTCTTGTAGAATCAACTTCCTGACCTCCGGATCATTAGGCACATAAACGCGGTCCTCAAACCATAAGGTATCGTGCTCATCCTCACGAAATTCTTTAGCTGTTCCTTTGCTCAACTTCTCCTTTATAGAGGCAATCTCCTTGTCGGTCTTCTGAGCTTCTCTGATCTTATCCATCAAAGTAGACTGGATCTCCAATGCTACAACGTAGCCTCTCGGAACTATCTCCAAACATAGCTCGCGAAGATCCTCGACTAACTCCTTCAGTAAATTTCCTGTCATTAGTGTGTTGACATGGCTCTTACGGCTCAATGCATCGGCAACTACATTAGCCTTTCCAGGGTGATAATGCAATCTCATATCATAATCCTTGATGAGCTCCAACCATCTCCTTTGCCTGAGATTCAGCTCCTTCTGCGTGAAAATGTACTTCAAACTCTTGTTATCCGTGTACACCTCACAATGGTTTCCATTGAGAAAATGTCTCCAAGTCTTCAATGCATGCACTACGGCTGCTAACTCCAAATCATGTGTAGCATAATTCAACTCATGGGGCTTAAGCTGTCGTGAAGCATACGAAACAACTCTTCCCTCCTGCATAAGCACGGCTCCAAGTCCTCGACGTGAAGCGTCACAATACACCTCCTAATCCTTCCGCTGATCTGGCAGAATCAACACAGGCGAGGTAACCAAACGTTTCTTCAACTCCTGGAAACTGGCCTCACATTCCTCAGTCCATATGAACTTGGTATCCTTGTTCAACAACTCCGTCATAGATTTTGCAACTTTTGAGAAATTCTCTATGAATCTCTGGTAGTATCCTGCAAGTCCAAGAAAACTCCGGATCTCTCCAACTGTTGTTGGGGCTTCCCAATTTATCAGAGTGACAACCTTGGTGGGATCTACTGCTATTCCTTCTTCGGATATAACATGTCCGAGGAATCCAACTTCCTTCAACCAAAACTCACATTTGCTGAACTTGGCGTGTAACTGATGTTCTCTGAGCTTACCATGTACCAAACGCAAATGTTCTTTATGTTCTTCTTCATTCTTCGAGTAAACTAGTATATCATCAATGAACACTATGACGAACTTATCCAAAAACTCCATAAACACTCTGTTCATCATGTTCATGAAATATGCAGGTGCGTTAGTCAAACCAAAGGACATAATGGTATACTCATACAGCCCGTACCTGGTGGTAAAAGCTGTCTTAGGTATATCCTGCTCTCGAATCTTCAACTGGTGGTATCCTGATTGCAAATCGATCTTGGAAAATACCTTTGCTCCTTGCAATTGGTCAAACAGGTCATTGATCATGGGCAGTGGGTACTTATTCTTGATCGTCACTTCATTCAATCCTCGATAGTCAACAACCATCCTTAACGATCCATCCTTCTTTTCCACTAGAAGTACTGGCAATCCCCAAGGTGACGAACTTGGGCGAATATATCCCTTATCCAGTAACTCCTTAATCTGCTTCTTAATCTCCTCCAAATCCTTTACATGCATTCTATACGGTCTCTTAGATATTGGTCCTGTGCCTGGTAAAAGCTCAATCAAAAACTCAATGTCCCTATTCGGTGGCATGCCTGGCAACTCTTCTGGAAATACATCCGGAAAATCCTTTACCACCGGTACTTCCTCCTGTACAACTCCTGTTAGGGAATTTACTTGAGTCCTATTCGGCACATGCCACGATACATACTTGATCCTTCTTCCTTCTGGGGTGGTAAGCAAAATCGACTTACTTCCGCAATTGATGTTTCCTCCAGACATCAATAGCCAATCCATACCCATAATTACATCCAAACCTTGTGATTCCAAAATGATTAAATCCAAGGGAAAAACATGCCTACCTATACTCAATGGCACTTGAAAACATCGTTGACTGTCCATATACTCCGCTCCTGGTGAGCTTACTAACATAGGTGTTCTAAGAACTTTGGTGGGCAGTTTATACATATCCACAAATCCCCGTGATATGTACGAATGCGATGCACCAGTATCGAAAAGAACGACTGCAGTAAATGACTTAACCAAAACCTTACCTATTACTGCATCTGGCTGGGCTTCAACCTCCTCCACGTTAACATGATTCACCTGTCCCCTGTTGAAAGGGTCTGGCTTCTTCCCTGAGCTTCCATTGCCATTTCCATTCTGGGCTTCAGGACATTCATTGGCATAATGTCCAGTCTTCTGGCACTTATAACAAGTGACTTGGCTCAGGTCTCTCTTGGCTGGTGTTGATGGGTTGATACGGTTCTGGACGTTGCTTCCTCCATTCCCATTACCATTCTTGGGGCCATTATGATTGTGCGAGCTACCTCCTCCATGTGTATGCTAGAAATGTCCTCCCGATTTCGGGGTAAAACGTGGCTTCTGCTGAGCTCCAGAGTTGTACTTCCCTTGTACATACTTCCTCTTGCGGTTCTCAATCTGCTGCTGATTCCCTTCAATCATGAGAGCTCTATCTACCAACTCCTGGTAGTTGTTGAAAGTTGCTACCATCAACTGCATGCTCAACTCATCATTCAGTCCTTCCAAAACTTCTCCTGCTTAGTTGCATCTGTAGCAACGTCATCTGGGGCATAACGTGCTAGTTTACTAAAGTCATCCACATACTGGCCAACGGTCCGTCCTCCTTGGCGCAAGTTGCGAAACTCACGCTTCTTCATGGCCATAGCTCCTGCTGAAACATGGGCAGTACGGAAAGCCTGCTGAAATTGGTCCCATGTCACCGTGGCTATAGGGTAGGTGACAGTGTAATTCTCCCACCATGATGCTGCTGGTCCATCCAACTGATGTGCGGCAAAGCGCACCTTCTCAGCATCAGTACATCCTGTAGTGGTTAACTCCCTTCCAATCTTGCGAAGCCAATCGTCTGCTACCATAGGCTCAGTGCTACTAGAGAACACTAGCGGATCCAGCCTAAGAAAACGGGTTAAGTGATAAACAGGTGGTGACGGTGGTGGGTTGTTGTTGTTGTTGTTCCCCTGATTCTGATTCTGGACTAGCAACTGCATCAACTTATTCTGCTACTGGATCAACTGAGTGAGCTCCGGTGGAAATGCAAATCCATTGTTATGTCTCGGAGGCATCTGATGGGTTTAGAAAAGATGAGAATATAAGATAGAATGAGGTCTAGAGAGAAAACACTACCCATATGCACATGAGGCAAATGCAAACCAAATCACTTCATTCAATCAAACAAGGGCATACAATGGTCTATCTATCGTTACAAAAGTGCTCGGCTATACTAGATACATGGGAGAATACTACTACTGATATGGTGGTCGACTAGAAAAACTGCTCTGATGAAGACTCCATGATATCTGCTCCAGCTTCATCAACATAGTCATCATCGCTATCGTCTAGGTCCGAGTCGGTGTCGTCGATGATGATGTAGTTCTCTGGACAAGTGCAATCATCTTCTCCTCCAGTTGTGGGAAATCCCATGAACACTTTTAGCTTCTTCTTCAGATCATCATTCTTCTCCACTAGTGTTGCTATTTCCTCCTCATATCCATCGCGTGTAGATTTGAGTTCTTCCTCCAGCTCCGTGATCTTGGTCATGGCCTTTTTTAGGTCTATCATGCCTGCGCACATCTGGTTCTCCTGGCGTCGAATGTGCTGGTTTAACTCCTGGATGAAAGCTGCAATTGATCTATCCTTCCTGGTGCTGGTCATCTCCAATTGCTCATGGCGGCGCCCACAAATCGGGTAAATAGTATCCTTGAGATCCTTGTGGTAAACTTCTCCAATGCGCTCCATAGTGATGTGGGCTGCCATGCTCTTTCCTAGACTCCAGGTTGGTGCATCAAAGGAAAACTCTATGGGCTCAGTGATAGGCATGAACGTCCTTCCTGGAGCTTGAACCTGAATCATCCAGTGTTCCTCTTCAGGTAAAGTGGCGTTGTAGGTCCCGGTGAAGCTTGGTACTCCGATGTTCAGGTATCTAGTGACTTCCTTCAAGTGACGTCCAAAGGGTGTATCTTCATCCGATTGCGTGAACTTGTTCCTTGCTTCTGCCATCCTAAAAGAGTAGAAAAGATGACGAGTCAGGAATGAGAAGAGTGAGTAGTGATCAAGGGCTTTTAGCTTAGTGGTCGTGTCCTACAGTCAGCGTGTGCACTGATACCATCTTGTAGCAACCAGACCTCAAACAGTCCAATCTCTGTGCTTTATTGTCATCCCCGGATCAGTAATGCTGACACGTACAGTACTTGAATGATTTATAATAGAGTAGCAATCACACACTTATTACATCAAATGTCTCAATAGAGAACTTATTACAATAAATATGTCTTAAGGCCATCTAATAACGATAACAGCGGAAGGCTTGGAAGATAAGTGAGTCCATCAACTCCAACGGCATCACTGAGTATAGAACCACGACCTAAAGGCACCTTACTCATCATCTGAAAAGTCTGCAGCATGAACATTGCAGCCTGAAAACGGGTCAGCACATGGAATATGCTAGCAATGTAACACATAGAGAATAGTGAACAGAATAGGCTATACTACATGCATATATGGCTGGTGGAAAGCTCTATGCTTACAGTTTTGCGTAAAGCCAATTTTTCCCTACTGCAAAGGAATAAATTTTATTTTAACTATCATGGTGGTTGTTAAACATTGAGAGTGTAGACACCCTCTCAATCCCATTTAAACATCATCATTAAAACCCAACGAAATTAATTAAAGTCACATGATGAGATTCACATGATAATCCAAGTACTAGATACTCTAGATGTCCATAACCTGGGACACGGCTAACCATGATTAGTTTATACACTCTGCAGAGGTTTGCGCACTTTTCCCCACAAGAATCGATCTCCTCCATTGAGATTCTCGCACTACATGGTGTTTGAGAAACGGATGACCGAGACATAGTCTTTCAGAAGCGCTAGCACCTTATGATCGGGTAGACCGTTACACCTACTTTCCCCTACATCTGCTAGTCTACCACTATAAGAGTTCGCTTGACTTAATCAACTATGCTAGAGCCCATAGTAGCTTGTGGCTGCACACGGAAGTTTCTAGCATGAATAATCTCATGATCCCTTTGAGCCTGGGTGGCAGTCCATAAACAAAAACAAGCAATCGCTGGAATACCCAGGTGCCTCAATCCACCCAGATGTGTATTTAAGTTGCCACCTTAAGTTGAACCATTAATTAACAATCTCACATCTATCATGGATACACTCAAACCCAATCCACGTCTACAAGCGTAGCACGGCATAAGCAAACGTAGAAGTAACTCCCAAGGTTTGATAATAAAACAGGTAATAGGTACTACCTCATCTACTTCCCAAAACCCACATATTAATCAGATCCTATTCATGCAAATGTTTGAGGATTGGAACTAATGCATAAAAACTGGCTGATAAAGGGGTATGATCAAAGTGTTACTTGCCTTGCTGATGATCCGTGAAACCTAGAGATTCAAAGTAGCAAGCGGCGCACTCCGGGTACTCTATCGCAAACAAACAAGCACACAATAAGTACTCATCTAATGCATGGGTAAAACTCAAATAAGAAATCTAACCAGAAAGTTCAACTTAAGAACTCCAGTTTCCAAAAAGAATCAAATCAAACGAAGCAACGAAAGTCAAACGGCGAAAGAAACAAGCTTCGTTTACTAATTTGGATCTAAGTCAAATTTTACAGAAGCAAAAACTTTTTTGAGTTGGTTAAACGGAAAGAGGGTTTCGAGACGAAACTACATGCGCTTGAATTGCCTGATTCCGATAAACGCGCGAAAAGTTAAACTAAAACGAAAATCGGATCAAAAATCGCGATCAGAAATAATCACGGGAAAATCCGAGAAAAAGAAAAACAACGAATAGGCTAACGAACGTTCACTGTCTGCGGCTAAACGACGAATACCGTTCGTAAAAACGAACGAAAAAACAGCCATTCGCTAAATAACTAAACCGACGAAAATAAACCGAACTGGATCTAAAAAAATTGATCTAGGTTTTCAAAAAAAACGATCGGTTTTCTTTGCGAAAACCGAGGCAACGGCGGCTACCTCGGGCGGCTCCAGCGAGACGGCGGCGGCGGGCAACACGGCGGCGGCGGCGGGCGGCGAGGCGAGGGGCGGCGACGGCGGACTCGCACGGCGGTGGCGGCATCGTAGCGTGTGGATCGAGGCGGTAGCTAGGGTTTCGGGGGCTAGGGCGGCTGCGGCTGGCTCGGGCCGTCGCGGCTTTAAAGGCCGGCCGGGCCAAGTGTCCTAGTCGGACACGGCCCGGTTAGGTCGGTCCACTTTTTTTTAAATAATTTGACGTGCAGAAAAAGAAAGGAAAGAAATACTAAATAGACTCCAAAAATCCCGAAACAAATTTTCCCTGACTTCTAAAATCAAGGTGGACAAAGTGAACATTTATTTGGGGCCTAAATGCAATTTTGAAAAACGCACATTTTTCCTAAATTCAAATAAAACAGCGAAAAACTCCAAAATAAAATCTTATTTGATTTTTTTAGTAAATCCTCAATATTTCTTTATTTTGGGAAAGTCATTTTATTCCCTCTCACTTATTTATATAATTTAAATAATTGAAGATAAAATAAATAAAATCAAATGATCCTATTTTCAAAATTTGAGAAAACTCAAATATGAAAATAACGAAATCCCCAACTCTCTCCGTGGGTCCTTGAGTTGCGTAGAATTTCTGGATCAGGCCCAAAAGCAATAAAATATGATATGCAATGATGATCTAATGTTTAACATTCCAAATTGAAAACTTGGGATGTTACAAACCTACCCCCTTAAGATGAATCTCGCCCTCGAGATTCGGGTTGGCTAGAAAATAGGTGAGGGTGGTCCTTCAGCAAATCTTCCTCTCGCTCCCAGGTGGCTTCATCCTCGGTGTGGTGGCTCCACTGAACTTTGCAAAACTTGATAACCTTGCTGCGGCTGACTCGGCTGGCATACTCGAGAATCTTGACTAGTTTCTCCTCATAGGTCAAATCACTATCCAACTGAATGGCTTCCAGCGGCACTGTATCTCTCGGCGGTATATCAGCCATCTCTGCGTGGCACTTCTTCAACTGGGAAACGTGGAACACATCGTGAACTCCTGACAATCCTTCGGGCAATTCCAACTTATAAGAAACTTCTCCCATACGTTCCAAAACTTTGTATGGTCCCACAAAACGTGGCGCTAACTTTCCCTTCACTCCAAAGCGCTTAACTCCCCGAAGTGGAGATACTCGAAGATACACTCGCTCTCTGACTTCGTAAACTGTCTCCTTGCGTTTAGAATCTGTGTAACTCTTCTGCCTGGATTGGGCTACCTTGAGCCTATCGCGAATCAATTTCACTTTTTGTTCAGACTCCTTAATCAAATCCGGTCCAAACAACTGGCGGTCTCCAACTTCATCCCACGACAATGGGGTCCTGCACCTCCTTCTGTACAAGGCTTCGAAAGGGGCCATCTTCAAACTTGATTGATAATTGTTGTCGTAAGAGAACTCTGCATATGGCAAATTGTCGTCCCAACTAGATCCATAATCTAGTGCACAAGCTCTCAGCATATCCTCCAAAATCTGATTGACTCTCTCGGTCTATCCATCTGTCTATGGGTGAAAAGCTGTACTGAACTCTAGCCTGGTACCCAAAGTCTCGTGCAACTAATTCCAGAACTTTGAGGTAAACTGGGTTCCTCTATCAGATACAATGCTCCTCGGAACTCCATGCAGACATACGATCCTGGTTATGTATATCTTTGCCAACTTAGCACTGGTGTAAGTGGTTTTTACTGGGATGAAATGAGCTACCTTCGTCAAGCGATCGACTACAACCCATATCGAGTCATAGCCTGAACGGGTCCTGGGTAATCCCGTGATAAAATCCATGCCTAGCTTATCCCACTTCCATTCGGGTATCGGCAATAGTTGTAGCAATCCTGCTGGCTTCTGATGCTCCGCCTTTTCTCTCTGACATACATCACAAACTGCTACATACTCTGCAATATCCTTCTTCATTCCTGTCCACCAGAAAGTATCCTTCAAATCCAAATACATCTTGGTATTTCCTGGGTGAATCGAGTTGTCAGGACCCCGATTCCAAGTCACATCGATCTAGCCGGTAACACCTCATATCACATTGCGGCCTCACGCACGGTATCCCCACGGGTGTCCCCTTACCATGGCCCGGGACCATTTGCGCCTTTTGGCTCACGTATATGATAGTGTCGCTAGCATCCATATGACAGAGAACCCGGGCCGACATGTCTAGTCGTGAACCCAAAGCGGCACAGACCTATGGAGACAGGCATACATGAATCACATCGAGCATGTCGGTCATCAGCGTGTGAATCCGGGCTGTAGCACTGGGCTAACAGGACTCCGGGGAACCCGGGCCGTAGCAGGCTAGGCAGGACTCCGAAAGTCACCGCGTGACATTTCCCCGAAGGGACAGACATAGGAACGAAGTGAAACACATGCCGGCCAGTCAAGTGTCCTGAGCAGTAGTGCTGGGCTAGCAGGACTCCAGTGAACCTGACTGTAGCGGACTACTATGGCTCGAGGAGCACTAGACTACATTTCCCCATAAGAAAGGCTGCCAAGGATAAACAACTAGATTGTTGGATCCCACACATACCAAGCATTTCAATCATACACACAATATGCTCGATATGTGCAAATACAACATGGCATCACAACAAAACTCTACAACTCAAGTATTTTATTTAAAGGCTCCAAAGAGCCATACATAACATGTTCATACAGGTAGGGGTCACATGACCCGACACTCAAGTCATACAAACATACAAGCACATGCGGAAGCAAATAGTCTGAGTACAGACACTAGAAAGAAAGAAGGCCTCTCGAAGCCTGTCTATCTACATAGGGCCCTCCATGGCCAGGATCACCACCTGGGTGGCAAGTCACTCATCGACGTCGAGATCTACATAAAACCCATCGGAGGGGGCGGTGTTGTCGTCTAAAAACAGTAATTAAGCAAACATGAGTACAAAGGTACTCAGCAAGTCTTACATCAGAACCTACTATACATGGTCATTCTCAAGAAGGTGGTGGAGTTATCGCAGCAAGCCAGCTTTGACTCTTGGCTAAGCTATCCTACGGGACACCACTAGTAAAATAGTTTTCGCACACGAGTCCACTAATCACCAACACAATACTCCACTGGGGATCCTCCCTCGTCATCCTACGAGAGGGCCATCCTCGGTACTCACACTTATCTTGAGTCTTTTAGTAGTATCAATTAACTTGTCTATGAACTTTATAGGCAACCAAGTAGTCCTTTACCACGGACGCGGCTATTCGAATAGTTTTATACCCTGCAGGGGTGTACTTCTTCACACATGTTTCCACCACTTAGCGTCTGCACACGACATGTGCTCGGCAGACTTCAAGCGAAAGCCGACGTGGGTGTAGACCACGACCTGACTTACCGCACAAGTCTCTAGTCCAGGTTTATCGCCTATTCAGGTTCCATCCGCAAGGACATCCGGCCGGGGTGTCCTCAGCGGCCCCAAACGATGTGTACAGGGTCCCGAGACGCCAGACGGGCGCCCGGCATACCCGGCCACAGTGCATCTACCGCATCATAGCCCACCCCTAGGGTCAGCGCTACACACGGCCGCCAACACATAACCTACAAACACCAAAAACTAGTTGCAACTCCTGGAAAGAGGGCGAGAGGGGTCAGTAAGTCGAGCGGGGTAATATTTCAGGGCCCAAAGTGTGGTAGTAGCTGAATCTTAAATCACGCATACAGATCTCAGTTCTTATGGACAGCCTCAATGAAACAACCCACCATGTACTCCTACATGGCCTCTCATTGATACCTTTACCAAAACATGTTCAACACATCCCTCACATTACCGACATAATCATTTCACTCTAGCCCATCACCCAGATGAACCAGACCTAACACCACTCTAAGCATAGCAGGCATAGCAAGGTAGGAAACACATACATGGCTCAATCAACTCCTACACATGCTAGTGGGTTTCATCTAATTACTGTGGCAATGACAGGTCATGCAGAGGATAAGGGTTCAACTACCGTAGCACACAGCAGTTTGAAATGTTGTTGTCTTATTGCAGTAAATGAGAGAAGAGGTGAGAACATGGGATTGTATCAGTATGATCAATGGGGCTTCTTGCCTGATGGAGTGGTAGTAGGGTACTGCCCTTCAGTTGGATACTCGGAGATATCCTCGGAGGCAGAACCTACCACAAAGGACACACAGCACATAATCAACACATGACAATATGCAACAATATGATGCATGCTATGACATGGCAAAATGATGTGTCCTGCCTAATGCAATGTGAAACAAGTTGAAATGGGTCCATTTGAATCAAAGATTCAAATGAAGGTTAAAGTTCTTATGCATAAAAAGTGTATTAGCTTGTTTCACCTAAACAGCAAGGTTAAAGCGGTTTTTCATGCATGAAACCATTACAGATGGATAGATTGAATTTTTCTGATCATTTTTCATATATAATTTGTTTGATTTGGAGCTATGGTTGATTTTCTATGATTTTTAGAAGTTTTGGCTATTTTCTAGAATTTCCTATATAAAAATAAATCTAGAAAAAGAATAATTGCGTCAGCACTGCGTCACTGTGACGTCAGCGAGTCAAAGGCCCCAGGGCCAGTCAAACCTGACTGGTGGGCCCTGTCTGTCAATGACTCAGGTAACTAACAGGATTAAGTTAACACTAACTAACTGTCAGTGGGGCCTGGGCCCACATGTCAATGACCTAATCTAACTAAAATTAGTTAGCACTAATCCTAAACTAATTAACAGGTCAGCCCCACCTATCATAGGCTCAGGGGGGAAGTCAACTTGGGCCCACACGTCAGTCCACGGGTCAAAACGTGGTCAACTCGCCGGCGGCTTGACGCCGGCGACGACAGACGCGGCGGAGGGGCTCGGGTTTTGCCCACAGTCGACCAAATCGACTGCGGTTTGGTCCTACGCGTAGCTGGGGGCAAGCCGCGGCATTTGGTGGTGGAAGTGGAGCTCGGGGAGGCCGGAAACGACGCCGGCGACGACCTTGGCAGTCGCCGGAGTTTGGGCGAGGATAAACCCGAAGCTACGGGGCACGGCGAGGCACGGGGAGTGGTGCGTTAGGCTCCTGGAAACATGGTGAGTGTGGTGACGCGCTCGGAATCGAGCTTACGCGCTTGTGGCCACAGCGGCGACATGGTCGACGGAGCCGAGCTCTCGGGCTCAACGGAGCCCGCGGTTAGAGGGAGAAAACGGCAAGGAAAGAGAGGGCAACGGAGAAGGAGCTCACGGGGAGTGTAGCAGTGGCCTCAGCGAGCTCGGGGAGGCATCAGGGGCGGCGTACGGTCGCCGGCGATCTCGGTGGACCGAGATGTAAGAAGACGGCGCTAGTGGCGTTGCAGTGCGTCCGAGGCGTCATGGCTCTCCCGTGAGGAAGAGGAAGACGTCGGCGGTGCTCGGGGACACGTCGAAGAGACGAGAGAGGGTCGATGGCCGCGGTGGACGGTGACGGTGGCGACGAGCTCCTCTCGGGAGGGGATTGGGAGAGAGCCAGAGGAGGGAGAGGGGCACGGGAAGAGTGGGGAAAGTGAGAGGGGGATGAGGGAGAGTGCGTGGCACTCATAGACGGCGTCCTGGGTGTCGGCAGAAGCAGGAGGTGGCCGGGGTGTGGCTGCGGGCGCCGGCCACGCGCCTCTCGTCCTCCTGGCGAGAGGAGGGGGATGACTGGCGGTAGCCAGTGGGCTGGGTCGAGCTGGGCCAGGCCAGGGCGACAGGTAAGCTCTAACTCTCTCTCTCTCTCTTTTCTGTTTTGCTTTTATTTATTTCCTGCTATGTGTATTGAAATAGAATAAATACTATTTCATTTCCAAAAACTCTGGAAATATTCAGAGGCACATTTGGGAATATTCTCAACTGCCTAAAATGCTTCCAAGATTATTTGAGCACTTTAAAATATTTATAGCATTTAAAATGCCCAAATTCAAATACTTATGGCTTGTTCAAAAATCCATAATGGCTCCATAAATTGCAAGACCATTTTTGGCAGAGGTTTTAGTCAAGACCAAAAATGGTGGGCTTTTATGAAGGGCATTTTGGGTTAATTGAAATTCCAATTGTTGGAAATTAGCATTTCAGGGGGGGTGTTGGGGTTGATTAGGCCCCATTTCAAGTTTAAAAGAAATTTAAACATGATGCACATGTTCATCCAATCCTAATGCATGACTAAAAGCAGGGATGTGACAACTCACCCCCACTCAAAAGAATCTCGTCCCAAGATTTAGGATCCTCCGGGAAGAAGGTGGGGTACTCGAGTCGAAGACGATCCTCCCTTTCCCAAGTGGCTTCTTTCTCGGAATGGTGTGACCATTGAACCTTGAGAAACTGGATATTATGGCGTCGAGTGGTACGCTCGGCTTGATCAAGGATACGAACGGGATATTCCCGGTATGAGAGGTTATCCTATAGATCAAGCGTTTCGTGGTATACTCCACGGATAGGATCCGCGAAGCAACGCCTGAGTTGAGGAACGTGGAAGACATCGTGAACTCTGGAAAGATGCGAAGGTAGTTCCAATTTGTAGGCAACTTCTCCTTGTTTGGCAAGAATGCGAAAGGTCCAATGTAACGAGGAGCCAATTTGCCTTTGATACCAAAATGATGGGTTCCCTTTAACGGAGTAACCCGAAGGTAAGCCTTCTCGCCGACTTCATAAGTCATGAGCTTATGTTTACGATCATATTGGCTCTTTTGACGAGATTGGGCTGTTTTCAATTTCTCATGAATAACGCGAACCTGCTCTTCTGCTTCCTGAATCATATCCGGGCCAAAGAGTTGTCTTTCCCCGGTTTCTGACCGGTTAAGAGGCGTTCGACATTTTCGTCCATAGAGAACTTCGAAAGGAGCTTTGCCCAAGCTAGCTTGATAACTATTGTTATAGGCAAACTCCGCGAATGGAAGGCATTTCTCCCAACCCATTCCGAATGAGATGAAAGAAGCTCGGAGCATATCTTCCAGAATTTGATTGACTCGCTCTACTTGACCACTTGATTGAGGATGGAAGGCGGTGCTAAAAGAGAGACGAGTTCCCATAGCATTTTGGAAACTTTCCCAAAATCGAGAGGTGAAGAGACTCCCATGGTCTGAGTTAATTTCCAATGGGACACCATGAAGAGACACTATTCGGGAGATGTATAAGTCAGCTAGCTGGCTAGCGGTGATACTCTCACGAACAGGTAGGAAATGGGCTACTTTGGAAAGACGGTCGATCACGACGAAGATGGCATTATTCCCTCTCTTGGTCCTGGGAAACCCAGTGATGAAATTCATACTGGTTTTATCCCATTTCCACTCAGGAATAGCCAAAGGTTGAAGGGTGCCGGTAGGCCGTTGGTGCTCTGCTTTAACACGACGACAGACGTCGCAACTAGCAATGTATTGAGCAATTTCTCTCTTCTTCCTAGTCCACCAAAACCTCTGGCGTAGGTCTTGATACATTTTAGTACTATTGGGATGAATGGTGAGAGGGGATTCATGAGCTTCCTTAAGAATCAACTGGCGTAGATGTTGTTTCTTGGGAACCACCAAGCGGTTCTCGAAGAAGACAACACCTCGCTCATCCATGGAAAAACATTTAGCAACTCCGCTAGCAATGTTTTCCTTAATCCGGAATATGCCCTTATCACGCTTCTGGGAAGCTTTGATTTGATCCGTAAGATTAGCCTTCGCCACCAGGGTGGATAGAAATCCTCGAGGAACAATGTGAAGATTAAGCTTACGAAATTCCTCATGGAGAAGTGGTTGACTTTGTTGTAACATCAGGTTGTTACAATAGGACATACGACTTAGTGCATCAGCCATGACATTGGCTTTGCCCGGGGTGTAAGTTATTCCTAAGTCATAATCCGAGATCAACTCGACCCAACATCTTTGCCTGAGATTCAAATCCGGTTGGGTGAAGATATATTTCAAACTTTGGTGATCGGTGAAGATCTTGCAATGATTACCGAGGAGGTAATGTCGCCAAGTTTTGAGTGCATGGACTACAGCTGCAAGCTCTAGATCATGTGTGGGATAGTTTTCCTCATGTGGGTGTAATTGCCGTGAGGCATAGGCAATTACCTAACGATCTTGCATGAGTATGCAACCTAGTCCTTGTCGCGAGGCGTCGCAATAGATAATAAAGTCCTTGGAGAAATCTGGTGGTACCGATACGGGAGCAGATGTCAGGCGTCTTTTCAGTTCCTGAAAGCTGAACTCGCACTATGGGGTCCACTCGAACTTTTTATCTTTCTTGAGGAGTTCAGTTAGAGGTTTAGCAACCTTGGAGAAATTCTCGACGAAGCGGCGGCAGTAACTCACTAAGCCAAGGAAGCTCCGAACTTGCTTGACCGTCTCAGGTGGAGTCCAATCAAGGACGGCTTGAACTCGCTCGGGATTGACAGCAATACCCTTACCAGAGATTACATGGCCTAGATAGGTCACTTCTGGCAACCAAAATTCACACCTGGAGAATTTGGCATAAATGCGATGCTCTCGAAGTTTCGTCAATACCAGCCTTAGATGTGTGGCATGTTCCTCTTCATTCTTGGAGTAAATGAGTATGTCATCGAGGTATACTACGACGAATTTATCCAAATACTCCATGAAGACCGAGTTCATTAACTGAGAGAAGGTGGCTGGGGCATTGGTTAAACCGAAGGACATAACGGTGTACTCGTATTGGCCATAACGAGTAACAAAGGTCGTTTTGGGAATGTCCCCGTTTATGATTTTGATTTGATGGTAGCCTAACCTCAAATCCATCTTGGAAAAGACTGAGGATCCAGTGAGCTGGTCATACAGATCGTTGATCCTGGGAAGCGGATACTTGTTCTTGATAGTGACCAAGTTGACAGGTCGGTAATCTACAACCATCCGATCCGTTCCATCCTTCTTCTTGACGAAGAGGACGGGTCAAGCCCAAGGAGAGGAACTAGGACGGATGAAACCCTTTTTCATGGACTCGTCGAGTTGGTTCTTAAGCTCGGCTAGTTATAAGGGTGCCATCTTATAGGGTCTTCCAGAAATTGGAACGGTTCCTGGAACAAGGTCTATCACGAACTCGACATCCCTGTCAGGTGGAACACCTGGCAGTTCTTCTGGAAAGACATCCGGAAAGTCTCGGACTACCGGAATATCCTCAAGGTCTGGAAGGGGGTTGGCATTTAGGGAGTAAAGCTGGCGCTTGGCCATTTGAGTTAAAACATTGACTGTCTTGCCCGATGGGTGAGTAAGGTGAACGGTTCTAGTGGCACAATCAATCTTAGCATAATAAGCTGACATCCAGTCCATACCCAAGATGATGTTTATGTCCGAGGACTTGAGAGATATTAGGGATGCAAGGAAGACAAGTCTATCGACAAGAATTTCGTTCCCGTGGCTTACTCTAGAAGTTTGCCATCTAGAGCCAGGGGTTTGAATTTCCATGGTAGTGGGCATGTCACAGAATGTTGTGTTATGCAATCGAGCATAGCTCTCAGATATGAATGAATGAGATGCTCTAGTATCGAAAAGAACAGATGCCAAATGGCAATTAACAAGGAGTGTACCAAGGACGACGTTAGGATACTCATGAGACTCCTCGGCTGAGACATAGTTAACATGGCCACGTGCAGTGGTGACCGGCTTGGCGTAGAATGTCTTTCCCGCTGGCTTACCACGGCCAACGGACTTTCCAAACTGATTGGGGTTGTTGTTCTGGGGACACTCTCGACTATAGTGACCCGGCTCTCCACACTTGAAACATGTCACAACATTGGGGCGTGGAGCAGCATTAGCAGTGGGGCCACCATAGGGCTTGGGCGGTGCAAACTACTGGTTTGGATGAGGCGCCTCAAAGGATGGCCTCGGAATGAACCTGGGTGGCAGTGTCGTGCTTGGAATCCACACCCGACGCTTCTGAGATCCAGAGCCGGATGAAGAGCCAAAATCACGAGAGTGCTTGCATGAAGCGTCATAGTCAGACTGGCCTGTCTTAGCACTGATGGCTTTATTGATCAACTTCTGAAAGGAGGTGCACTCATGCAGACGAAGATCGCGGCGAAGCTCAGGGATAAGTCCCTTGCAGAACCTTGCCTGCTTCTTAGCGTCGGTGGATACCTCTTCAGGAGCATATCGTGCCAGATTCCCAAATTCACGACTATATGCATCCACAGTCAGTCTTCCTTGGGTGAAATTGCAGAACTCTTCCCTCTTGCGATCTATGAGACCTTCCGGAATGTGATGCTCACGGAAAGCCTCACTGAATTCAGCCCAAGTAGTGAATTGGCCGACCGGGCGCATAGCTTCAAAGTTTTCCCACCAAAGGCTAGCAGGGCCTTCGAGGTGATAGGCAGCATAAGTAACCTTATCAGCTTCGGCTACGTTGGCAGAACATACCTTGTGGGTGATGCTACGAAGCCATTCATCCGCGTCGAGGGGCTCGACGAAATGGTTAAACTTTGGTGGGTACAGCTTGATAAAGTCATTGATTGACACCAAGTCATTTCGCTGATGGCGTGCAGTGTTCTGCTCAATCCGCTCCAGCAAGCAGTTAGTCTCACGCTTGTTTCTTTCTGCCTCCAGCATCACTTCGGCTAGAGAAGGCGGGTGAGGCAGATTTCCACCCCTAGCTGCACTGGCTTCCCCCTGCTCCGGGGCAGCAGGGTTGCTACGGGTGTTGACCATCCTAGGAGAAAACAAGACAACGGTTTAGATAAGGATGGCACAACTTAGCAAGGAAGTGCAGAATGTAATGGATAACATGGAATGCTAAGACGTTCATTGCACGACATGGTAATATAGAAATTGCCATATATATATATACCATTGGTCATACACACCGTACATAGTTTAGTACAAGCCCAGGCTAGAGTACAACTACGGTGAAAGACATTACATCTCATCGGAGGCATTCCAAGCTCCTATACATTATTTTTCTACACCTCCGGAACGTGATACACACCAAGTTGTATCCCATGGTCACGCAGGACTGTGGAGAATACAACTACTACAATACTAGTGAAACTACTACTAGCTCAGACGGCTCCGTAGTAGTCCTCATAGAAGTCACCTCCATAGCCTGGAAGTTCAACGTGATCATCCAGGAATAGACGGTCCTGAGGAGCTTGTGGACCAAAGGGGCTAGGATGAGGTCTTGGACCAACAAACGGTGGCCTGCGAGGACCGCGGGGTGGGGTGATGCCTCCCACATCACGCCAATCCACCATGTCTGGCAGAGCAGATCTCACAGGATGCAGATCCCTCGTATCCATACATCCAGCTTGCAAACCAGGTGCAAACCGAGTCAAAGTGGCCCAATGATCAGCACGAGAGTTGAAAATCTCCATACGCAAGGCCCAATTTTCGCGGTCCTTATCATCTCAGCAGTGGTGCGAAGTAGTGACTCCTCATGGGTAGAGTGAGCATAGATACCCTGGAGATACCCTTGCGCTCCCGGGAGTGAAGCTGGCATATAACGGAAGTCGGTGTTCCGAAGCAGGCCAGTCCAGACTCGCATGATGGTCATCATGGAATAGGCAGCATCCTGCATAGCCATCTCAACAATAACCCCGAGTCCATAGGAACAGTGGAGGGGCTCGGTAGATCCAGGATAAGAAGGAAATATCCTGACGGTACAGAGGTACTGGCTCTGGTTGAAGTCTCGGAATTGCTCTTCGACAGTGTATTCGGGATACCAACGGTAACCCATCTCGATCATTACCCGGACTAACATAGCAGTATGACCGGGCACATCGAGGCACCGGGTTAGGCGAACCACTTGGTTTTGAGCACGAGTGGCCATCTGAAAGCATAACCACAATGCAAAGACATTAGAATTTCTAGGGAAAATTGGACAGCATAACAGCTGTAAATGCTCAGAAAAAGATTTGAGACATCCACAACAGTTTGCAATACCACTCAACAACATCATATCAAGGTTCTTATTCAACTGGCAACATAATAAAAGTAGTAGAAACTGTATTGAGGCTTGTAACAACAATCCTATAAGCTACTACGGATTAGTAACACGTGAACCTGATAGAAGAAGAGAGCCTAGTCCTTAACCCACGTTGAATGAGAAGAGAATGACTCAGATCAGAGGGCATAAGGTAAAGGAGTAAAAGAGCCTTACGTTCCCTCCCACAATCAATTCCCCTGCATATAACTAAAGCATTTCTAGACTCGACATCGACCAAATTGGCTCAACGAACCTACAGGCAGTTCGGCTCTGATGCCAACGCTGTCAGGACCCCAATTCCAAGTCACATCGATCTAGCCGGTAACACCTCATATCACATTGTGGCCTCACGCATGGTATCCCCACGGGTGTCGCCTTACCATGGCCCGGGACCGTTTGCGCCTTTTGGCTCACGTATATGATAGTGTCGCTAGCATCCATATGACAGAGAACCCGGGCCGACATGGCTAGTCGTGAACCCAAAGCAGCACAGACCTATGGAGACAGGCATATATGAATCACATCGAGCATGTCAGTCATCAGCGTGTGAATCCGGGGTGTAGCACTAGGCTAACAGGACTCCGGGGAACCCAGGCTATAGCAGGCTAGGCAGGACTCCGGAAGTCACCGCGTGACATTTCCCCGAAGGGACAGACATAGGAACGAAGTGAAACACATGCCGGCCAGTCAAGTGTCCTGAGCAATAGTGATGGGCTAGCAGGACTCCGGTGAACCGGGCTGTAGCGGACTACTATGGCTCGAGGAGCACTAGACTACATTTCCCCATAAGAAAGGCTGCCAAGGATAAACAACTAGATTGTCGGATCCCACACATACCAAGCATTTCAATCATACACACAATATGCTCGATATGTGCAAATACAACATGGCATCACAACAAAACTCTACAACTCAAGTACTTTATTTAAAGGCTCCAAAGAGCCATACATAACATGTTCATACAGGTAGGGGTCACATGACCCGACACTCAAGTCATACAAACATACAAGCACATGCGGAAGCAAATAGTCTGAGTACAGACACTAGAAATAAAGAAGGCCTCTCGAAGCCTGTCTATCTACATAGGGCCCTCCATGGCCAGGATCACCACCTGGGTGGCAAGTCACTCATCGACATCGAGATCTACATAAAACCCATCGGAGGGGGCGGTGTTGTCGTCTGAAAACAGTAATTAAGCAAACATGAGTACAAAGGTACTCAGCAAGTATTACATCAGAACCTACTATACATGCTCATTCTCAAGAAGGTGGTGGAGTTATCGCAGCAAGCCAGCTTTGACTCTTGGCTAAGCTATCCTACGGGACACCACTAGTAAAATAGTTTTTGCACACGAGTCCACTAATCACCAACACAATAATCCACCGGGGATCCTCCCTCGTCATCCTACAAGAGGGCCATCCTCGGTACTCACACTTATCTTGAGTCTTTTAGTAGTATCCATTCACTTGTCTATGAACTGTATAGGCAACCAAGTAGTCCTTTACCGCGAACGCGGCTATTCGAATAGTTTTATACCCTACAGGGGTGTACTTCATCACACATGTTTCCACCACTTAGCATCTGCACACGACATGTGCTCGGCAGACTTCAAGCGAAAGCCGACGTGGGTGTAGACCACGACCTGACTAACCGCACAAGTCTCTAGTCCAGGTTTATCGCCTATTCAGGTTCCATTCGCAAGGAAATCCGGCCGGGGTGTCCTCAACGGCCCCAAACGATGTGTACAGGGTCCCAAGACGCCAGACGGGCGCCCGGCATACCCGGCCATAGTGTATCTACCGCATCATAGCCCACTCCTAGGGTCAGCGCTACGCACGGCCGCCAACACATAACCTACAAACACAAGAAACTAGTTGCAACTCCTGGACAGAGGGCGAGAGGGGTCAGTAAGTCGAGCGGGGTCATATTTCAGGGCCCAAAGTGTGGTAGTAGCTGAATCTTAAATCACGCATACAGATCTCAGTTCTTATGGACAGCCTCAATGAAACAACCCACCATGTACTCCTACATGGCCTCTCATCGATACCTTTACCAAAACATGTTCAACACATCCCTCACATTATCGACATAATCATTTCACTCTAGCCCATCACCCAGATGAACCAGACCTGACACCACTCTAAGCATAGCAGGCATAGCAAGGTAGGAAACACATACATGGCTCAATCAACTCCTACACATGCTAGTGGGTTTCATCTAATTACTGTGGCAATGACAGGTCATGCAGAGGATAAGGGTTCAACTACCGTAGCACACATCAGTTTGAAACGTTGTTGTCTTAATGTAGTAAATGAGAGCAGAGGCGAGAACATGGGATTGTATTGGTATGATCAATGGGGCTGCTTGCCTGATGGAGTGGTAGTAGGGTACTGCCCTTCAGTTGGATACTCGGAGATATCCTTGGAGGCAGAACCTACCACGAAGGACACACAGCACATAATCAACACTTGACAATATGCAACAATATGATGCATGCTATGACATGGAAAAATGATGTGTCCTGCCTAATGCAATGTGAAACAAGTTGAAATGGGTCCATTTGAATCAAAGATTCAAATGAAAGTTAAAGTTCTTATGCATAAAAAGTGTATTAGCTTGTTTCACCTAAACAGCAAGGTTAAAGTGGTTTGTCATGCATGAAACCATTACACATGGATAGATTGAATTTTTCTGATCATTTTTCATATATAATTTGTTTGATTTGGAGCTATGGTTGATTTTCTATGATTTTTAGAGGTTTTGGCTATTTTCTGGAATTTCCTATATAAAAATAAAACCAGAAAAAGAATAATTGCGTCAGCACTGCATCACTGTGACGTCAGCGAGTCAAAGGCGCCAGGGCCAGTCAAACCTGACTGGTGGGCCCTGTCTGTCAATGACTCAACTAACTAACGGGATTAAGTTAACACTAACTAACTGTCAGTGGGGCCTGAGCCCACATGTCAGTGACCTAATCTAACTAAAATTAGTTAGCACCAATCCTAAACTAAATAACCGATCGGCCCCACCTGTCATAGGCTCAGGGAGGAAGTCAACTTGGGCCCACACGTTAGTCCACGGGTCAAAACGTGGTCAACTCGCCGGCGGCTTGACGCCGGTGACGACAGACGCGGCGGAGGGGCTCGGGTTTTGCCCACAGTCGACCAAATCGACTGCGGTTTGGTCCTACACGTAGCTGGGGGCAAGCCGCGGCGTTTGGTGGTGGAAGTGGAGCTCTGGGAGGCCGAAAACGACGCCGGCGACGACCTTGGCGGTCGCCGGAGTTTGGGCGAGGATAAACCCGAAGCTACGGGGCACGACGAGGCGCGGGGAGTGGTGTGTTAGGCTCCTGGAAATGTGGTTAGTGTGGTGATGCGCTCGGAATCGAGCTTACGCGCCTGTGGCCACGGCGGCAACATGGCCGACGGAGCTGAGCTCTCGGGCACAACGGAGCCCGCGGTTAGAGGGAGAAAACGGCAAGGAAAGAGAGGGGAACGGAGAAGGAGCTCACGGGGAGTGTAGCGGTGGCCTCATGTAACATCCCAAATTTTCAATTTGGAATGTTATACATTAGATCATCATGCACATCATATTTTATTTTGCTTTTGGTTTTGATCCTAGAAAATCCTAAGCAACTCAAGGACCCACGGAGAGAGTTGGGGATTTCGTTATTTACATATTTGAGTTTTCTCAAATTATGTAAACAGGATCATTTGATTTTATTTATTTTATCATCAATTATTTCGATTACAAAAATATGAGATAGGGAATAAAATGACTTTCCCAAAATATAGAAATATTGAGGATTTAATAAAAAAATCAAATAAGATTTATTTTGGAGTTTTTCGGTATTTTTAATTGAATTTAGGAAAAATGCACGTTTTTCAAAGTTGTAGTTTGGGCCCAGATAAATGTTCACTTTATCGGGCTTGATTTTAGAAACCCGGGAAAATTTATTTCGTGATTTTTGGAGTCCGTTTAGTATTTCTTTTTATTTTTCTTCCGAGCGTAATTATTTAAAAAAAACGAAACCGACTATGGGCCGTACCCGAGCGGGACTCCGCCCGGGGGCGCCTTTATATAGCGAAGCGCCCGAGCCCCAGGCCCATAGCCGCGCCTGCGCCGAAACCCTAGCCCATAGCCACCGCCGCCGTCGCCGGACCCGCCGGAGTTGCACGCCGCCCGAGGTTCGCCGCCGCCTCGTCTTCCGCGCCATTTAAAAAAAATTATGTTCATCTTTTTTTTCTTTTTCGTCAGATTTTCCGTGGTTATTTTCTGATCGCGATCTCTGATCCGATTTTCGTTTTAGTATAACTTTTCGCTCGTTTATCGGAATCAGGCGATTCAAGCGCCTGGAGTTTCGTCTCGAAACCCTCTTTCTGAATAATCAACTTAAACATGTTTTTGCTACTGTAAAATTTGCCCTAGATCCAGATTTCTAGAATGAAGTTGTTTTCTTTCGCCGTTTGACTTCTTTTGCTTCGTTCGATTTGATCCTTTTTGCAAACCAGGGTTCTTAAGTTGAACTTTCTGGTTAGATCTTCTATTTGAGTTTTACCTGTGCATTAGATGAGTACTTATTGTATGCTTGTTGTTTGTCTGCGATAGAATACCCGGAGTGCGCCGCCTGTTACTTCGAATCTCTAGGTTTCGCGGATCATCAGCAAGGCAAGTAACACTTTGATCATACCTTTTCTACAATCCAGTTTTATTGCATTAGATCCATCCTCACACATTGCATGATTAGGATCTAATTAAATTGTGGGATGGGAAGTAGATGAGGTAGTACCTATTACCTGTTTATTATCAAACCTTTGGGAGTTACTTCTGCGTTTGCTTTATGCCATGCTATGCTAGTAGACGTGGATTGGGTGAGTGATATCCATGACAGATGTGAGATTGTTAATTAATGGTTTATCTAAGGTGGCAACCTAACACACATCTGGGTGGATTGAGGCACCTGGGTATTCCAGGACTTGCCTGTTTTTATTTTGGACCGCCACCCAGGCACAAAGGGATCATGAGATTATTCATACTAGAAACTTCCGTGTGCAGCCACAAGCCATTATGGGCTCTAGCATAGTTGAGTAAGTCGTGCGAACTCTTATAGGGTAGACTAGCAGATGTAGGGGAAAGTAGGTGTACCGGTCTATCCATCGTAAGGTGCTAGCGCTTCTGAAAGACTGTGTCTCGGTCATCCGTTTCTCAAACACCATGTAGTGCGAGAAATCCAACGGAGGCGATCGAGTCTTGTGGGGAAAAGTGCGCAAACCTCTGCAAAGTGTATAAACTAATCATGATTAGCCGTGTCCCCGGTTATGGACATCTTGAGTATCTAGTACCTGGATTATCAAGTGAATCTCAACATGTTACTCTAAAGTTAATTTTGTTGGGTTTTAATGATGTTACTTAATTGGGATTGAGAATGCTGTCAACCATTCTCAATGTTTAACAACCACCATGATAGTAATTAATTTTATTCCTTTGAAGTAGGGAAAAATTGGCTTTACGCAAAAACTGTAACCATAGAGCTTTCCACCAGCCAAATATGCATATAGTATAGCTGTTTCATTCCATTACTCTTTATGTGTTACCTTTCCAGCATATTCCATGTGCTGACCCGTTTTCGGGCTGCAACGTTAATGTTGCAGACTTTTCAGACGACGATTAAGGAGTTTTAGGTCGTGGTTCTATACTCAGTGATGCCGTTGGAGTTGATGGACTCACTTACCTTCCAAGCCTTCCGATGTTATCGTTATTAGATGGCCTTAAGCCATATTTATTGTAATAAGCTCTCTTTTGAGACACTCGATGTAATAAGTGTGTGATTTCTACTCTGCTATAAATCTTCTGAGTACTGTGTGGTGTCAGCATTACTGATCCAGGGATGACACCGGAGCACAAAAATCAGACTGTTTGAGGTCTGGTCGCTACACCTCAACGAGCTCGAGGAGGCATCAGGGGCGGCGTACGGTCGCCGGCGATCTCGGCGGACCGAGGTGGATGAAGATGGTGCTAGTGGCATTGCAGTGCGTCCGAGGCGTCGTGGCTCGCCCGTGAGGAAGAGGAAGACGTCGGCGGTGCTCGGGAACACGTCGAAGAGACGAGAGAGGGTCGATGGCCGCGGTGGACGGCGACGGTGGCGACGAGCTCCTCTCGGGAGGGGATGGGGAGAGAGCCAGAGGAGGGAGAGGGTCATGGGAAGAGTGGGGAAAGTGAGAGGGGGACGAGGGAGAGTGCGTGGCACTCGTAGACGGCGTCCTGGGTGTCGGCATAAGCAGGAGGTGGCCGTTGGAGTTGGAGTTGATGGACTCACTTACCTTCCAAGCCTTCCGCTGTTATCGTTATTAGATGGCCTTAAGCCATATTTATTGTAATAAGCTCTCTTTTGAGACACTCGATGTAATAAGTGTGTGATTGCTACTCTGCTATAATTCTTCCGAGTACTGTGTGGTGTCAGCATTACTGATCCAGGGATGACACCGGAGCACAGAGATCAGACTGTTTGAGGTCTGGTCGCTACAGAGATGGTATCAGAGCACACGCTGACTGTAGGACACGACCACTAAGCTAAGAGACCTAGATCACTACCCACTCTCTTCTCTTCTGACTTCTCATCTTTCTAGTCTTTAGGATGGCGGATGCAAGGAACAAGTTCACACAACCAGATGAAGATACACCCTTTGGACGCCACTTGAAGGAAGTCATTAGATACCTGAACATAGGAGTACCAAGCTTCACGAGAACCTACAACGCCACTTTACCTAAAGAAGAGCGCTGGATGATTCAAGTTCAAGTTCCAGGAAGGACGTTCATGCCAGTCACTGAGCCCATAGAGTTTTCTTTTGATGCACCAACTTGGAGTCTAGGAAAGAGTATGGCAGCTCACATCGCCATGGGACGCATTGCAGTAGTCTACCGCAAGGATCTCAAGGATACTATCTACCAGATTTGTGGGCGCCGAGATGAACACTGGGAGATAATCAGCACCAGGAAAGATAGATCAATTGCAGCTTTTATTCAGGAGTTAAATCAGCACATTCGACGACAGGAGAATCAGATGTGCGCCGACAAGATAGATCTGAAGAAGGCTAAGACTAGAATCAAGGAACTGGAGGAAGAACTCAAGGCTACACATGAGGATTATGAAGAAGAAATTGAAGTATTGGTGGAGAAGAATGACGACCTGATCAAGAAGATTGGAATATTTATGGGAGGCCCGACACGAGTAGATGAAGACGAAGAACCCAAGGAGATTAGCCCGGAAGACTACATCATCATCGACGGCACCGACTCGGAACAAGATAGTAGCAACGATGACTATGTTGATGAAGCAGGAGCAGATACCATGGAATCTACAACCGTAGAATATTTCTAGTAGACCACCTCATCAGTAGTAGTAGTCCACCATGTAAATATAGTAGTCCGAGCACTCTTGCGATAGCTAGACCGATTGTATGCCTTTGTTTGATTGAATGGAGTGAATTGTTTGCTTTTGCCTCATGTGCATATGGGTAGTGTTTTCTCTTTAGACCCCCTCTATTCTTATATCTCATCTTTTCTAAACCCTCAGATGCCTCCGAGACGTGACCCCGGATTTGCCTTTTCGCCGGAGCTCACCCAGTTGATCCAGCAGTAGAACACCCTGATGCAGTTGTTAGTTCAGAATCAGAATCAGGGGAACAACAACAACAACCCACCACCACCACCACCTGTTGACCACTTAGCCCCTTTTCTTAGGCTGAATCCGCTGGTGTTTTCCAGTAGCACCGAGCCGATAGTAGCAGATGATTGGCTCCGCAAGATAGCTAGGGAGTTGACCACAGCAGGATGCACAGATGCGGAGAAGGTGAAGTTTGCCGCACATCAGTTAGAAGGACCCGCAACATCCTGGTGGGAGAATTTCACAGCCACCTTCCCAGTCGACACTGTCACATGGGACCAGTTTCAGCAGGCTTTTCGTACTGCCCATGTTTCAGCAGGAGCGATGGCCATGAAGAAGCGTGAGTTTCGTAACTTGCGCCAAGGAGGACGGACAGTTGGCCAGTATGTGGAGGAGTTTAGTAAGCTAGCACGTTATGCCCCAGACGACGTTGCTACGGATGCAGCTAAGCAGGAGAAGTTCCTGGAAGGACTGAATGATGAGTTGAGTATGCAGTTGATGGTAGCCACCTTCAACAACTACCAGGAGTTGGTAGATCGTGCTCTTATGATTGAAGGGAAGCAGCAGCAAATTGAGAACCGTAAGAGGAAGTATGGACAAGGAAAGTATAATTCAAGAGCTCAGCAGAAGCCACGTTTTACCCCTAGACCGGGAGGACATTTTCAGCACACCCATGGAGTAGGTAGCTCGCATAATCACAATGGCACCAAGAATGGTAATGGGAATGGAGGAAGCAATGGACAGAACCGCAACACCCCATCAACCCCAGCCAAGAGAGATCTGAGTCAAGTCACCTGTTTCAAGTGTTGCAAGACCGGACATTATGCCAATGAATGCCCTGAAGGCCAAAACGGCAATGGAAGCTCTAGAAAGAAGCCGAACCCTTTCAACAGGGGACAGGTGAACCACGTTAATGTGGAGGAGGTTGAAGCTCAGCCCGATGCAGTAATAGGTTAGTTTTTGGTTAAGACATTTACTACACTCGTTCTTTTGATACGGGTGCATCGCATTCATACATATCAAGGGGATTTGTGGAAAAGTATAGCCTGCCCACTAGGGTTCTCAAAACACCTATGCTAGTAAGCTCACCAGGAGCAGAGTACATGGCCAGTCAAGGATGTTTTCAAGTGCCATTAGGTATAGGAAGGCATGTTTTCCCAACGGATTTAATTATTTTGGAATCCCAAGGTCTGGATGTGATTCTTGGTATGGATTGGCTGTCGATGTATGGAGGAAACATCGATTGCGCCAGTAAGACAATTTTGCTCACAACGCCAGAAGGAAGAAGGATCAAGTATGTATCCCGACATGCGCCAAACAGGAAACAAGTAAATTCCTTATCAGGAGTTGTGCAGGAGGAAGTACCAGTGGTAAAGGATTTTCCTGATGTATTTCCCAAAGAGTTGCCAGGCATGCCACCGGATAGAGATATTGAGTTTTTGATTAAACTTTTGCCAGGCACTGGGCCAATATCGAAGCGACCATATAGGATGCCCGCAAAAGATTTGGTGGAAATTAAGAAGCAGATTAAGGAGTTACTGGATAAAGGTTACATTCGCCCAAGTTCTTCGCCTTGGGGATCACCAGTACTTCTAGTAGAGAAGAAGGATGGATCGTTAAGGATGGTTGTTGACTATCGAGGATTGAATGAAGTAACAATCAAGAACAAGTACCCGCTACCAATGATCAATGATCTGTTTGATCGATTGCAAGGAGCTAAAGTGTTTTCCAAGATCGATTTGCGATCAGGGTACCATCAGTTGAAGATTCGAGAGCAGGACATACCTAAGACAGCATTCACCACAAGATATGGACTATATGAGTATACCGTTATGTCATTTGGACTGACTAATGCGCCTGCCTATTTTATGAACATGATGAACAAAGTTTTTATGGAGTTTTTGGATAAGTTCGTCGTAGTGTTCATTGATGATATCCTGGTTTATTCAAAGAAGGAAGAGGAACATAAGGAGCATTTGCGTTTGGCACTTGGAAAGCTCAGAGAACATCAATTACATGCCAAGTTCAGCAAATGTGAGTTTTGGTTGAAGGAAGTAGGATTCCTCGTACACGTTATATCTGGAGAAGGTATAGCTGTTGATCCCGCTAAAGTTGAAACCGTGACCAAGTGGGAAGCACCAACAACAGTTGGAGAGATCCGGAGTTTTCTTGGACTCGCAGGATACTACCGGAGGTTTATTGAGAACTTTACAAAGATTGCGAAGCCTATGACGGAGTTGCTGAAGAAGGATACCAAGTTCAAATGGACTGAGGAGTGTGAGGCTAGTTTCCAGGAGTTGAAGAAACACCTGGTTACCTCACCAGTGTTGATTTTGCCAGATCAAACCAAGGATTATGAGGTGTATTGCGATGCTTCACGTCGAGGACTTGGAGTAGTGCTTATGCAGGAAGGGAGAGTTGTTTCATATGCTTCAAGACAACTGAAGCCTCACGAATTGAATTATGCTACGCATGATTTGGAGTTAGCAGCCATAGTGCATGCATTGAAGACATGGAGACATTTCCTCATCGGAAATCATTGTGAGGTGTACACGGATCATAAGAGTTTGAAGTACATTTTCACACAGAAGGAGTTGAACCTCAGACAAAGGAGATGGTTGGAGCTCATCAAGGATTATGATATGAGATTGCATTACCATCCCGGAAAAGCGAATGTAGTAGCTGATGCATTAAGCCGCAAGAGCCATGTCAATACGTTAATGACGGGAGAAATACCCAAGGAGTTAGCAGAAAATTTTCGTGAACTATGTTTGGGAATAGTTCCGAGAGGCTATGTAGCAGCGTTGGAAATTCAGTCAACTTTGATGGAAAAAATTAGAAAGGCTCAAAAATCTGACAAGGAGATTGCTTCTATAAAAGAGAAAATGAGCCAAGGAAAAGCTAAAGGATTTCGTGAGGATGAGCACGACACCCTATGGTTTGAATACCGTGTTTATGTACCCAATGACCCGGAGATCAGGAAGTTGATTCTGCAAGAGGCACATGATTCACCGTATTCGATTCACCCAGGAAATACCAAGATGTATTTGGATTTGAAGAATATTTTCTGGTGGACCGGAATGAAGAAGGATATTGCGGAGTATGTAGTAGTTTGTGACGTATGTCAGAGAGTAAAGGCAGAGCATCAGAAGCCAGCAGGATTGTTGCAACCATTGCCGATACCCGAATGGAAGTGGGATAAGCTAGGCATGGATTTTATCACGGGATTACCAAGGACTCGTTCAGGCTATGACTCGATTTGGGTTGTAGTTGATCGATTGACGAAGGTAGCTCATTTCATCCCAGTAAAGACCACTTACACCAGTGCTAAGTTGGCAAAGATATACATGACCAGGATCGTATGTTTGCATGGAGTTCCGAGGAGCATCGTATCAGATAGAGGAACCCAGTTTACCTCGAAGTTCTGGAAGCAGTTGTATGAGACTTTGGGTACTAGGCTAGAATTTAGTACAGCTTTTCATCCGCAAACAGATGGACAGACCGAGAGAGTCAATCAGATTTTGGAGGATATGCTGAGAGCTTGTGCGCTAGATTATGGATCTAGTTGGGACAATAATTTGCCATATGCAGAGTTCTCTTACAATAATAGCTATCAGACTAGTTTGAAGATGGCCCCTTTCGAAGCTCTGTACGGAAGGAGGTGCAGGACACCGTTGTCATGGGACGAAGTTGGAGACCGTCAGTTGTTTGGACCAGATCTGATTAAGGAGTCTGAACAGAAGGTGAAGTTGATTCGCGATAGGCTCAAGGTAGCCCAGTCCAGGCAGAAGAGCTACGCAGATTCTAAACGCAAGGAGACAGTTTACAAAGTTGGAGACAGAGTTTATCTTCGAGTATCCCCACTTCGAGGGATTAAGCGCTTTGGAGTTAAGAGGAAGTTAGCGCCATGATTTGTAGGGCCATATCGAGTTTTGGAGCGTATGGGAGAAGTGGCCTACAAGTTGGAATTGCCAGAAGGATTGACAGGAGTTCATGATGTGTTCCATGTTTCTCAGTTGAAAAAGTGTCACATGGAGATGGCTGACATACCTTTGAGAGACACAGTGCCATTGGAAGCAATTCAGTTGGATAACAATTGGACCTATGAGGAGAAACCAGTCAAGATTCTTGAGTTTGCCAGCTGAGTTACTCGCAGCAAGGTTATCAAGTTTTGCAAAGTTCAGTGGAGCCACCACACGGAGGATGAAGCCACCTGGGAGCGAGAGGAAGGTTTGCTCAAAGACCACCCTCACCTATTTTCTAGCCAACCCGAATCTCGAGGGCGAGATTCATCTTAAGCGGGGTAGGTTTGTAACATCCCAAATTTTCAATTTGGAATGTTATACATTAGATCATCATGCATATCATATTTTATTTTGCTTTTGGTTTTGATCCTAGAAAATCATAAGCAACTCAAGGACCCACGGAGAGAGTTGGGGATTTCGTTATTTACATATTTGAGTTTTCTCAAATTATGTAAACAGGATCATTTGATTTTATTTATTTTATCATCAATTATTTCTATTACAAAAATATGAGAGAGGGAATAAAATGACTTTCCCAAAATATAGAAATATTGAGGATTTAATAAAAAAATCAAATAAGATTTATTTCGGAGTTTTTCGGTATTTTTAATTGAATTTAGGAAAAAATGCGCGTTTTTCAAAGTTGTAGTTTGGGCCCAGATAAATGTTCACTTTATAGGGCTTGATTTTAAAACCCGCGAAAATTTATTTCGTGATTTTTGGAGTCCGTTTAGTATTTCTTTTTATTTTTCTTCCGAGCGTAATTATTTAAAAAAACGAAACCGACTATAGGCCGTACCCGAGCGGGACTCCGCCCGGGGGCGCCTTTATATAGCGAAGCGCCCGAGTCCCAGGCCCATAGCCGCGCCTGCGCCGAAACCCTAGCCCATAGCCGCCGCCGCCGCCGTCGCCGGACCCGCCGCCGACTCGCCGGAGTTGCACGCCGCCCGAGGTTCGCCGCCGCCTCGTCTTCCGCGCCATTTAAAAAAAATTCTGTTCATCTTTTTTTCTTTTTCGTCAGATTTTCCGTGGTTATTTTCTGATCGCGATCTCTGATCCGATTTTCGTTTTAGTATAACTTTTCGCTCGTTTATCGGAATCAGGCGATTCAAGCGCCTGGAGTTTCGTCTCGAAACCCTCTTTCTGAATAATCAACTTAAACATGTTTTTGCTACTGTAAAATTTGCCCTAGATCCAGATTTCTAGAATGAAGTTGTTTTCTTTCGCCGTTTGACTTCTTTTGCTTCGTTCGATTTGATCCTTTTTGCAAACCAGGGTTCTTAAGTTGAACTTTCTGGTTAGATCTTCTATTTGAGTTTTACCTGTGCATTAGATGAGTACTTATTGTATGCTTGTTGTTTGTCTGCGATAGAATACCCGGAGTGCGCCGCCTGTTACTTCGAATCTCTAGGTTTCGCGGATCATCAGCAAGGCAAGTAACACTTTGATCATACCTTTTCTACAATCCAGTTTTATTGCATTAGATCCATCCTCACACATTGCATGATTAGGATCTAATTAAATTGTGGGATGGGAAGTAGATGAGGTAGTACCTATTACCTGTTTATTATCAAACCTTTGGGAGTTACTTCTGCGTTTGCTTTATGCCATGCTATGCTAGTAGACGTGGATTGGGTGAGTGATATCCATGACAGATGTGAGATTGTTAATTAATGGTTTATCTAAGGTGGCAACCTAACACACATCTGGGTGGATTGAGGCACCTGGGTATTCCAGGACTTGCCTGTTTTTATTTTGGACCGCCACCCAGGCACAAAGGGATCATGAGATTATTCATACTAGAAACTTCCGTGTGCAGCCACAAGCCATTATGGGCTCTAGCATAGTTGAGTAAGTCGTGCGAACTCTTATAGGGTAGACTAGCAGATGTAGGGGAAAGTAGGTGTACCGGTCTATCCATCGTAAGGTGCTAGCGCTTCTGAAAGACTGTGTCTCGGTCATCCGTTTCTCAAACACCATGTAGTGCGAGAAATCCAACGGAGGCGATCGAGTCTTGTGGGGAAAAGTGCGCAAACCTCTGCAAAGTGTATAAACTAATCATGATTAGCCGTGTCCCCGGTTATGGACATCTTGAGTATCTAGTACCTGGATTATCAAGTGAATCTCAACATGTTACTCTAAAGTTAATTTTGTTGGGTTTTAATGATGTTACTTAATTGGGATTGAGAATGCTGTCAACCATTCTCAATGTTTAACAACCACCATGATAGTAATTAATTTTATTCCTTTGAAGTAGGGAAAAATTGGCTTTACGCAAAAACTGTAACCATAGAGCTTTCCACCAGCCAAATATGCATATAGTATAGCTGTTTCATTCCATTACTCTTTATGTGTTACCTTTCCAGCATATTCCATGTGCTGACCCGTTTTCGGGCTGCAACGTTAATGTTGCAGACTTTTCAGACGACGATTAAGGAGTTTTAGGTCGTGGTTCTATACTCAGTGATGCCGTTGGAGTTGATGGACTCACTTACCTTCCAAGCCTTCCGATGTTATCGTTATTAGATGGCCTTAAGCCATATTTATTGTAATAAGCTCTCTTTTGAGACACTCGATGTAATAAGTGTGTGATTTCTACTCTGCTATAAATCTTCTGAGTACTGTGTGGTGTCAGCATTACTGATCCAGGGATGACACCGGAGCACAAAAATCAGACTGTTTGAGGTCTGGTCGCTACACCTCAACGAGCTCGAGGAGGCATCAGGGGCGGCGTACGGTCGCCGGCGATCTCGGCGGACCGAGGTGGATGAAGATGGTGCTAGTGGCATTGCAGTGCGTCCGAGGCGTCGTGGCTCGCCCGTGAGGAAGAGGAAGACGTCGGCGGTGCTCGGGAACACGTCGAAGAGACGAGAGAGGGTCGATGGCCGCGGTGGACGGCGACGGTGGCGACGAGCTCCTCTCGGGAGGGGATGGGGAGAGAGCCAGAGGAGGGAGAGGGTCATGGGAAGAGTGGGGAAAGTGAGAGGGGGACGAGGGAGAGTGCGTGGCACTCGTAGACGGCGTCCTGGGTGTCGGCATAAGCAGGAGGTGGCCGGCGTGTGGCTGCGGGCGCCGGCCACGCGCCTCTCGTCCTCCTGGCGAGAGGAGGGGGATGACTGGCGGTAGCCAGTGGGCTGGGCCGAGCTGGGCCAGGCCAGGGCGACAGGTAAGCTCTAACTCTCTCTCTCTCTTTTCTGTTTTGCTTTTATTTATTTCCTGCTATGTGTATTGAAATAGAATAAATACTATTTCATTTCCAAAAACTCTGGAAATATTTAGAGGCACATTTGGGAATATTCTCAACTGCCTAAAATGCTTCCAAGATTATTTGAGCACTTTAAAATATTTATCGCATTTAAAATGCCCAAATTCAAATACTTATGGCTTGTTCAAAAATCCAGAATGGCTCCATAAATTGCAAGACCATTTTTGGCAGAGGTTTTAGTCAAGACCAAAAATGGTGGGCTTTTATGAAGGGCATTTTGGGTTCATTGAAATTCCAATTGTTGGAAATTAGCATTTCAGGGGGGGTGTTGGGGTTGATTAGGCCCCATTTCAAGTTTAAAAGAAATTTAAACATGATGCACATGTTCATCCAATCCTAATGCATGACTAAAAGTAGGGATGTGACATGAGTATGGTGAATCATGGGCTTCTTGCAGAATCAACTTCCTGATCTCCGGATCATTAGGCACATAAACGCGGTCCTCAAACCATAAGGTATCGTGCTCATCCTCACGAAATCCTTTAGCTGTTCCTTTGCTCAACTTCTCCTTTATAGAGGCAATCTCCTTGTCGGTCTTCTGAGCTTCTCTGATCTTATCCATCAAAGTAGACTGAATCTCCAATGCTACAACGTAGCCTCTCGGAACTATCTCCAAACATAGCTCACGAAGATCCTTGACTAACTCCTTCAGTAAATTTCCCGCCATTAGTGTGTTGACATGGCTCTTACGGCTCAACGCATCGGCTACTACGTTAGCCTTTCCGGGGTGATAATGCAATCTCATATCATAATCCTTGATGAGCTCCAACCATCTCCTTTGCCTAAGATTCAGCTCCTTCTTCGTGAAAATGTACTTCAAACTCTTTTGATCCGTGTACACCTCACAATGGTTTCCAATGAGAAAATGTCTCCAAGTCTTCAATGCATGCACTACGGCTGCTAACTCCAAATCATGTGTAGCATAATTCAACTCATGGGGCTTAAGCTATCGTGACGCATACGAAATAACTCTTCCCTCCTGCATAAGCACGGCTCCAAGTCCTCGACGTGAAGCGTCACAATACACCTCGTAATCCTTGCGTTGGTCTGGCAGAATCAACACTAGCGAGGTAACCAAACGTTTCTTCAACTCCTGGAAACTAGCCTCACATTCCTCAGTCCATATGAACTTGGTATCCTTCTTCAACAACTCCGTCATAGATTTTGCAATTTTTGAGAAATTCTCTATGAATCTCCGGTAGTATCCGGCAAGTCCAAGAAAACTCCGGATCTCTCCAACTGTTGTTGGGGCTTTCCAATTTGTGAGAGTGACAACCTTGGTGGGATCTACTGCTATTCCTTCTCCGGATATAACATGTCCGAGGAATCCAACTTCCTTCAATCAAAACTCACATTTGCTGAACTTGGCGTACAACTGATGTTCTCTGAGCTTACCAAGTAACAAACGCAAATGTTCTTTATGTTCTTCTTCATTCTTCGAGTAAACTAGTATATCATCAATGAACACTATGACGAACATGCAAAAACTCCATAAACACTTTGTTCATCATGTTCATGAAATATGCAGGTGCGTTAGTCAGACCAAAGGACATAACGGTATACTCATACAACCCGTACCTGGTGGTAAAAGCTGTCTTAGGTATATCCTGCTCTCGAATCTTCAACTGGTGGTATCCTGATCGCAAATCGATCTTGGAAAATACGTTTTCTCCTTGCAATTGGTCAAACAGGTCATTGATCATGGGCAGTGGGTACTTATTCTTGATCGTCACTTCATTCAATCCTCGATAATCAACAACCATCCTTCTTTTCCACTAGAAGTACTGGCGATCCCCAAGGTGACGAACTTGGGAGAATATATCCCTTATCCAGTAACTCCTTAATCTGCTTCTTAATCTCCTCCAAATCCTTTACATGCATTCTATGTGGTCTCTTAGATATTGGTCCTGTGCCTGGTAAAAGCTCAATCAAAAACTCAATGTCCCTATCCGGTGGCATGCCTGGCAACTCTTTTGGAAATACATCCGAAAAATCCTTTACCACCGGTACTTCCTCCTGTACAACTCCTGTTAGGGAATTTACTTGAGTCCTATTCGGCACATGTCGCGATACATACTTGATCCTTCTTCCTTCTGGGGTGGTAAGCAAAATTGACTTACTTCCGCAATTGATGTTTCCTCCATACATCGATAGCCAATCCATACCCAGAATTACATCCAAACCTTGTGATTCCAAAATGATTAAATCCAAGGGAAAAACATGCCTACCTATACTCAATGGCACTTGAAAACATCATCGACTGTCCATATACTCCGCTCCTGGTGAGCTTACTAACATAGGTGTTCTAAGAACTTTGGTGGGCAATTTATACGTATCCACAATTCCCCGTGATATGTACGAATGCGATGCACCAGTATCGAAAAGAACGACTGCAGTAAATGACTTAACCAAAAACTTACCTATTACTGCATCTGGCTGGGCTTCAACCTCCTCCACTTTAACGTGATTCACATGTCCCCTGTTGAAAGGGTTCGGCTTCTTCCCTGAGCTTCCATTGCCATTTCCATTCTGGGCTTCAGGACATTCATTGGCATAATGTCCTGTCTTCTGGCAATTATAACAAGTGACTTGGCTCAGGTCTCTCTTGGCTGGTGTTGATGGGTTGATACGGTTCTGGACGTTGCTTCCTCCATTCCCATTACCATTCTTGGGGCCATTATGATTGTGCGAGCTACCTCCTCCATGGGTATGCTAGAAATGTCCTCCCAATTTCGGGGTAAAACGTGGCTTCTGCTAAGCTCCTAGAGTTGTACTTCCCTTGTCCATACTTCCTCTTGCGGTTCCCAATCTGCTGCTACTTCCCTTCAATCATGAGAGCTCTATCTACCAACTCCTGGTAGTTGTTGAAAGTTGCTACCATCAACTGCATGCTCAGCTCATCATTCAGTCCTTCCAGAAACTTCTCCTGCTTAGTTGCATCTGTAGCAACGTCATCTGGGGCATAACGTGCTAGTTCACTAAAGTCATCCACATACTGGCCAACGGTCCGTCCTCCTTGGCGCAAGTTGCGAAACTCACGCTTCTTCATGGCCATAGCTCCTGCTGAAACATGGGCAGTACGGAAAGCCTACTGAAATTGGTCCCATGTCACCGTGGCTATAGGGTAGGTGATAGTGTAATTCTCCCACCATGATGCTGCTGGTCCATCCAACTAATGTGCGGTAAAGCGCACCTTCTCAGCATCAGTACATCCTATAGTGGTTAACTCCCTTCCAATCTTGCGGAGCCAATCGTCTGCTACTATAGGCTCGGTGCTACTAGAGAACACCGGCGGATTCAGCCTAAGAAAACGGGTTAAGTGATCAACAGGTGGTGGCGGTGGTGGGTTGTTGTTGTTGTTGTTGTTCCCCTGATTCTGATTCTGGACTAGCAACTGCATCAACGTATTCTGCTGCTGGATCAACTGAGTGAGCTTCGGTGGAAATGCAAATCCATTGTCACATCTCGGAGGCATCTGATGGGTTTAGAAAAGATGAGAATATAAGATAGAATGAGGTCTATAGAGAAAACACTACCCATATGCACATGAGGCAAATGCAAACCAAATCACTTCATTCAATCAAACAAGGGCATACAATGGTCTATCTATCGTTACAAAAGTGATCGGCTATACTAGATACATGGGAGAATACTACTACTGATATGGTGGTCGACTTGAAAAACTGCTCCGATGAAGACTCCATGATATCTGCTCCAGCTTCATCAACATAGTCATCATCGCTATCGTCTGGGTCCGAGTTGGTGTCGTCGATGATGATGTAGTTCTCTGGACAAGTGCAATCATCTTCTCCTCCAGTTGCGGGAAATCCCATGAACACTTTTAGCTTCTTCTTCAGATCATCATTCTTCTCCACTAGTGTTTCTATTTCCTCCTCATATCCATCGCGTGTAGATTTGAGTTCTTCCTCCAGCTCCGTGATCTTGGTCATGGCCTTTTTTAGGTCTATCATGCCTGCGCACATCTGGTTCTCTTGGCGTCGAATGTGCTGGTTTAACTCCTGGATGAAAGCTGCAATTGATCTATCCTTCCTGGTGCTGGTAATCTCCCATTGCTCATCTCGGCGCCCACAAATCTGGTAAATAGTATCCTTGAGATCCTTGTGGTAAACTTCTCCAATGCGCCCCATAGTGATGTGGGCTGCCATGCTCTTTCCTAGACTCCAGGTTGGTGCATCAAAGGAAAACTCTATGGGCTCAGTGACCGGCATGAACGTCCTTCCTGGAACTTGAACTTGAATCATCCAGCGTTCCTCTTCAGGTAAAGTGGCGTTGTAGGTCTCGGTGAAGCTTGGTACTCCGATGTTCAGGTATCTAGTGACTTCCTTCAAGTGACGTCCAAAGGGTGTATCTTCATCCGATTGCGTGAACTTGTTCCTTGCTTTCGCCATCCTAAAAGAGTAAAAAAGATGACGAGTCAGGAATGAGAAGAGTGAGTAGTGATCAAGGGCTTTTAGCTTAGTGGTCGTGTCCTACAGTCAGCGTGTGCTCTGATACCATCTTGTAGCAACCAGACCTCAAACAGTCCGATCTCTGTGCTTTAGTGTCATCCCTGGATCAGTAATGCTGACACGTACAGTACTTGAATGATTTACAACAGAGTAGCAATCACACACTTATTACATCAAATGTCTCAACAGAGAACTTATTACAATAAATATGGCTTAAGGCCATCTAATAACGATAACAGCGGAAGGCTTGGAAGATAAGTGAGTCCATCAACTCCAACGGCATCACTGAGTATAGAACCATGACCTAAAGGCACCTTGTCGTCTGAAAAGTCTGCAACATGAACATTGCAGCCCGAAAACGGGTCAGCACATGGAATATGCTGGCAATGTAACACATAGAGAATAGTGAACAGAATAGGCTATACTACATGCATATATGGCTGGTGGAAAGCTCTATGCTTACAGTTTTGCGTAAAGCCAATTTTTCCCTACTGCAAAGGAATAAATTTTATTTAACTATCATGGTGGTTGTTAAACATTGAGAGTGTAGACACCCTCTCAATCCCATTTAAACATCATCATTAAAACCCAACGAAATTAATTAAAGTCACATGATGAGATTCACATGATAATCCAAGTACTAGATACTCTAGATGTCCATAACCTGGGACACGGCTAACCATGATTAGTTTATACACTCTGCAGAGGTTTGCGCACTTTTCCCCACAAGAATCGATCTCCTCCATTGAGATTCTCGCACTACATGGTGTTTGAGAAACGGATGACCGAGACATAGTCTTTCAGAAGCGCTAGCACCTTATGATCGGGTAGACCGTTACACCTACTTTCCCCTACATCTGCTAGTCTACCACTATAAGAGTTCGCTTGACTTAATCAACTATGCTAGAGCCCATAGTAGCTTGTGGCTGCACACGGAAGTTTCTAGCATGAATAATCTCATGATCCCTTTGAGCCTGGGTGGCAGTCCATAAAGAAAAACAAGCAATCGCTGGAATACCCAGGTGCCTCAATCCACCCAGATGTGTATTTAAGTTGCCACCTTAAGTTGAACCATTAATTAACAATCTCACATCTATCATGGATACACTCAAACCCAATCCACGTCTACAAGCGTAGCACGGCATAAGCAAACGTAGAAGTAACTCCCAAGGTTTGATAATAAAACAGGTAATAGGTACTACCTCATCTACTTCCCAAAACCCACATATTAATCAGATCCTATTCATGCAAATGTTTGAGGATTGGAACTAATGCATAAAAACTGGCTGATAAAGGGGTATGATCAAAGTGTTACTTGCCTTGCTGATGATCCGTGAAACCTAGAGATTCAAAGTAGCAAGCGGCGCACTCCGGGTACTCTATCGCAAACAAACAAGCACACAATAAGTACTCATCTAATGCATGGGTAAAACTCAAATAAGAAATCTAACCAGAAAGTTCAACTTAAGAACTCCAGTTTGCAAAAAGAATCAAATCAAACGAAGCAACGAAAGTCAAACGGCGAAAGAAACAAGCTTTGTTTACTAATCTGGATCTAAGTCAAATTTTACAGAAGCAAAAACTTGTTTGAGTTGGTTAAACGTAAATAGGGTTTCGAGACGAAACTACAGGCGCTTGAATCGCCTGATTCCGATAAACGAGCGAAAAGTTAAATTAAAACGAAAATCGGATCAGAAATCACGATGAGAAATAATCGCGGGAAAATCCGAGAAAAAGAAAAACGAAGAACAGGCTAACGAATGAACGTTCGCTGTCTGCGGCTAAACGACGAATACCATTCGTAAAAACAAATGAAAAAATGGCTGTTCGCTAAATAACTAAACCGACGAAAATAAACCGAATCGGATCTAAAAAACGGATCTTGGTTACCTCGGGCTGCTACCTCGGGCGGCTCCGATGCGGCGGCGCAAGGCGGCGGGTGGCGAGGCGAGGGGCGGCGGGCGGCGAGGCGAGGGGCGGCGGCGGCGGACTTGCGCGGCGGCGGCGGCGGCGCGACGCGTGGATCGAGGCGGCAGCAACTAGGGTTTCGGGGGCTGGGGCGGCTGCGGCTAGCTTGGGCCCTCGTGGCTTTAAAGGCCGGCCGGGCCAAGTGTCCTAGTCGGACATGGCCCGGTTAGGTCGGTCCGCTTTTTAAAAAAAATGACGTGCAGAAAAAGAAAGAAAAGAAATACTAAATGGACTCCAAAAATCCCGAAATAAATTTTCCCCGACTTCTAAAATCAAGCCGGACAAAGTGAACATTTATTTGGGCTCTAAATGCAATTTTTAAAAACGCGCATTTTTCCTAAATTCAAATAAAACAGGGAAAAACTCCAAAATAAAATCTTATTTGATTTTTTTATTAAATCCTCAATATTTATTTATTTTGGGAAAGTCATTTTATTCCCTCTCACTTATTTTTATAATTGAAATAAATGAAGATAAAATAAATAAAATCAAATGATCCTATTTTCAAAATTTGAGAAAACTCAAATATGAAAATAACGAAATCCCCAACTCTCTCCGTGGGTCCTTGAGTTGTGTAGAATTTCTGGATCAGCCCAAAAGCAATAAAATATGATATGCAATGATGATCTACTTATATAGGAGCAAGGGGTGGTGGCCAAGGAGGTGGGAGGACGTCCCAAGGCAGCCTAAGACTAACCCTAGGTCGTACAAGGCTCATGGGCCCAAGTGGAGGTGATGCAACACCTTTGGGCTTGTAGTTTGACTCGGATTTTGCTGCAACATCAGATTGTTTCATCCATAACTCAATGCTCCGGACGAATTTGAAGGTGACTCCAACTGTGTTAGAAATTGCACAAAATCTACTTTCAAACAAAAAAAGAATCACCCAATTCAGAGTCTATATGAAAAAGTTGTTGGCGTTTTGAGTCAGGTATGTCTGTGTAGTCCGAATATGAATCCAGAACGTGAGAGACTTGAGCTCTATCTTCTCTTGGCCCAAAAGTGACGTGAGAGGACTTTTTGAACAGCACCTAAACTTCTCGTTTCCCTTATCTTCGTATGTGGATTGTACAAATGTCCCATACACCTGCAATTAGACATGGCACAAAAGTCTGTGAAGTATTTTTGTCTTGGATGACATAAATAAATTAATGCATAGTTTGCATTGGAAATCACCTCACAAATAAACATGTATGCAATATTTTTGGTTGTATCCAAGGTATTCATGTCCTCATCATCCTCCCCTTCTTGAAAACAAAGCCGTCCTCAGCGTTGCTTAATCTGAAATGTGGCTAACAAAAGAGACAAGATGTACGTGTTCTATATGTATATGTCATCCATTTTTACTTCCCTTGATTTTTGCACATATGCCACATGTATACATGAGTAACTTTCATAGTTCATAAAATCTAAGGCCAAAAAATTATCACAAGAAGTAGAAGGTATGAAAATATTGCAACTTAGTTTGCACATATAAGTGAAGCTCTTATTCATTTCAAAAGATTGACAATGTTCATCATTAAACCATCCCAACATTGGTGAATAAACCTTACTTGCATCAAATTTACATGCTACAACATGCTTAAATAAGCAAACGTGCAATAAGTCATAGGACATAGAATCATCACCAAGATTAGAGGTCATATCAAAATGATACATTGGTTCTTTTGCATCAACAGTTAATTCAATGGGTGCACTCAAAATTGTTGGTATTTCAGTTGTTCGATCACATGACGCATTCATGACAGTAACAAGATTCCCTAAATTAGGTGGTGTGCTCAAATCAACAGGTAACTCAACACATGATGCATTCAAGTTAACTAGGCATGCATCATTCTCATGTGAAGTTATATCATCAATACCTTTACTGTTACCTTGTCGCAAAGACGTAGCTGATGTAGGTACGGTGGAGGAACCAATCGGCGGTGGTGAGCATGAACTGGAATAGTGTTGTTGTAGTCACGCAATGCATCCTCCTGTATCTGTCTCTCAAAGGTACAAGTGCAAACATACATACCAGTAATGCAACGAGGAATATACTGAAATCTTGCACGGATATCATTGTTCAAACCACCAAAAAATCTATTCTTGTATCATCCTCAGATTATTCTATGTCACAATGATGCATATAAGATTTGAACTCTTCGTAGTAAGCATGAATAGTGTTACTGCCTTGTTTTAATTTCTCCAATTTGCAAAGCAATTCACGACGATAGTAAGGAGGAAAAAATTGTTGTCTCATCATAGCTTTCAAAACTTCCCAGGTTGTGGGTTGGTTATCAATGTTTTTCTTACAATGTACACTCCACCAAATAGAAGCAAAACCAGTAAATGCTCTAGTGGTAGCTCGTACTCTCTCAAGTTCAGAAAAATCATGGTGAGTAAAAACTTGTTCTACTTCAAGCCCCCAAGCTAGATAAATAGCAAGATTAAATCTACCCCCAAATGATGGTAAAGAGATAACCTGACCATATGCTTGTGTGTGTTGTCCCACGTCTCATGATGGTGAAGATGTATCCATCGTCCAAGAACTTCTATCTTCAGACCCTGTCATGATTTGTAGAAACAAGAAACAAAATTCAAGAATAATGTTCCTATGAACTACTAGAGTGTGGTGGTAAAGCGCTCACAGTAAAGCAAATATCAATATCTTACAAGTTCTAACCAAGTAGCAGGTGGTGACAGGCAACCAACGGTGTCAAATAACTCTGAAGATTGAGTAAAGTGATTGCCAGGGAAACGTATGTATACACGGCGTAGAAATATGTGCATCTTTGAAGGCTTAAATATATGGTAGCAAAAAATTAGCAATAATCAATTCAGAGATGCAATGTTGAATAAACGCTCAATGACGTTACTGTGCTGGTCCTAGGCTAGACCGGACTAGAGACGCGAGCCTAGAACACTAATGAGATCACGCCGTAGCACAACTAGCATGAATAAAGGATATGAAGTAGCTCTGGACAGCAAAATATAAGTGAATATCACAATAGTCGTAAAGATAATGATGTGAAACAACAGCCAAGCAGGATATATCAACAACTTTCTCTCCAATTTTCCTCTGGAAAAGTTTGTGCCAATTTTTTGATAATTTTTTTCAAGAATGGTATTGACTCAAGCTTTCAAACGCAAAAGGAATCACTCAATTCTGAGTTGATATGAGGAGTCAAAAAATTCTAAAACTGGCCTGAAAAACTGGAATAAGCTATGTTCGTGAACTTCAGAGGGCAAAAATACCTATTTAGAAGCCGATTTTAGGTGCCAAATATTGCACAAGTATCTATAACTATTTAGATGCGGCTCGTCTCTAACTTTCATTTGAGTACTCGCGGAGCCAAAACTGACTTCGTATGAGGAAGTTATGCCTCTTTTACTGAACAGTGCACAAAACAGATTCCAATCCAAATTCAACTACGAGATTGAGTCTAGATAGATACGAATTTTGTTTTTTCTCTCTCTTTTTTCCTCACAATTTTTTCTTTTTTATTTTTTTCTATGACTTTTTTTACTTTTCTCTCTCTTTTTTTCTTTTTTCCTCTGTTTTTTTTCTCTCTCCCTCTTTCCAAAACAAACTAGATAAGATGCAGATTGGATCTAGCGAAGATGTGAATGACTTCAACTATGATTGTGACAATGAACGATGGGTAGCACGTGGTGGAAATTGATGGATGGGTGGTGGACAGCGGAAGGGATAACGATGCAGCGGCGGCGTGACTAATGTGAACAGAACTTGAAACTCTAAATGAACTAGACACTAAGACCAGCAACTCGACACGATGATGCAATCGATAATTCAACTATGCAAGCAATGAAAAGAAAATTGCAAAGGCTTAGACTGGCTTGGACAAAGGATGAACAGATCTAACTTTTTTTTGTGGCTTTTTCTTGGACAATAGGTAAGAAAATAAATCTAATATAGGAAAACTGGAAATTCTCACCGAGCAACCTGAAAACTGATACCACTTGATAGAGGTAAAGGGTGTCCCGATATTTCGATGAGATGATAACTATTGATTTGGTGGAGTCGACTTTGACGATCCAACTACAAACGTGCAAGACGTTGCTCCTTAGCAATCGCTAAACCAACTCCGAGAGGTTATTGACCACGCCGGAGCACGGTACCACTTGATAGAGGCGAGGGTCCCGATCTTTCGATGAGATGATAACTATCGATTTGGTGGAGTCGACTTTGACGATCCAACTACAAACGTGCAACACATTGCGCCTTAGCAATCGCTCAACCAACTCCGAGAGGTTATTGACCACATCGGAGCACGATCAACCTGACCATGAAGGTTTATTCCTGTAAGTCATCGAAGAACAAGCAAGAATATGATGAAGCAATCTAAATATTGCGAATATAGATGAAGTATTGATAATGGTGGGGATCCTGAAGCGGTCTTGGTCTGGTCGTTGGACACAAACGAAGTACACGAAGGTGGAAGGACGTCCCAAGGCAGCCTAAAACTAACCCTAGGTCGTACAAGGCTCATGGGCCCAAGTGGAGGTGATGCAACACCTTTGGGCTTGTAGTTTGACTCGGATTCTGCTGCAACGTCAGATTGTTTCGTCCATAACTCAACGATCCAGACGAATTTGAAGGTGAATCCAATTGTGTTAGAAAGAGCACGAAATCTAATTTCAAACAAAAAAAGAATCACCTAGTTCAGAGTCCATATGAAAAAGTTGTTGGCGTTTTGAGTCAGGTATGTCTGTGCAGTCTGAATCTGAATCCAGAACGTGAGAGACTTGGACTCTATCTTCTCTTGGCCCAAAAGAAACGTGAGAGGATTTTTTTTGAACAACACCTAAACTTATCTTTTTCTCTTATCTTCATGTTTGGATTGTACAAATGTCCCATACACCTGCAATTAGACATGGCACAAAAGTCTCTGAAGTATTTTTGTCCTGGATGACATAAATAAATTATTGCATAGTTTGCATTAGAAATCACCTCACAAATATACATGTATGCAATATTTTTGGTCGTATCCAAGGTAGTCATGTACTCATCATTAATTGCCCAATATGCTTTATGTTGTAACTCAAGAGGCAAATGACAAGCTTTTCCATAAACCATTTTATATGGATATATACCCATAGGATTTTTGTATGCTGTTCTATAAGCCCAAAGTGCACCATCTAATTTCTTAGACCAATTCTCCGAGACCTATTGACAGTCTTTTGCAAAATTAATTTTATTTCTCTAGTGCTAAGTTCAACTTGACCACTAGACTGAGGATGATAAGGTGATGCAATTCTATGGTTAACATCATACTTAGCAAGCATTTTACAGAAAGCACCATGAATAAAGTGTGAACCACCATCAGTCATTAAATATCTGGGGACTCCAAACCTTGGAAAAATAACTTCCTTAAGCATTTTAAGAGAGGTGTTGTGATCAGCGTTACTAGTTGGAATAGCTTCTACCCACTTAGTAACATAATCAAAAGCAACCAAAATATGTGTATACCCATTAGAGGAAGGAAAAGGTCCCATGTAATCAAAACCCCAAACATCAAATGGTTCGACGGCAAGTGAATAATTCATAGGCATTTCTTGACGCTTACCAATATTACCTATTCTTTGACATTCATCACAAGACAAGACGAACTTACGAGCATCCTTGAAAAGAGTAGGCCAATAAAATCCAGACTGCAATACCTTGTGAGAAGTTCTGTCTCCTGCATGACGTCCTCCATAAGCTTCAGAGTGACATTTACGTAGGATTTGTCCCTGTTCATGCTCAGGTACACAACGTCTAATAATACCATCTACTCCTTCTTTATAAAGATGTGGGTCATCCCAAAAGTAGTGTCTTAAATCATAGAAGAATTTTTTTCTTTTGTTGGTATGTAAAGCTAGGTGGTAAGTATTTAGCAACAATGTAATTAGCATAGTCAGCATACAAAGCAGTGTTATGAGAAACATTTATTGCAGCTAACTACTCATCAGGAAAACTATCATCAACAGGTAGTGGGTCATCAAGCACATTTTCAAGCCTAGACAAGTTATCAACTACGGGGTTCTCTGCTCCTTTTCTATCAGTGATATGTAAATCAAATTCTTGTAGCAAGAGAACCCATCGAATAAGTCTAGGTTTAGCATCTTTCTTTTCCGTAAGATATTTAATAGCAGCATGATCAGTGTGAACAATTACTTTTGAATCAACAATGTAAGATCACAAGCAAACACCAATGCTAGAAATTCTTTTTCAGTAGTAGCATAATTTCTTTGAGCACTGTCTAGAGTTTTACTAGCATAATGAATAACATTTAGTTTCTTATCAACTTTTTGTCCTAGAACAACACCAACAACATAATCACTAGCATCACACATAATTTCAAAAGGCAAGTTCCAATCAGGTGGTTGAACAGTAGGTGCAGAAATTAAGGCTTTCTTGAGTGTTTCGAAGGCTTCCAAACAATCATCATCAAAAACAAAAGGAACATCCTTTTGCAAAAGATTTGTGAGCGGCCTAGAAATTTTAGAAAAGTCTTTGATAAATCTCCTACAGAAACCAACATGACCTACGAAACTACGAATACCTTTGATATCTTTAGGACATGGCATTTTCTCAATAGCGTCAACCTCAGCTTTGTCCACTTCAATACCTCTTTCAGAAATTTTATGACCCAAGACAATACCTTCATTAACCATAAAGTGGCACTTCTCCCAATTCAAGACAAGATTTGTTTGTTCACATCTCTGTAAAACTCGATCAAGATTGCTAAAACAATCATCAAAAGACTTCCCATAAACAAAGAAGTCATCCATGAAAACCTCAACAATCTTTTCACAAAAGTCAAAGAATATAGCAATCATACATCTTTGAAAGGTAGCGGGTGCATTGCATAAACCAAAAGGCATACGTCTATAAGCATAAGTTCCAAAGGGACAAGTAAAAGAGGTCTTTTCTTGATCAGGTTGAGAAACAGGTATTTGTGAAAAAACAGAGTATCCATCAAGGAAGCAAAAAATGTGTGTGCTTAGATAATCTTTCTAGCATTTGATCAATAAAAGGCAGAGGGTAATGATCTTTTCTAGTTGCTTTGTTTAATTTTCTAAAATCAATTACCATTCTATAGCCTGTAACAATTATTTGTGGAATAAGTTCTTTTTTTATCATTAGGAACAACAGTGATACCTCCTTTCTTAGGGACACAATGAATAGGACTTACCCATCTACTATCAGCTATAGGATAGATTATACCTACTTCTAGAAGTTTTAATATTTCCATTCTTACCACTTCCTTCATTTTCGGATTTAACTGACGTTGGTGATCAACAACGGGTTTAGCATCAGGTTCCAATTAATCTTGTGCTGACATAGAGTGGAACTAATGCCCTTTAAATCATCAAGAGTATATCCAATAGCAGCTCGGTGCTTCCTTAGAACTTTCAGTAATCTTTCTTCTTCATGTTCTGAAAGGTTAGCACTAATAAGAACATGATATATCTTCTTCTCATCAAGATAAGCATATTTCAAAGTATCCGGCAATTGTTTTAATTCAAACACACGATCACCTTTAGGTGGAGGAGGACCTCCTAGAGTTTCAATAGGCAAATTGTGTTTAAGCAGAGGGTGTTGTTCAAAGAATATTTTATCTATTTCATTTCTTTCATGCATATGTAAATCATTTTCATGGTCTAGCAGATATTGTTCTAGAGGATCAGTAAGAGGCATAGCAATAGAAGCAAGACCAATTATTTCATCCTTACTAGGCAATTCTTTTTCGTGAAGTTTTCTACTAAACTTGGAAAAATTAAACTCACGAGACTCATCACCAAAGCTAACATCGACAGTTTGTTTTTCACAATCTATTTTAGCATTAACGGTGTTCAAGAAGGGTCTACCAAAGATAATGGGACAAAAATCATCTTGTGGGGAACCAAGAATAAGAAAATCAATAGGGTATTTTATTTTCCCACACAAGACTTCAACATCTCTAACAATCCCAAGTGGTGTGATGGTGTCTCTATGGCATCTATTTCTTCTATTTCAGCGGGGGCTATGTCATTCATAATTTCTTGATATAAGGTAAAGGGAATAGCACTCACACTAGCACCTATGTCACATAAACCGTGATAAAAGTGATCTCCTATTTTAACTAAGACAACAGGCATGCCAACAACGGGTCTATGTTTTTCCTCTTTATTAGTTTTGGCAATTCTAGTAGCTCCATTACAGAAGTAAATAACATGCCCATCTACATTTTCTTCCAGGAGATCCTTAACCATAGCAACACTAGGTTCTACTTTGATTTGTTCATCAGGTTTAGATGTTCTAATATAACTTTTGTTAACCATGGTTGAAACTTTAGCATGTTCCTTTATCCTAACAGGGAAAGGTGGTTTCTCAATATAAGCAATAGGAACAACAGGATCAACATTATAAAGTATAGTTTCCTCTTTAGCTAGTTTCGATTCTTTAATTTCTTCTTTAATAGGTGGGTGATATTGAAGCAAATATGCCCTAGAGGCAATAATAAAGTTTTTATTTATATTTCCTTATATCATGATAAATGTTTATCATTCATGCTAGAATTGTATTAATCGGAAACTTGATACATGTGTGGATACATAGACAAAACAAAGTGTCCCAAGTATGCCTCTACTTGACTAGCTCGTTAATCAAAGATGGTTAAGTTTCCTAACCATAGACATGTGTTGTCATTTGATGAACGGGATCACATCATTAGAGAATGATGTGATGGACAAGACCCATCCATTAGCTTAGCATAATGATCGTTAAGTTTTATTGCTATTACTTTCTTCATGACTTATACATATTCCTCTAACTATGAGATTATGCAACTCCCGAATACCGGAGGAACACTTTGTGTGCTATCAAACGTCACAACATAACTGGGTGATTATGAAGATGCTCTACAGGTGTCTCCGAAGGTGTTTGTTGGGTTGACATTAGATCAAGATTAGGATTTGTCACTCCGAGTATCGGAGAGGTATCTCTAGTCCCTCTCGGTAATGCACATCACTATAAGCCTTGCAAGCAATGTGACTAATGAGTTATTTATGAGATGATGCATTACGGAACGAGTAAAGAGACTTGTCGGTAACGAGATTAAACTAGGTATGAGGATACCGACGATCGAATCTCGGGCAAGTAACATACCGATGACAAAGGGAATAATGTATGTTGTTATTATGGTTTGACTGATAAAGATCTTCGTAGAATATGTAGGAACCAATATGACCATCCAGGTTCCGTTGTTGTTATTGATCAAAGATGTGTCTCGGTCATGTCTACATAGTTCTCAAACCCGTAGGGTTCGCACGCTTAATGTTCGATGACGATTTGTATTATGAGTTATGTGTTTTGGTGACCGAAGTTTTTCCGGAGCCCCGGATGATATCACGGACATGACGAGAAGTCTCGAAATGGTCGAGATGTAAAGATTGATATATTGGACGATAGTATTCAGACACCGGAATGGTTTCAGAATGGTTCGGATATTTTCGGAGTATCGGGAGGTTACCGGACCCCCCCCCTGGGAAGTATTGGGCCTACATGGGCCATAGGGGAGAGGGGAGGCAGCCCACAAGGGGTGGCCGCGCCCCCCTCCCATAGGGAGTCCAAATTGGACTAGGGGAGGGGGCATGCCCCCCTTTCCTTCTCCTCTTCCCTCTCCCTTCCCTCTTTCCCCCTCCATGAGAAGGAAAAAAATGGGGGGCCGAATCCTATTAGGAGTAGAGTCCTAGTAGGACCCCCCCCCTTGGCGCGCCCCTGCTGGCAGGCCTCCTCCTCTCCCTCCTTTATATACATGGGCAGGGCACATCTTGGAGACAGACCAATTGTTCAATCCGTGTGCGGCGTCTCTCTCCACGGTTTACTCCTCGGGTCATATTCACATAGTGCTTAGGCGAAGCCGTGCGCAAATCACATCACCATCACCGTCACCATGCCGTCGTGCTGACGAAACTCTCCGTCGACCCTCTGCTGGATCAATAGTTCGAGGGACGTCGTCGAGCTGAACGTGTGCTGAACACGGAGGTGCCATACGTTCGGTACTTGATCGGTTGGATCACGAGGACGTTCGACTACACATAGTGCGTTAACCTAACGCTTCCGCTTTCGGTCTATGAGGGTTCATGGACACACTCTCCCCCTCTCGTTGCTATGCATCTCCTAGATAGATCTTGCTTGAGCGTAGGATTTTTTTTAAATTGCATGCTACGTTCCCTAACAGTGGCATCCGAGCCAGGTCTATGCATAGATGATATGCATGAGTAGAACACAAAGAGTTGTGGGCGATAATAGTCATACTTCTTACCACCGACGTCTTACTTTGATTCGGCGGTGTTGATGGATGAAGCGGCCCGGACTAACCTTACATTACCATGTTCATGATACCGGTTCCACCGACAGACATGCAACTTGTTTTGCATAAAGGTGGCTAGCGGGTGTCTGTTTCTCCAACTTTAGTTGAATTGAATTTGACTACGGTCGGTCCTTGTTGAAGGTTAAAACAACACACTTCACGAAAAATCATTGTGGTTTTGATGCGTAGGTAAGAACAGTTCTTGCTAGAAGCCCGTAGAAGCCATATAAAACTTGCAACAACAAAGTAGAGGACATCTAACTTGTTTTTGCAGGGCATGTTGTGATGTGATATGCTCAAAACATGATGTGATATAAGTTATTGTATGAGATGATCATGTTTTGTAAAAGTTATCAGCAACTGGCAGGAGCCTTATTGTTGTTGCTTTATTGTATGAAATGCAATTGCCATGTAATTGCTTTACTTTATCACTATGCGGTAGCGGTAGTTGTAGAAGCAATAGTTGGCGAGCCGACAATGACGCTATGATGGAGATCAAGGTGTCAAGCCGGTGACAATGGAGATCATGACGGTTCTTTGAAGATGGAGACCAAAGGCACAAGACGATGATGGCCATATCATGTCACATATTTTGATTGCATGTGATGTTTATCTTTTATGCATATTCTTTTGCTTAGTACGGCGGTAGCATTATAAGATGATCCCTCACTAAATTTCATGGTATAAGTGTTCTCCCTGAGTATGCACCGTTGCTACAGTTCGTCATGCCGAGACACCACGTGATGATCGGGTGTGATAAGCTCTATGTTCACATACAATGGGTGTAAGACAGTTTTGCATGTGTAGAATACTCAGGTTAAACTTGACGAGCCTAGCATATACAGATATGGCCTCGGAACACTGAGACTGAAAGGTCGAACGTGAATCATATAGTAGATATGATCAACATAGAGATGTTCACCATTGAAAACTACTCCATCTCATGTGATGATCGGACATGGTTTAGTTGATATGGATCGCGTGATCATTTAGATGACTAGAGGGATGTCTATCTAAGTGGGAGTTCTTTAGTAATATGATTAACTGAACTTAAATTTATCCTGAACTTAGTCCTGATAGTTTTTGCATATCTATGTTGTTGTAGATCAATGGCCCGTGCTACCGTTCCCTTGAATTTTAATGCGTTCCTAGAGAAAGCTAAGTAGAGAGATGATGGAATCAACTACACGGACTGGGTCCATAACTTGAGGATTATCCTCATTGCTGCATAGATGAATTACGTCCTGGAAGCACCACTAAGTGCAAGGCTTGCTGCGGGAGCAACTCCGGATGTTATGAATGTCTAGCAAGCTTAAGCTGATGACTACTTGATAGTTCAGTGTGCCATGCTTTACGGCTTAGAATCGGGACTTCAGAGACGTTTTGAAACGTCATGGGGCATATGAGATGTTCCAAGAATTGAAGTTAATATTTCAAGCAAATGACCGAGTTGAGAGATATGAAGTCTCCAACAAGTTCTATAGCTGCAAGATGGAGGAGAATAGTTTTGTCAGTGAACACATACTCAGAATGTATTGGTACCATAACCACTTGACTCAGCTGGGAGTTAATCTTCCGAATGATAGTGTTATTGACAAAGTTCTTCAATCACTTCCACCAAGCTATAAAGGCTTCATGATGAACTATAATATGCAAGGGATGAACAAGACGATACCCGAGCTTTTCGCAATGCTTAAAGCTATGGAGGTAGAAATCAAGAAGGAGCATCAAGTGTTGATGGTTAAAAATACCACTAGTTTCAGGAAAAAGGGCAAAGGGAAGAAGGGGAACTTCAAGAAGAACACCAAGCAAGTTGCTGCTCCCGGGAAGAAGCCCAAGTCTGGACCTAAGCCTGAAATTGAGTGCTTGTACTGCAAAGGGACTGGTCACTCGAAGCGGAACTGCCCCAAGTATTTGGCGGATAAGAAGGATGGCAAAGTGAAAGGTATATTTGATATACATGTTATTGATGTGTACCTTACTAATGCTCGTAGTAGCGCCTAGGTATTTGGTATTGGTTCTGTTGCTCATATTTGCAACTTGAAACAGGGGCTACGGATTAAACGAAGATTGGCTAAGGATGAGGTCACGATGCACGTCAGAAATGGTTCCAAGGTCAATGTGATCGTCGTCGCCACGCTACCTCTACATCTACCTTCGGGGTTAGTTTTAGACCTGAATAATTGTTATTTGGTGTCAGCGTTGAGCATGAACATTATATCTGGATCTTGTTTGATGCGAGACGGTTATTCATTTAAAACAGAGAATAATGGATGTTCTATTTATATGAGTAATATCTTTTATGGTCATGCACCCTTTATGAGTGGTCTATTTTTATTGAATCTCGGCCGTAGTGATACACATATTCATAATATTGAAGCCAAAAGATGCAAAGTTAATAATGTTAGTGCAACTTATTTGTGGCACTGCCATTTAGGTCATATTGGTGTAAAGCGCATGAAGAAACTCCATGCAGATGGGCTTTTGGAATCACTTGATTATGAATCACTTGATGCTTACTAACCATGCCTCATGGGCAACATGACTAAAACTCCGTTCTTCGGAACAATGGAGCGAGCCACTGACTTATTGGAAATAATACATACTGATGTATGCGGTCCGATGAGTGTTGAGGCTCGCGGCGGGTATCGTTATTTTCTGACCTTCACAGGTTATTTGAGCAGATATGGGTATATCTACTTCATGAAACATAAGTCTGGAACATTTGAAAAGTTCAAAGAACTTCAGAGTGAAGTGGAAAATTATCGTAATAAGAAAATAAAGTATCTATGATCTGATCGTGGAGGCGAATATTTGAGTTGCGAGTTTGGTCTTCATTAGAAACAATGTAGAATAGTTTCACAACTCACGCCACATGGAACACCACATCGTAATGGTGTGTCCGAACACCATAACCGTACTTTATTAGATATGGTGCGATCTATGATGTCTCTTACCGATTTACCACTATCATTTTGGGGTTATGCTTTACAGACGGCTGCATTCACATTAAATAGAGCACGATCTAAATCCATTGAGATGACACCATAAGAATTGTGGTTTGGCAAGAAACCTAAGATGTCGTTTCTTAAAGTTTGGGGTTGTGATGCTTATGTGAAAAAGCTTCTACCTGATAAGCTCGAACCAAAATCGGAGAATTGCGTTTTCATAGGATACCCAAAGAAAACTTTTGGGTACACCTTCTATCACAGATCCGAAGGCAAGATATTCATTGCTAAGAATTGATCCTTTCTAGAGAAGGAGTTTCTCTTGAAAGAAGTGAGTGGGAGGAAAGTAAAACTTGATGAGGTAGGTGTACCTTCTCTCGAATTGGAAAGTAGTTCATCATAGAAATAAGTTCCAGTGATGTCTACACCAATTAGTGAGGAAGTTATTGATGATGATCATGAAACTTTAGACCAAGTTACTACCGAACCTTGTAGGCCAACCAGAGTACATTCCGCACCAGAGTGGTACAGTAATCTTGTTCTGGAAGTCATGTTACTAGACCATGACAAACCTATGAACTATGAGGAAGCGATGATGAGCCCAGATTCCGCGAAATGGCTTGAGGCCATGAAATCTGAGATGGGATCCATGTATGAGAACAAAGTGTGGACTTTGGTTGACTTGCCCGATGATTGGCAAGCCATAGAGAATAAATGGATCTTTGAGAAGAAGACTGACGTTGATGGTAATATTACTGTCTACAAAGATCGACTTGTTGCGAAAGGTTTTCTACAAGTTCAAGGAGTTGACTACGATGAGACCTTCTCACCCATAGTGATGCTTAAGTCTGTCAGAATCACGTTGGCAATTACCGCATTTTATGATTATGAAATTTGGCAAATGGATGTCAAAACTGCATTCCTTAATGGATTTCTTAAAGAAGAATTGTATATGATGCAACCAGAAGGTTTTGTCGATCCTAAAGGTGCTAACAAAGTGTGCAAGCTCCAGCTATCCATTTATGGACTGGTGCAAGCCTCTCAGAGTTGGAATATACACTTTGATAGTGTGATCAAAGCATATGGTTTTATACAGACTTTTGGAGAAAGCCTGTATTTACAAGAAAGTGAGTGGGAGCTATGTAGCATTTTTTTATATTATATGTGGATGACATATTGTTGATTGGAAATAATACAAAATTTCTGGATAGCATAAAAGGATACTTGAATAAGAATTTTTCAATGAAAGACCTCGGTGAAGCTGCTTACATATTGGGCATCAAGATCTATGGTGATAGATTAAGACGCTTAATTGGACTTTCACAAAGCACATACCTTGATAAAGTTTTGAAGAAGTTCAAAATGGATCAGTCAAGGAAAGGGTTCTTGCCTATGTTACAAGGTGTGAAGTTGTGTCAGACTCAATGCCCGACCACTGCAGAAGATGGAGAGAAATGGAAATCATTCCCTTGGCCTCGACCATAGGTTCTATCATGTATGCAATGCTCTATATCAGACCTGATGTGTGCCTTGCTATAAGTTTAGCAGGGAGGTACCAAAGTAATCTAGGAGTGGATCACTGGACATCGGTCAAGAACATCCTGAAATACCTGACAAGGACTGATACGTCTCCAACGTATCTATAATTTTTTATTGTTCCATGCTGTTATATTATCAATCTTGGATGTTTTATAGTCATTTTATATCATATTTGGTACTAACCTATTGACATAGTGCCAAGTGCTAGTTGTTGTTGTCTGCAAGTTTTTTACATCGCAGGAAATCAATACCAAACGGAGTCCAAACACAACAAAACTTTTTGGAGTTTTTTGGACCAGAAGACAACCAATGGGCCGAAGAAGCACCTGAGGGGTGCTCCGAGGGGAGCACAACCCACCAGGGCGCGCTAGGAGGCCCGGGCACGCCCTGATGGGTTGTACCCACCTCGGGTGCCCCCTAAACCGCCTTTTGCTCTATAAATACCCCAATATTCCAGAGACCCTGGGGAGTCAACAAAAATCAATTCCAGCCACCGCAGAGTCTAGAACCACCAGATCCAATCTAGACACCATCACGGAGGGGTTCACCACTTCCATTGGTGCCTCTCCGATGATGCATGAGTAGTTCTTTGTAGACCTTCGGGTTCGTAGTTAGTACTAGATGGCTTCCTCTCTCTCATTTGATTCTCAATACAATGGTCTCTTGGAGATCCATATTATGTAACTCTTTTTGCGGTGTGTTTGTTGGGATCGGATGAACTTTGAGCTTATGATCAGATCTATATTTTTCTCCATGAAAGTTATTTGAATCTTCTTTGATCTCTTATAAGCATGATTGCTTATAGCCTCATATTTCTTCTCACATATTTGGGTTTTGTTTGGCCAACTTGATCTATTTATCTTGCAATGGGAAGAGGTGCTTTGTAGTGGGTTCGATCTTACGGTGCTTGATCCCAGTGAAAAAAGGGAACAAACACGTATGTATCGTTGGTACTAAGGACAAAACGATGGGGTCTATCTCTACATAGATAGATCTTGTCTACATCATGTCATCGTTCTTATTGCATTACTCCGTTTCCCCATGAACTTAATACACTAGATGCATGCTGGATAGCGGTTGATGTGTGGAGTAATAGTAGTATATGCAGACAGGAGTCAGTCTACTAATCTTGGGCGTGATGCCTATATAATGATCATTGCCTAGATATCGTCATGATTATTTGAAGTTCTATCAATTGCCCAATAGTAATTTGTTTACCCACCATTTTCTATTTGATACGTCTTCAACGTATCTATAATTTTTGATTGTTCCACGCTATTATATTATCAACCTTGGATGTTTTATATGCATTTATATGCTATTTTATATGATTTTTGGGACTAACCTATTAACCTAGAGCCCAGTGCCAGTTTCTGTTTTTCCTTGTTTTAGAGTATCGCAGAAAAGGAAAATCAAACAGAGTCCAATTGACCTGAAACTTCACGGAACTTATTTTTGGACCAGAAGAAGCCCATGGAGTATCGGAGATGGACCAAGACAGTCCCGGACTGCCCACGAGGGTGGGGGCGCGCCCACCCCCCTGGGCGCGCCCCCCTGCCACATGGACAGCCCGGAGATCCACCGACGTACTTCTTCCTCCTATATATACCCTTATACCCTAAAAACTTCGGGGAGCAGAATAGATCGGGAGTTCCGCCTCCAGATGCCTCCGTAGCCATCGAAAACCAATCTAGACCTGTTCCGGCACCCTGCCGGGGGAATCCCTCTCCGGTGGCCATCTTCATCATCCCGGTGCTCTCCATGATGAGGAGGGAGTAGTTCACCCTCGGGGCTGAGGGTATGTACCAGTAGCTATGTGTTTGATCTCTCTCTCTCTCTCTCGTGTTCTTGAAGTGGTACAATCTTGATGTATCACGAGCTTTGCTATTATAGTTGGATCTTATGATGTTTCTCCCCCTCTAATCTCTTGTGATGGATTGAGTTTTCCCTTTGAAGTTATCTTATCGGATTGAGTCTTTAAGGATTTGAGAACACTTGATGTATGTCTTGCACGTGCTTATCTATGGTGACAATGGGATATCATGTGATCCACTTGATGTATGTTTTGGTGATCAACTTGCGAGTTCCGTGACCTCGTGAACTTATGCATAGGGATTGGCACACGTTTTTGGAATCTCCGGTAGAAACTTTGGGGCACTCTTTGAAGTTCTTTGTGTTGGTTGAATAGATGAATCTGAGATTGTGTGATGCATATCGTATAATCATACCCACGGATACTTGAGGTGACATTGGAGTATCTAGGTGACATTAGGGTTTTGGTTGATTTGTATCTTATGGTGTTATTCTAGTACAAACTCTATGATAGATTGAACGGAAAGAATAGCTTCAGGTTATTTTACTACGGACTCTTGAATAGATCGATCAGAAAGGATAACTTTGAGGTGGTTTCGTACCATACCATAATCTCTTCGTTTGTTCTCCGCTATTAGTGACTTTGGAGTGACTCTTTGTTGCATGTTGAGGGATAGTTATATGATCCAATTATGTTATTATTGTTGAGATAACTTGCACTAGTGAAAGTATGAACCCTAGGCCTTGTTTCAACGCATTGCAATACCGTTTGTGCTCACTTTTATCATTAGTTACCTTGCTGTTTTTATAATTTCAGATTACAAAAACCTATATCTACCTTCCATATTGCACTTTTATCACCATGTCTTCGCCGAACTAGTGCACCTATACAATTTACCATTGTATTGGGTGTGTTGGGGACACAAGAGACTCTTTGTTATTTGGTTGCAGGGTTGCTTGAGAGAGACCATCTTCATCCTACGCCTCCCACGGATTGATAAACCTTAGGTCATCCACTTGAGGGAAATTTGCTAATGCCCTACAAACCTCTGCAGTTGGAGGCCCAAAAACATCTACAAGAAGAAGGTTGTGTAGTAGACATCAAGCTCTTTTCTGGCGCCGTTGCCGGGGGTTAGAGCTTGAGGGTATATCTTTAGATCTTGCAATAGAATCTTTTTGTTTCTTGTTTTAGCACTAGTTTAGTTTATAAAAGAAAACTACAAAAAAATATGGAATTGAGTTTGCCTCATACGCTTCATGTTTTTAATATCTTTCGTGAGTATGATGGAAAGGAAAATTGTGCCAAAGTGTTAGAATAAGAATGCATTGAAATGTTTGGCACTAAATCTTTGAATGATGAGCATTATTGCAATGTTAATAGTATGAACTCTTTGAATATCCATAGTACTAATGATGATTGCACTAGTCATGATGAGAATGTCTCTTATAAGCATGTCATTTTTTGTGGAGTGCATAGAGTTTGCAAGTACACACCAATTAGGGAAGATAGATTTTGCAAGAGGCATAAGTACTTAGAAACTAAATGGTTGCAAGAAAGGCCGTACTTGTGAACTTTGCAATGAACGTGGTCATTTAACCATCCGATGCAAATTGTTTCATGATCTAATCATTTCCAAAAATTGTGATGACTTGATTTTCCTTGCACATCATAATGAACTTAGCTTGCTTATGAGTTATGAAGAAATGAAACGTATAACTAACTATCTTCCAGTATTTGCCCGTGATAAACTTCTTGATTTTGATCTAGAGGAAATTTATATGTATTGTGCGGTGAATTGTATTGAAAATCCTTATATTGACAATTACATAAAGAAAAGAAAACAAATAGAAGATGAATAGAATACTAATGAAAGGGAAGAGACTTCCCAATATCCTCCTATTATTTCTTATGATGAATCGGGTAATGAGGAGGAGCCTTCTATTCAACCAATCTCATTAATAAGGAGCTCCAAAAAGAGGGTTGAACCCACACATGATGTGAAGAAGAAAAAGAAAAGACAGAGAAGCAAAGGTAGAAAGGTATCTCTCCCAAATAATGTTGCTCCTATTACTCATTGTGATGATGATAATTTCTATACTATTGGTGCTATCCATACTATTAATGATGAGAGTGATTATGCTTATGATATGAAAAGGACCAAGCTTGGGGATGCTATGCTTGATGAGAATGACATGTTTGAGAATATATTTGCTGCAATTAATGTTTGTCCCAATCTTGGGGATGCTACGTTTAATGGAGATGATATTTTTAGTCCCACAGGTTTTGATGAGAAAATTTATTATGATGATAGCATGCCTCCTATTTATATGACTATTGCGATGACACTTATGCTATAAAGAGTAGAGATGATTATATTTATAAAACTTTTCATGATTATGATTACCCTTTTTTGGACATTTCACTTTTAATGTGGAAACAATTTATAGTATTTGAGTTTTTTATGATACTCCCACTATTCCGAATGAGAAGAATTTTGCTTATATGCAGAGTAGTAAAATTTCTATGTTGGTAGATCATGAAAAGAATGCTTTAGGTGCTGGTTATATTGTTGAATTCATTCATGATGCTACTGAAAATTATTATGAGGGAGGAACATATGCATGTAGGAATTGCAATAATATCAAGTTTCCTCTCTATGTGCTTAAAGTTTTGAAGTTATGCTTGTTTTGCCTTCCTATGCTAGTTGATTATTGTTCCTATAAGTTGTTCACTCACAAAATCCCTATGCATAGGAAGTGGGTTAGACTTAAATGTTCTAGTAATATTCTTCATGATGCTCTCTTTATGTTTCAATTCTTATCTTTTATGTAAGCATCATTGAAATCATCATGCCTAGCTAGGGGCATTAAACGATAGCGCTTGTTGGGAGGCAACCCAATTTTATTTTTGCTCCTTGCTTTTTGTTCCTGTTTAGTAATAAATTAATCATCTATCCTCTTTTATGATTGTGTTTTTATGTTCTAATTAGTGTTTGTGCCAAGTAAAGCCTTTAGGATCTTCTTGGGTGATTGTTATTTGATTTTGCTATAAAAAACAGAAAGTATGCGCTCACGAGAATAATTTTATTTTTTAGCAGAGAGCGATAAAATCCAATTCCACTTGTATTAGATTAATAAACAAATTGCCTAGGACTTCCTAATTTCTCAGGATTTTTTGAGTTACAAAAGTATTTGAATCCTACATATTACTACAGACTATTCTGTTTTTGATAGATTCTGTTTTCTATGTGTTGTTTGCTTATTTTGATGAATCTATGAGTAGTATCGGAGGGTATGAACCATAGAGAAGTTTTAATACAGTAGATATTACACCAATATGAATTTATAATGAGTTCGCAACAGTACCTAAGTGGTGATTTATTTTCTTATACTAACGGAGCTCACGAGATTTTATGTTTAAGTTTTGTGTTGTGAAGTTTTCAAGTTTTGGGTAAAGATTTGATGGAGTGTGGAACAAGGAGTGGCAAGAGCCTAAGCTTGGGGATGCCCATGGCACCCCAAGATAATCTGAGGACACCAAAAATCCAAAGCTTGGGGATGCTCCGGAAGGCATCCCCTCTTTCGTCCTCATCCATCGGTAATTTTACTTGGAGTTATATTTTTATTCACCACATGATATGTGTTTTTCTTGGAGCGTCATTTTATTTTCTTTTGTTTTGCTTGCTGTTTGAATAAAATACCAAGATCTGAAATTCTTAAATGTTAGAGAGTCTTCACATAGTTGCATGATTATTCGACTACTCATTGATCTTCACTTATATCTTTCAGAGTAGTTTGCCATTTGCTCTAGTGCTTCACTTATATCCTTTCAGAGCACGATGGTGGTTTTATTTTGAAGAAATACATGAACTCTTGTGCTTCACTTATATTATTTTGAGAGTCTTTAGAACAGCATGGTAATTTTCTTTGGTTATGAATTTAGTCCTAATATGATGGGCATCCAAGAAGGATATAATAAAAACTTTCATATAAAGTGCATTGAATATTATGAGAAGTTTGATTCCTTATGATTGTTTTGAGATATGAAGATGGTGATATTAGAGTCATGCTAGTTGAGTAGTTGTGAATTTGAGAGATACTTGTGTTAAAGTTTGTGATTCCCGTAGCATGCATGTATGGTGAACCGTTATGTGATGAAGTCGGAGCATGATTTATTTATTGATTGTCTTCCTTATGAGTGGCGGTCGGGGACGAGCGATGGTCTTTTCCTACCAATCTATCCCCCTAGGAGCATGCGCATAGTACTTTGTTTCGATAACTAATAGATTTTTGCAATAAGTATGTGAGTTCTTTATGACTAATGTTGAGTCCATGGATTATACGCACTCTCACCCTTCCACCATTGCTAGCCTCTCTAATACTGCGCACCTTTCGTCGGTATCATACACCCACAATATACCTTCCTCAAAACAGCCACCATACCTACCTATCATGGCACTTTCATAGCCATTCCGAGATATATTGCCATGCAACTTACCACTGTTCCATTTATTATGACACGCTCCATCATTGTCATATTGCTTTGCATGATCATGTAGTTGACATCGTATTTGTGGCAAAGCCACTGTTCATAATTCTTCCATACATGTCACTCTTGATTCATTGCACATCCCGGTACACCGCCGGAGGCATTCATATAGATTCATATTTTGTTCTAAGTATCAAGTTGTAATTCTTGAGTTGTAAGTAAATAAAAGTGTGATGATCATCATTATTAGAGCATTGTCCTAGTGAGGAAAGGATGATGGAGACTATGATTCCCCCACTCTGGGCAAAAAATAAAATAAAATAAAATAAAAGAGGCCATAAAAAAGAGAGAGAAAAGGCCCAAAAAAGGAGAAAAAATGAAATGAGAGAAAAAGAGAGAAGGGGCAATGCTACTATCCTTTTACCACACTTTTGCTTCAAAGTAGCACCATGATCTTCATGATAGAGAGTCTCCTATGTTGTCACTTTCATACACTAGTGGGAATTTTTCATTATAGAACTTGGCTTGTATATTCCAATGATGGGCTTCCTCAAAATGCCCTAGGTCTTCGTGAGCAAGCGAGTTGGATGCACACCCACTTAGTTTCCTTTTGAGCTTTCATACACTTATAGCTCTAGTGCATCCGTTGCATGGCAATCCCTACTCACTCACATTGATATCTATTGATGGGCATCTCCATAGCCCGTTGATACGCCTAGTTGATGTGAGACTATCTTCACCTTTTTGTCTTCTCCACAACCACCATTCTATTCCACCTATAGTGCTATGTCCAAGGCTCACGCTCATGTATTGCGTGAAGATTGAAAAAGTTTGAGAACATCAAAAGTATGAAACAATTTCTTGGCTTGTCATCGGGGTTGTGCATGATTTAAATATTTTGTGTGGTGAAGATAGAGCATAGCCAGACTATATGATTTTGTAGGGATAGCTTTCTTTGGCCATGTTATTTTGAGAAGACATAATTGCTTGGTTAGTATGATTGAAGTATTATTATTTTTATGTCAATATTAAACTTTTGTCTTGAATCTTATGGATCTGAATATTCTTGCCACAATAAAGAGAACTACATGGATAAATATGTTAGGTAGCATTCCACATCAAAAAATCTGTTTTTACCATTTACCTACTCGAGGACGAGCAGGAATTAAGCTTGGGGATGCTGATACGTCTCCAACGTATCTATAATTTTTGATTGTTCCACGCTATTATATTATCAACATTGGATGTTTTATATGCATTTATATGCCATTTTATATGATTTTTGGGACTGACCTATTAACCTAGAGCCCAGTGCCAGTTTTTGTTTTTTTCCTTGTTTTAGAGTATCGCAAAAAACAAAAATCAAACGGAGTCCAATTGACCTGAAACTTTGCGAAACTTATTTTTGGACCAGATGTAGCGAGCAGACCTCAAATAGTCTAATCTCTGTGCTCCAGTGTCATCCCTGGATCAGTAATGCTGACACCACACAGTACTCGGAGGATTTATAACAGAGTTGCAATCACACACTTATTACATTGAGTGTCTCAAAAGAGAACTTATTACAATAAATATGGCTTAAGGCCATCTAATAACGATAACAGCGGAAGACTTGGAAGATAAGTGAGTCCATCAACTCCAACGGCATCACTGAGTATAGAACCATGACCTAAAAACTCCTTAATCGTCGTCTGAAAAGTCTGCAACATTAACGTTGCAGCCCGAAATGGGTCAGCACATGGAATATGCTAGCAAGGTAACACATAGAGTGTAATGGAATGAAACAACTATACTATATGCATATTTGGCTGGTGGAAAGCTCTATGGTTACAGTTTTTCATAAAGCCAATTTTTCCCTACTACAAAGAATAAATTTATTTAACTATCATCGTAGTTGTTAAACATTGAGAATGGTTGACAGCATTCTCAATCCCAATTAAGCATCATCATTAAACAAAACCCAACAAAATTAATTTAGAGTAACATGTTGAGATTCACATGATAATCCAGGTACTAGATACTCAAGATGTCCGTAACCGGGGACACGGCTAACCATGATTAGTTTATTACACTCTGCAGAGGTTTGCGCACTTTTCCCCACAAGACTCGATCGCCTCCGTTTGGTTTCTTGCACTACATGGCGTTTGAGAAGACGGATGACTGAGACAAAGTCTTTCAGAAGCGCTAGCACCTTACGATGGATAGACCGTTACACCTACTTTCCCCTACATCTGCTAGTCTACCCTGTAAGAGTTCGCACGACTTATTCAACTATGCCAGAGCCCATAATGGCTTGTGGCTACACACGGAAGTTTCTAGTATGAATAATCTCATGATCCCTTTGAGCCTGGGCGGTGGTCCAAAAGAAACAGGCAATCCTGGAATACCCAGGTACCTCAATCCACCCAGATGTGTGTTTAAGTTGCCACCTTAGATAAACCATTAATAAACAAACTCACATCTGTCATGAATATCACTCACCCAATCCACGTCTACTAGCATAGCAAAGCATAATGGCAAACGTAGAAGTAACTCCCAAAGGTTTGATAATAAAACAGGTAATAGGTACTACCTCAACTACTTCCCATCCCATAATTTAATTATATCCTAATCATGCAATGTGTGAGGATTGATCTAATGCAATAAAACTGGGTAGTAGAAAAGGTATGATCAAAGTGTTACTTGCCTTGCTGATGATCCGCGAAACCTAGAGATTCAAAGTAACAGGCGGCGCACTCTGGGTATTCTATCGCAGACAAACAAACAAGCATACAATAAGTACTCATCTAATGCACAGGTAAAAGTCAAATAAGAGATCTAACCAGAAAGTTCAACTTAAGAACTCTGGTTTGCAAAAAGAATCACATCAAACGAAACAACGAAAGTCAAATGGCAAAAGAAAACAATTTCATTCTACTAATCTTGATCTAAGGCAATTTTTACAGTAGCAAAAACTTGTTTAAGTTGGTTAAACGGATAGAGGGTTTCGAGACGAAACTCCAGGCGCTTGAATCGCCTGATTTCGATAAACGAGCGAAAAGTTACTAAAACGAAAATCGGATCAGAAATCGCGATCAGAAAAATCACGGATTTAATCCAAGAAAAAGAAAAACGACGAACGCTCGCTAGAACGAACGAACGGGCGAACGCTCGCTAAATAAATAAATCAGAAAAACCAATCTATTAAAAAATCGAAACTAAAAAAACCGACAAAAAACCGACGGAAAAACCGAACGGTTTTTCAAAAAAATGGCGGCACCGATTTCGAGGCGAGGCAAACCTCGGGCGGCGGGTCGGCGGCGGCGACGTCCGGCAACGGCGCGGCGGGCGGTGGCGGCGCGGCTCGGGCGGGGCTGGGGCTAGGGTTCGGCCCGGGGTGGGCCGGCTTATAAAGGCTAGTCGGGCCGGAGTCCTAGTCGGACACGGCCCGTAGGTCGGTTCGTTTTTTTAAATAATTACGCGCAGAAGAAAAATAAAAATAAATACTAAACAGACTCCAAAAATCCCGAAACAAATTTTCCCGGGCTTCTAAAATCAAGCCGCACAAGGTGAACAGTTATTTGGGGCCTAAATGCAATTGTCAAAAACGCACATTTTTCCTAAATTCAAATAAAATAACGAAAAACTCTGAAATAAAATCTTATTTGATTTTATTATTAAATCCTCAGTATTTCTTTATTTTGGGAAAGTCATTTTATTCCCTCTCTCATATTTTTGTAATAGAAATAATTGATGATAAAATAACTTAAATCAAATGATCCTATTCTCAAAATTTGAGAAAACTCAAATATGAAAATAAAGAATTTCCCAACTCTCTCCCTGGGTCCTTGAGTTGCGTAGAAATTTCTAGGATCAAACCAATAGCAAAATAAAATATGATATGCAATGATGATCTAATGTATAACATTCCAAATTGAAAATTTGGGATGTTACAAACCCACCCCCCTTAAGATGAATCTCGCCCTCGAGATTCGGGTTGGCTAGAAAATAGGTGAGGGTGGTCATTGAGCAAATCTTCCTCTCGTTCCTAGGTGGCTTCGTCCTCCGTGTGGTTGCTCCACTGAACTTTGCAAAACTTGATAACCTTGCTGCGAGTGACTCGGCTGGCAAACTCGAGAATCTTAATTGGTTTCTCCTCATAGGTCAAATCGTTATCCAACTGAATTGCTTCCAATGGCACTGTGTCTCTCAAGGGTATGTCAGCCGTCTCCGCGTGGCACTTCTTCAACTGAGAAACGTGGAACACATCATGAACTCCTGACAATCCTTCGGGCAATTCCAACTTGTAGGCCACTTCTCCCATACGCTCCAAAACTCGATATGGTCCTACAAATCATGGCGCTAACTTTCCTTTAACTCCAAAACGCTTTGTTCCCCAAAGTGGTGATACTCGAAGATAAGCTCTATCTCCGACTTCATAAACTGTCTCCTTGCGTTTAGAATCTGCATAACTCTTCTGCCTGGACTAGGCTATCTTGAGCCTATCGCGAATCAATTTCACCTTCTGTTCAAACTCCTTTATCAAGTCAGGTCCAAACAACTGGCGGTCTCCAACTTCATCCCATGACAACGGTGTCCTGCACCTCCTTCCGTACAAGGCTTCGAAAGGGGCCATCTTTAAACTGGTTTGGTAACTGTTGTTGTAAGAGAATTCCGCATATGGCAAATTGTCGTCCCAACTAGATCCGTAATCTAGCGCACAAGCTCTCAGCATATCCTCCAAAATCCGATTGACTCTCTCAGTCTGTCCATCTGTCTGCGGATGAAAAGCTATACTGAATTCTAGCCTGGTACCCAAGGTTTCATGCAACTGTTTCCAGAACTTTGAGGTAAACTGGGTTCCTCTATCTGATACGATACTCCTCGGAACTCCATGCATACATATGATCATGGTCATGTATATCTTTGCCAACTTAGCACTGGTGTAAGTGGTCTTTACTGGGATGAAATGAGCTACTTTCGTCAACCGATCCACTATAACCCAAATCGAGTCATAGCCTGAATGTGTCCTGGGTAATCCCATGATAAAGTCCATGCCTAACTTATCCCACTTCCATTCGGGTATCGGCAATGGCTGTAGCAATCCTGCTGGCTTCTGATGCTCTGCCTTTACTCTCTAACACACATCACAAACTGCTACATACTCCGCAATATCTTTCTTCATTCCGGTCCACCAGAAAACATCCTTCAAATCCAAATACATCTTGGTATTTCCTGGGTGAATCGAATATGGTGAATCATGTGCCTCTTGCAGAATCAACTTCCTGATCCCCGGGTCATTGGGCACATAAACACGGTCTTCAAACCATAGGGTGTCGTGCTCATCCTCACGAAATCCTTTAGCCTTTCCTTCGCTTATTTTCTCCTTTATAGAGGCAATCTCCTTGTCAGTCTTCTGAGCTTCTCTGATTCTATCCATCAAAGTTGAGTGAATCTCCAATGCTGCTACATAGCCTCTCGGAACTATTTTCAATCATAGATCACGAAGATTTTCTACTAACTCCATTGGTATTTCTCCCGTCATTAGTGTATTGACATGGCTCTTACGGCTCAATGCGTCAGCTACTACATTAGCCTTTCCGGGATGGTAATGCAATCTCATATCATAATCCTTGATGAGCTCCAACCATCTCCTTTGTCTGAGGTTTAACTCCTTCTGTGTGAAGATGTATTTCAAACTCTTATGATCCGTGTACACCTCACAATGGTTTCCAATGAGGAAATGTCTCCATGTTTTCAATGCATGCACTACGGCTGCTAATTCCAAATCATGCGTAGCATAATTCAACTCATGAGGTTTCAGTTGTCTTGAGGCATATGAAACAACTCTCCCTTCCTGCATAAGCACTGCTCCAAGTCCTCGACGTGAAGCGTCGCAATACACCTCATAGTCCTTGGTCTGATCTAGCAAAATCAACACTGGTGAGGTAACCAAACGTTTCTTCAACTCCTGGAAACTAGTCTCACATTCCTCGGTCCATTTGAACTTGGTATCCTTCTTTAATAACTCCGTCATAGGCTTCAGAATCTTTGAGAAATTCTCAATAAATCTCCGGTAGTATCCTGCGAGTCCAAGAAAACTTCGTATCTCTCCAACTGTGGTTGGTGCTTCCCACTTGGTCACATATCAACTTTAGTGGGATCTACTGCTATACCTTCCCCGTATATAACGTGCCCGAGGAATCCTACTTCCTTCAACCAAAACTCACATTTGCTGAACTTGGCATACAACTGATGTTCTCTGAGCTTCTCAAGTACCAATCGCAAATGTTCCTTATGCTCCTCTTCATTCTTCGAGTAAACCAAGATATCATCAATGAACACCACGACGAACTTATCCAAGAACTCCATAAACACTTTGTTCATCATGTTCATAAAATATGCTGGTGCATTAGTTAGACCAAATGACATAACGGTATACTCGTACAGCCCATACCTGTTGGTAAAAGCTGTCTTAGGAATATCCTGTTCTCGAATCTTCAACTGGTGGTATCCTGATCGCAGATCAATCTTGGAAAATACCTTAGCTCCTTGCAATCGATCAAACAGATCATTGATCATTGGTAGTGGGTACTTGTTCTTAATCGTTACTGCATTCAATCCTCGATAATCAACAACCATCCTTAACAATCCATCCTTCTTCTCCACTAGAAGTACTGGCGATCCCCAAGGCGAAGAACTTGGGCGAATATATCCTTTATCCAGTAACTCCTTAATCTGCTTCTTAATTTCCACCAAATCCTTTGCAGGCATCCTGTATGGTCTCTTTGATATTGGCCCTGTGCCTGGCAATAGCTCAATCAAAAACTCAATATCTCTATCCGGTGGCATGCCGGGCAACTCTTCTGGAAATACTTCAGGGAAATCCTTCACTACTCGTACTTGCTCCTGCACAACTCCTGTTAAGCAATTTACTTGAGTCCCTTTTGGCACATGCCGGGATACATACTTGATCCTTCTCCCTTCTGGGGTGGTAAGCAAGATTGACTTACTGGCGCAATCGATGTTTCCTCCATACATTGACAACCAATCCACACCCAGAATTACATCCAATCCTTGTGATTCAAAAATGATCAAATCCGAGGGAAACACATGCCTACCTATACTCAATGGCACTTGAAAACATCCTTGACTGGCCATATACTACCTAGCATAGGTGTTCTAAGAACCTTAGTGGGCAAGTTATACTTATCCACAAATCCACTTGATATGTATGAATGCGATGCACCAGTATCAAAAGAACGAGTGCAGTAAATGACTTAACCAAAAACTTACCGATTACGGCATCCGGCTGCTCTTCAACCTCCTCCACGTTAACGTGGTTCACCTGTCCCCTGTTGAAAGGGTTCGGCTTCTTCCCAGAACTTCCATTGCCATTTTGGCCTTCAGGACATTCATTGGCATAATGTTTGGTCTTCTGACACTTAAAGCAAGTGACTTGCCTCAGGTCCTTCTTGGCTGGGGTTGATGGGTTGGTACGGTTCTGGCCGTTGCTTCCTCCATTCCCATTACCATTCCTGGTGCCATTGTGATTGTGCGAGCGCTGAAAATGTCCTCCCGATCAAGGGGTAAAACGTGGCTTCTGCTGAGCTCCTGAATTGTACTTCCCTTGTCCATACTTCCTCTTGCGATTCTCAATTCGCTGCTGCTTGCCTTCAATCATAAGAGCACGGTCTACCAACTCCTGGTAGTTGTTGAAGGTTGCTACCATCAACTGCATGCTCAACTCATCATTCAGTCCTTCCAGAAACTTCTCCTGCTTAGCTGCATCCGTAGCAACGTCATCTGGGGCATAACGTGCTAACTTACTAAAGTCCTCCACATACTGGCCAATTGTCTGTCCTCCTTGGCGCAAGTTGCGAAACTCACGCTTCTTTATGGCCATAGCTCCTGCTGAAACATGGGCAGTACGAAAGGCCTGCTGAAACTGGTCCCATGTGACAGTGTCGACAGGGAAAGTGGCTGTGAAATTCTCCCACCATGATGATGCGGGTCCATCAAGCTGATGTGCGGCAAACTTCACCTTCTCCGCATCTGTGCATCCTGCTGTGGTCAACTCTCTAGCTGTCTTGCGGAGCCAATCATCTGCTACAATCGGCTCGGTGCTACTGGAAAACACCGGCAGATTCAGCCTAAGAAAACGGGCTAAGTGATCAACAGGTGGTGGTGGTGGTGGGTTGTTGTTGTTCCCCTGATTCTGATTCTGTACTAGCAACTGCATCAATGTGTTCTTCTGCTGGATCAACTGGGTGAGCTCCGGTGGAAAGGTAAATCTGGGGTCACGTCTCGGAGGCATCTGAGGGTTTAGAAAAGATGAGATGTAAGAATTGAGGGGGTCTAAAGAGAAAACACTACCCATATGCACATGAGGCAAAAGCAAACAATTCACTTCATTCAATCAAACAAGGGCATACAATCGGTCTAACTATCGCAAAAGTATTCGGACTACTATATTTACATGGTGGACTACTACTAATTATGAGGTGGTCTACTAGAAATATTCTTCGGTTGCAGACTCCATGATATCTGCTCCGGCTTCATCAACATAGTCATCATTGCTATCATCTGTGTCCGAGTCGGTGTCGTCGATGATGATGTAGTCTTCCAGGCGAATCTCCTTGGGTTCTTCGTCTTCATCTACTGGTGTAGGGCCTCCCATAAATATCCCGATCTTCTTGATCAGATCGTCATTCTTCTCCACTAATACTTCAATTTCTTCTTCATAATCTTCATGTGTAGCCTTGAGTTCTTCCTCCAGTTCCTTGATTCTTGTCCTTGCCTTCTTCAGGTCTATCATGTCGGCGCACATCTGATTCTCCTATCGTCGAATGTGCTGGTTTCATTCCTGGATAAAAGCTGCAATGGATCTATCCCTTCTGGTGCTAATCATCTCCCAGTGCTCATCTCGGCGCCCACAAATCTGGTAGATAGTATCCTTGAGATCATTGCGGTAGACTTCTCCAATGCGTCCCATGGCGGTGTAAGCTGCCATGCTCTTTCCTAGACTCCAAGTTGGTGCATCGAAAGAAAACTCTATGGGCTCAGTGACTGGCATGAACGTCCTTCCTGGAACTTGAACTTGAATCATCCAGCGCTCTTCTTCAGGTGAAGTGGCGTTGTAGGTTCCGGTGAAGCTTGGTACTCCTATGTTCAGGTATCTAGTGACTTCCTTCAAGTGACGTCCAAAAGGTGTATCGTCATCCGGTTGCGTGAACTTGTTCTTTGCATCCGCCATCCTAAAGAGTAGAAAATATGAGAGGTCAGAAAAGAAGAGAATGAATAGTGATCTAGGTCTTTAGCTTAGTGGTCGTGTCCTACAGTCAGCGTGTGCTCTGATACCATCTCTGTAGCGACCAGACCTCAAACAGTCTGATCTCTGTGCTCCGGTGTCATCCCTGGATCAGTAATGCTGACACCACACAGTACTCAGAGGATTTATAACAGAGTTGCAATCACAGACTTATTACATCGAGTGTCTCAAAAGAGAACTTATTACAATAAATATGGCTTAAGGCCATCTAATAACGATAACAGCGGAAGGCTTGGAAGATAAGTGAGTCCATCAACTCCAACGGCATCACTGAGTATAGAACCACGACCTAAAAACTCCTTAATCATCGTCTGAAAAGTCTGCAACATTAAATAAATTTATTCCTTTGTAGTAGGGAAAAATTGGCTTTACGCAAAACTGTAACCATAACTACCATAATGGTTACAGTTTTGCGTAAAGCCAATTTTTCCCTACTACAAAGGAATAAATTTATTTAACTATCATGGTAGTTGTTAAACATTGAGAATGGTTGACAGCATTCTCAATCCCAATTAAGCATCATCATTAAACAAAACCCAACAAAATTAATTTAGAGTAACATGTTGAGATTCACATGATAATCCAAGTACTAGATACTCAAGATGTCCATAACCGGGGACACGGCTAACCATGATTAGTTTATTACACTCTGCAGAGGTTTGCGCACTTTTCCCCACAATACTTGATCGCCTCCGTTTGGTTTCTCGCACTACATCATGTTTGAGAAGACGGATGACTGAGACACGGTCTTTCAGAAGCGCTAGCACCTTACGATGGATAGACCGTTACACCTACTTTCCCCTACATCTGCTAGTCTACCCTGTAAGAGTTCGCACGACTTATTCAACTATGCCAGACCCCATAATGGCTTGTGGCTGCACACGGAAGTTTCTAGTATGAATAATCTCATGATCCCTTTGAGCCTGGGTGGCGGTCCAAAAGAAACAGGCAATCCTGGAATACCCAGGTACCTCAATCCACCCAGATGTGTGTTTAAGTTGCCACCTTAGATAAACCATTAATAAACAAACTCACATCTGTCATGAATATCACTCACCCAATCCACGTCTACTAGCATAGCAAAGCATAATGGCAAACGTAGAAGTAACTCCCAAAGGTTTGATAATAAAACAGGTAATAGGTACTACCTCAACTACTTCCCATCCCACAATTTAATTAGATCCTAATCATGCAATGTGTGAGGATTGATCTAATGCAATAAAACTGGGTAGTAGAAAAGGTATGATCAAAGTGTTACTTGCCTTGCTGATGATCCGCGAAACCTAGAGATTCAAAGTAACAGGCGGCGCACTCCGGGTATTCTATCGCAGACAAACAAACAAGCATACAATAAGTACTCATCTAATGCACAGGTAAAAGTCAAATAAGAGATCTAACCAGAAAGTTCAACTTAAGAACTCCAGTTTGCAAAAAGAATCACATCAAACGAAACAACGAAAGTCAAACGGCAAAAGAAAACAACTTCGTTCTACTAATCTGGATCTAAGGAAATTTTTACAGTAGCAAAAACTTGTTTAAGTTGGTTAAACGGATAGAGGGTTTCGAGACAAAACTCTAGGCGCTTGAATTGCCTGGTTTCGATAAATGAGCGAAAAGTTATACTAAAACGAAAATCGGATCAGAAATCGCGATCAGAAAAATCGCGGATTTAATCCGAGAAAAAGAAAAACGACGAACGTTCGATAGAACGAACGAATGGACAAACGCTCGCTAAATAAATAAATCGGAAAAACCGATCTATTAAAAAACCGAAACTAAAAAAACCGACAAAAAAACCAACGGAAAAACCGAACGGTTTTTCGAACAAAAACGACGGCACGGATTTCGAGGCGAGGCGAACCTCGGGCGGCGTCCGGCTCCGGCGACGGAGCGGCGGGCGGCGGCGGCGGCGTGCGGCGGCGGTGGCGCGGCTCGGGCGGGGCTGGGGCTGGGGCTAGGGTTCGGCCCGGGGTGGGCCGGCTTATAAAGGCTAATCGGGCCGGAGTCCTAGTCGGACACGGCCCGTAGGTCGGTTCGTTTTTTTAAATAATTACGTGCAGAAGAAAAATAAAGAGAAATACTAAATGGACTCCAAAAATCCCGAAATAAATTTTCAAGGGCTTCTAAAATCAAGGCGCACAAGGTGAACATTTATTTGGGGCCTAAATGCAATTTTGAAAAACACAAATTTTTCCTAAATTCAAATAAAATAACGAAAAACTCCGAAATAAAATCTTATTTGATTTTATTATTAAATCCTCAATATTTCTTTATTTTGGGAAAGTCATTTTATTCCCTCTCTCATATTTTTGTAATAGAAAAAAATGATGATAAAATAACTTAAATCAAATGATCCTATTCTCAAAATTTGAGAAAACTCAAATATGAAAATAAAGAATTTCCCAACTCTCTCCGTGGGTCCTTGAGTTGCGTAGAAATTTCTAGGATCAAACCAATAGCAAAATAAAATATGATATGCAATGATGATCTAATGTATAACATTGCAAATTGAAAATTTGGGATGTTACACCAGAAGAAGCCCATGGAGTATCGGAGATGGACCAGAAGAGTCCCGGGCTGCCCACGAGGGTGGGGGCGCGCCCCCCTGCCTCGTGGACAGCCCGGAGATCCAGCGACGTACTTCTTCCTCCTATATATATACCCATATACCCTCGGGGAGCAGAATAGATCGGGAGTTCCGCCGCCAGAAGCCTCCGCAGCCACTGAAAACCAATCTAGACCCGTTCCGACACCCAGCCGGAGGAGGGAATCCCTCTCCGATGGCCATCTTCATCATCCTGGTGCTCTCCATGATGAGGAGGGAGTAGTTAACCCTCGGGGCTGAGGGTGTGTACCAGTAGCTATGTGTTTGATCTCTCTCTCTCTCTCTCTCGTGTTCTTGGAGTGGTACGATCTTGATGTATCGCGAGCTTTGCTATTATAGTTGGATCTTATGATGTTTCTCCCCCTCTACTCTCTTGTGATGGATTGAGTTTTCCCTTTGAAGTTATCTTATCGGATTGAGTCTTTAAGGATTTGAGAACACTTGATGTATGTCTTGCACGTGCTTATCTGTGGTGACAATGGGATATCATGTGATCCACTTGATGTATGTTTTGGTGATCAACTTGCGAGTTCCGTGACCTCGTGAACTTATGCATAGGGGTTGGCACACGTTTTTGTCTTGAATCTCCGGTAGAAACTTTGGGGCACTCTTTGAAGTTCTTTGTGTTGGTTGAATAGATGAATCTGAGATTGTGTGATGCATATCGTATAATCATACCCACAGATACTTGAGGTGACATTAGAGTATCTAGGTGACATTAGGGTTTTGGTTGATTTGTATCTTAAGGTGTTATTCTAGTACGAACTCTATGATAGATCGAATGGAAAGAATTGCTTCATGTTATTTTACTACGGACTCTTGAATAGATCGATCAGAAAGGATAACTTTGAGGTGGTTTCGTACCCTACCATAATCTCTTCGTTTGTTCTCCGCTATTAGTGACTTTGGAGTGACTCTTTGTTGCATGTTGAGGGATAGTTATATGATCCAATTATGTTATTATTGTTGAGAGAACTTGCACTAGTGAAAGTATGAACCCTAGTCCTTGCTTCAACGCATTGCAATACCGTTTGTGCTCACTTTTATCATTAGTTACCTTGCTGTTTTTATAATTTCATATTACAAAAACATATATCTACCTTCCATATTGCACTTGTATCACCATCTCTTCGCCGAACTAGTGCACCTATACAATTTACCATTGTATTGGGTGTGTTGGGGACACAAGAGACTCTTTGTTATTTGGTTGCAGGGTTGCTTGAGAGAGACCATCTTCATCCTATGCCTCCCACAGAGTGATAAACCTTAGGTCATCCACTTGAGGGAAATTTTCTACTGTCCTACAAACCTCTGCACTTGGAGGCCCAACAATGTCTACAAGAAGAAGGTTGTGTAGTAGACATCAGTATTTTTCTCGAGAGAAGCCACTAGTGAAACCTAGGGCCCCGGGTCTCTTCTTTAATATATTTGCCTTCGCGATCTATTTTATTTTCAGGTCTATTAAACCAAAAATACAAAAATACCTTCCTGCAATTTATTCTTATTTATTTTATTTGGCGTTCGATCTATCAATCTACTACAATTTATTCACGTATGTTTTGCCAATTTCTGGCACCATTACCCGAAATGGATTGACAACCCCTTTAATACGTCGGGTTGCGAGTAGTTGTTATTTGTGTGCAGGTGCCGTTTACGTGTTTTTGCTTGGTTCTCCTACTAGTTCGATAACCTTGGTTTCATCACTGAGGGAAATATCTATCTTCGTTGTGCTGCATCATCCCTTCCTCTTTGGGGAAATACCGACGTCGCTTCAAGCCGCATCAAAAGAAATTTCTGGCGCCGTTGCTGGGGAGGATCTTCAACATATAGCAGGTTCCTAATCACAAATCTCATATCCTCGCAATTTACATTATTTGCCATTTGCCTCTCGTTTTCCTCTCCCCCACTTCACAAAAATTTGCCGTTTTATTCACCCCTCTTTTTTGTTTGCCGTTTTTTGTCGGATCTGTTTTTAGTGCAATCTTGTTGCGTAGTCATCATGACTCAAGAGGACACCAAGTTGTGTGATTTCTCAAATACAAACAACAATGATTTTATTGGCACTCCGATTACTCCCGCCACTAGTGCAGAATCTTGTGCTATTACTGCTTTGCTGAATCTTGTTATGTAAGATCAATTTTCCGGTACTCCTAATGAGGATGTCATGTCCCATCTTAACACATTCGTGGATTTATGTGATATGCAAAAGAAAAAAGATGTGGACAGTGATGTTGTGAAGATCAAATTATTTCCATTTTCTTTGTGTGATTCTGCAAAAAATTGGTTTTCTTCTTTGCCTCACAATAGTATCGATTTTTGGAATAAGTGCAAAGATGCCTTTATCACTAAGTACTTTCCTCCCACAAAAATCATTTCCCTTAAAACCCAGATCATGAATTTCAAGCAACTTGAACATGAGCATGTTGCACAATCTTGGGAAAGGATGAAAATGATGCTAAGGAATTGCCCAACTCATGGGTTAAATCTTTGGATGATCATACAAAAAATTTATGCGGGGTTGAATTTTGTTTCTCGTAATCTTTCAGATTCCGCCGTGGGTGGTACTTCTATGGTAATTACTTTGGGTGAAGCTACCAAATTGCTTGATAATATTATGGCAAATTATTCACAATGGCATACCGAAAGAGCTCCTACTAGTAAAAAAGTTAATTCGGTTGAAGAAATTTCTTCTTTGAGTGAAAAACTTGATGCTCTTATGAAATTGGTTGCTAGGAAAAGTACTCCTATTGATTTCAATGATATGCCTTTGTCTACTTTGATTGAGCAAAATAGTGATGCCGTAGATGTGAATTTTATCTCGTGAAACAATTTCAATAACAATGCTTATAGAGGTAATTTTAATCCTAGGCCTTTTCCTAGTAATTCCTCTAATAATTATGGTAGTTCCTATGGAAATCCTTCTTACGATAATAATAGGAACACCTCTAGTCTTGAGAATAATACTAAAGAATTTATCAACACTCAAAAAATTCAATACTACAATAGAAGAAAAGTTGAATAAGATTGATGATTTGTCTAGAAGTGTTGATAGAATTTCTCCTGATGTAGAAAATCTCAAGATGAAAATTTTTGTGCCTAAGGTTGAGGAATCAATTAAAGATCTTTATGTTTCTATGGATGAAAGTAAGAAAAGAACCGCTATGCTTAGAGCTAAAAGAGAATTTTTAGAGAAAGCATTTTCTAGTAATTGCTTTCATAAAAGTGATGAAAATCTTAAAATGATTGGTGTTTCTTCTATTGATTCCTTGTTTAGTAAAATTAACTGATGATAAAGGGACTGGAGAAGATTCAACTTTAGCTAGAAGGCGTCCCGATAATTCGGAGAGTGAAAATCTTGTTGAGTAAATTGATAAAAGTGGGTTTGCAGAGGTCAAAACTTTAAGTAGTGATGTACCCACTCTTTTGGAGTACAAAGACTTTAATTATGATAGTTGCTCTTTGATTGATTGTATTTCTTTGTTGCAATCCATGATAAATTCACCCCATGCTTATGAACAAAATAAAGCTTTTACTAAACATATTGTTGATGCTATGATGAAAGCTTTAGAAGAAAAGTTGGAATTAGAAGTTTCAATTCCTAAAAAATTACATGATGAATGGGAACCTACTATCAAAGTCAAGATTAAAAATTATGAGTGCTTTGCTTTATGTAACTTGGGTGCTAGTGTTTCTACAATTCTGAAATATTTATGTGATGTGCTTGGTCTTACCGATATTGAATCATGCTCTTTGAATTTGCACTTGGCGGATTCTACTATTAAAAAACCTATGGGAAGAATTAATGATGTTCTTATTCTTGCAAATAGGAATTATGTTCCCATAGATTTTATTGTTCTTGATATTGATTGCAATCTATCTTGTCCAATTATTCTTGGTAGACCATTTTTACACACTATCGGTGCCATGATTGATATGAAAGAAGACAATATTAAGTTCCAATTTTCTTTGAGGAAGGGTATGGAACACTTACCTAGAACAAGAATTAGGCCACCATATGAATCAATCATGAGTGCATCTTATGGATCTCGAAACAAAGATGACAAAACTTAGATCCTTGATTTATGCCTAGCTAAGGGCGTAAAACTATAGCGCTTGTTGGGAGGCAACCCAATGAATAAAATTTATTTTTGCTTTATGTTTTTTGTTCTTAAGTGTTTGCAAAATTATGCTACTGTTATTATTGTGTTTTTTATGTTTTAATTAGTGTTTGTGCCAAGTAAATCCTTTAGGATCTTCTTGGGTGATAGTTGTTTGATCTTGCTGAAAAAACTGAAACTTTTGCGCTCGCAAAAATAATTTCCATTTTTAACCAGAGAGCGATAAAATACCAATTCCTATTGAAGTAGATTAATATAAAAATTTCCCAGGACGTCCTAATTTATCAAGATTTTTGGAGTTTCACGAGTATTCGAAATTATCATATTTCTACAGACTGTTCTGTTTTTGACAGATTCTGTTTTCTTTGTGTTGTGTGCTTTTTTGATGATTCAATGGTTTTCTTTGATGATTTTTTGCCATAGAAAATTTGGAATATAGTAGATATAATGCAAGAACAAAATATGAATTGGTTTGCTACAATATTTATAGTAATGATTTGCTTTCTTATACTAACGGGTCTCAGGAAGGTTTTGTTGGAGTTTTGTGTGATTGAAGTTTTCAAGTTTTGGGTTATCTTACAATGGATGAAGGAATAAGGAGTAAGAAGAGCCTAAGCTTGGGGATGCCCCGTCATCCCGAGCTATTATCCAAAAGTGAGCAAGCAACTAAGCTTGGGGATGCCCCGAGTGGCATCCCCTCTTTCTTCTAACGACCATCGGTATTTTACTCGAAGCTATATTTTTATTCGTCACATACTATGTGTTTTGCTTGGAGCGTCTTGTATGATATGAGTCTTTGCTTGTTTTATTTTGTGTTTTAAGTCTTGATTCCTTGTTGTACACACCTATTTGAGAGAGCCAAAATTATGCCAGGACTTGTTAGAATTGCTCTCTATGCTTCACTTAAATTTTTATGAGCTATGGATTTGCTCTAGTGCTTCACCAATATATTTTTGAGCACGGTGTGCTTTAGTATTTTTGAAGAAATGCTCTCTTGCTTCACTTAGATTTATTTGAGAGTTAGTAAAATTTTCAAGAAATTATCTCTTGCTTCACTTAAATTAATTTGAGAGAAAGAAATTTTATGCTCATGATATTCACTTATATTTGTTTAAGCTTATCAATGTAACATCCCAAATTTTCAATTTGGAATGTTATACACTAGATCATCATTGCATATCATATTTATTGCATTTTGGTTGATCCTAGAAACTTCACGCACCTCAAGGACCCTCGGAGAGAGTTGGGGATTTCGTTACTTTCATATTTGAGTTGTCTCAAATTTTGAAAATAGGATCATTTGATTTTATTTATTTTATCTTCAATTATTTCTATTATAAAAATATGAGAGATGGAATAAAATGACTCTCCCAAAATAAAGAAATATTGGGGATTTAATAAAAAATCAAATAAGATTTTATTTGGTTTTATTTGCTATTTTATTTGAATTTAGGAAAAATGCACGTTTTTCAAAATTGCATTTAGGCCCCAAATAAATGTTCATCCTGTGCGGCTTGATTTTAGAAGCCGGGGAAAATTTATTTCGGGATTTTTGGAGTCCGTTTAGTAATCCTTTTGTTTTTTCGAGCGTAATTATTAAAAAAAAGAGTCCGAACCGACCTTGGGCCGTAACCGGCCAGGACTCCACCTGGCCGGGCCTCCTTATAGCGCCCCGAGGCCCCAGGCCAAGCCCAAGCCATGCCGCGCCCCGAAACCCTAACCCTAGGCCGCCGCCGTCTGCCCGCCCGCCCCCCCGCCGCCGCCGCCGTCCGCCCGCCCGCCCCGCCGCCGCCGCCGGACCGCCGCCGCCGTTCGCCAGAGTCGCCGGAGGTAGACCTCGCGCCGCTGGTTTTTTTAGAAAAACGATCGGTTTTCCGTCGTTTTTTTAAGTTTCGGTTTTTAATAGATCGGTTTTTCCGGTTTATTTAATTAGCGAGCGTTCGTCCGATCGTTTGTTTTAACGAACGTTCGTCGTTTTTCTTTTTCTCGAATTAAATCCGCGGTTTTTCATATCACGATTTCTGATCCGATTTTCGTTTTAGTCTAACTTTTCGCTCGTCTATCGGAATCAGGCGATTCAAGCGCCTGGAGTTTCGTCTCGAAACCCTCTTTCCGTTTAACCAACTGAAACAAGTTTTTGCCACTGTAAAAATTGCCTTAGATCCATAATAGTAAATGAAGCTTGTTTCTTTTACCGTTTGTCTTTTGTTGCTTCGTTCGATTTGATTCTTTTTGCCAACCGGAGTTCTTAAGTTAAACTTTCTGGTTAGATCTCTCATTTGAGTTTTACCTGTGCATTAGTTGAGTACTTATTTTATGCTTGTTTGTTTGCGATAGAGTACCCGGAGTGCGCCGCTTGCTACTTCGAATCGCTAGGTTTCCCGGAACATCAGCAAGGCAAGTAACACTTTGATCATGCTTTCCCTCTACCCAGTTTTATTGCATTAGATCAATCCTCACACATTGCATGATTAGGATCTAATTAAATTGTGGGTTTGGGAAGTAGTTGAGGTAGTACCTATTACCTATTATTATCAAACCTTTGGGAGTTACTTCTACGTTTGCTTATTATGCCATGCTATGCTAGTAGACGTGGATTGGGTGAGTGTATCCATGACAGATGTGAGATTGTTAATTAATGGTTTATTTAAGGTGGCTACTTAAACACACATCTGGGTGGATTGAGGCACCTGGGTATTCCAGCGATTGCCTGTTTTGCTTTATGGACCGCCACCCAGGCTCAAAGGGATCATGAGATTATTCATGCTAGAAACTTCCGTGTGCAGCCACAAGCTATTATGGGCTCTAGCATAGTTGATTAAGTTGTGCGAACTCTTACAGTGGTAGACTAGCATATGTAGGGGAAAGTAGGTGTAACGGTCTACCCGATCGTAAGGTGCTAGCGCTTCTGAAAGACTATGTCTCGGTCATCCGTCTTCTCAAACACCATGTAGTGCGAGAAACCAAACGGAGGCAATCGAGTCTTGTGGGGAAAAGTGCGCAAACCTCTACACGGTGTATAAACTAATCATGATTAGCCGTGTCCCCGGTTATTGGACATCTTGAGTATCTAGTACCTGGATTTTCATGTGAATCTCAACATGTTACTCTAAAATTAATTTTGTTGGGTTTTGTTTAATGATGATGCTTAATTGGGATTGAGAATGCTGTCAACCATTCTCAATGTTTAACAACTACCATGATAGTTAAATAAAATTTATTCCTTTGTAGTAGGGAAAAATTGGCTTTACGCAAAACTGTAACCATAGAGCTTTCCACCAGCCAAATATGCATATAGAATAGCCTATTTCATTCCATTACTCTCTATGTGTTATTTTGCCAGCATATTCCATGTGCTGACCCATTTTGGGCTGCAACATTAATGTTGCAGACTTTTCAGATGACGATTAAGGTGTTTTTAGGTCGTGGTTCTATACTCAGTGATGCTGTTGGAGTTGATGGACTCACTTATCTTCCAAGCCTTCCGCTGTTATCGTTATTAGATGGCCTTAAGCCATATTTATTGTAATAAGTTCTCTTTTGAGACACTCGATGTAATAAGTGTGTGATTGCTACTTTTTTATAAATCCTTCAAGTACTGTGTGGTGTCAGCATTACTGATCCAGGGATGACACCTGAGCCCAAAGATTGGACCGTTTGAGGTCTGGTCGCTACAAGATGGTATCAGAGCACACGCTGACTGTAGGACACGACCACTAAGCTAAAGACCTAGATCACTACTCACTCTCTTCTTGTTCTGACTTCTCATCTTTTCTACTCTTTTAGGATGGCGGATGCAAGGAACAAGTTCATGCAACCGGATGAAGATACACCCTTTGGATGTCACTTGAAGGAAGTCACTAGATACCTGAACATAGGAGTACCAAGCTTCACCGGAATCTACAACGCCACTTTACCTGAAGAAGAGCGCTGGATGATTCAAGTTCAAGTTCCAGGAAGGACGTTCATGCCAGTCACTGAGCCCATAGAGTTTTGTTTTGATGCACCAACTTGGAGTCTAGGAAAGAGCATGGCAGCTCACATCGTCATGGGACGCATTGGAGAAGTCTACCGCAATGATCTCAAGGATACTATCTACCAGATTTGTGGGCGCCGAGATGAGCACTGGGAGATGATCAGCACCAGAAAGGATAGATCAGTTGCAGCTTTTATCCAGGAGTTAAACCAGCACATTCGACGTCAGGAGAACCAGATGTGCGCCAACATGATAGATCTGAAGAAAGCGAGGACAAGAATCAAGGAACTGGAGGAAGAACTCAAGGCTACACGTGAAGATTATGAAGAGGAAATAGAAGTATTAGTGGAGAAGAATGGCGATCTGATCAAGAAGATCGGAATATTTATGGGAGGCCCTACACCAGTAGAAGAAGACAAAGAACTAGAGGAGATTCACCCGGAAGACTACATCATCATCGACGACACCGACTCGGATCCAGACGATAGCGATGATGACTATGTTGATGAAGCTGGAGCAGATATAATGGAGTCTGCAACCGAAGAATATTTTTAGTAGACCACCTCATCAGTAGTAGTAGTCCACCATGTAAATATAGTAGTCTGATCACTTTTGCGATAATTAGATCGATTGTATGCCCTTGTTTGATTGATTGAATGAAGTGAATTGTTTGCTTTTGCCTCATGTGCATATGGGTAGTGTTTTCCCTTTAGACCCCCTCTATTCTTAAATCTCATCTTTTCTAAACCCTCAGATGCCTCCGAGACATGACCCCGGATTTACCTTTCCACCGGAGCGCACCCAGTTGATCCAATAGCAGAACACATTGATGCAGTTGCTAGTCCAGAATCAGAATCAGGGGAACAACAACAACAACCCACCACCACCACCACCTGTTGATCACTTAGCCCGTTTTCATAGGCTGAACCCGCAGGTGTTTTCCAGTAGCACCGAGCCGATAGTAGCAGATGATGGGCTCCGCAAGACAGCTAGAGAGTTGACCACGGCAGGATGCACGGATGCGGAAAAGGTGAAGTTTGCCGCACATCAGCTTGAAGGACCCGCAGCATCATGGTGGGAGAATTTCACAGCCACTTTCCCTGTCAACACTGTCACATGGGACCAGTTTCAGCAGGCTTTTCGAACTGCCCATGTTTCAGCAGGAGCTATGGCCATGAAGAAGCGAGTTTCGCAACTTGCGCCAAGGAGGACGGACAATTGGCCAGTATGTGGAGGACTCTAGTAAATTAGCATGTTATGCCCCAAAAGACGTTGCTACGGATGCAGATAAGCAGGAGAAGTTTCTGGAAGGACTGAATGATGAGTTGAGCATGCAGTTGATGGTAGAAACCTTCAACAATTACCAGGAGTTGGTAGATCGTGCTCTCATGATTGAAGGGAAGCAGCAGCAAATTGAGAATCGCAAGAGGAAGTATGGACAAGGGAAGCACACTTCAGGAGCTCAGCAGAAGCCACGTTTTACCCCTAGACCGGGAGGACATTTTTAGCATACCCATGGAGGAGGTAGCTCGCACAATCACAATGGCACCAATAATGGTAATGGGAATGGAGGAAGCAACGACCAAAACCGCACCAACCCATCGACCCCAGCCAAGAGAGACCTGAGCCAAGTCACTTGTTTTAAGTGCCAGAAGACCGGACATTATGGCAATGAATGTCCTGAATCACAGAATGGTAATGGCAATGGAAGCTCTGGGAAGAAGCCGAACCCTTTCAACAGGGGACAGGTGAACCACGTTAACGTGGAGGAGGTTGAAGAGCAGCCAGATGCAGTAATCGGTAAGTTTTTGGTTAAGTCATTTACTGCACTCATTCTTTTCGATACTGGTGCATCGCATTCATACATATCAAGGGGATTTGTGGATAAGTATAACCTGCCCACCAAAGTTCTTAGAACACCTATGTTAGTAAGCTCACTAGGAGTGGAGTATATGGCTAGCCAAGGATGTTTTCAAGTGCCATTAAGTATAGGTAGGCATGTGTTCCCCTCAGATTTGATAATATTGGAATCACAAGGTTTGGATGTAATTCTGGGTATGGATTGGTTGTTGATGTATGGAGGAAACATCGATTGCGCCAATAAGTCGATCTTGCTTACCACCCCAGAAGGGAGAAGGATCAAGTATGTATCCCAGCATGTGCCGAAGAGGACTCAAGTAAATTGTTTAACAGGAGTTGTGCAGGAGGATGTACCAGTAGTGAAGGATTTCCCCGATGTATTTCCAGAAGAATTGCCAGGCATGCCACCGGATAGAGATATTGAGTTTTTGATTGAGCTTTTGCCAGGCATAGGGCCAATATCAAAGAGACCATATAGGATGCCCGCAAAGGATTTGGTGGAGATTAAGAAGCAGATTAAGGAGTTACTGGATAAAGGATATATTCGCCCAAGTTCTTCGCCTTGGGGATCGCCAGTACTTCTAGTGGAGAAGAAGGATGGATCGTTAAGGATGGTTGTTGATTATCGAGGTTTGAATGAAGTAACCATCAAGAACAAGTACCCACTACCAATGATCAATGATCTGTTTGATCGATTGCAAGGAGCTAAGGTATTTTCCAAGATTGATCTGCGATCAGGATACCACCAGTTGAAGATTCGAGAACAGGATATACCTAAGACGGCTTTTACCACCAGGTATGGGCTGTACGAGTATACTGTTATGTCATTTGGTCTGACTAACGCACCTGCATATTTTATGAACATGATGAACAAAGTGTTTATGGAGTTCTTGGATAAGTTCGTCGTAGTGTTCATTGATGATATCCTGGTTTACTCGAAGAATGAAGAGGAGCATAAGGAGCATTTGCGTTTGGTTCTTGGAAAGCTCAAAGAACATCAATTATATGCCAAGTTCAGCAAATGTGAGTTTTGGTTGAAAGAAGTTGGATTTCTCGGACACGTTATATCCGGAGAAGGTATAGCAGTAGATCCCACTAAAGTTGATATTGTGACCAATTGGAAAGCCCCAACAACAGTTGAAGAAATCCGGAGTTTTCTTGGACTCGCAGGATACTACCGGAGGTTTATTGAGGATTTCTCAAAGATTGCGAAGCCTATGACGGAGTTGTTGAAGAAGGATACCAAGTTTAAATGGACTGAGGAATGTGAGGCTAGTTTCCAGGAGTTGAAGAAACGTTTGGTTACCTCACTAGTGTTAATTTTACCGGATCAGACCAAGGATTATGAGGTGTATTGTGACGCTTCACGTCGAGGACTTGGAGCCATGCTTATGCAGGAAGGAAGAGTTGTTTCATATGCCTCACGACCGCTTAAGCCCCATGAGTTGAATTATGCTACGCATGATTTGGAATTAGCAGTCGTAGTGCATGCATTGAAGACTTGGAGACATTTTCTGATTGGAAACCATTGTGAGGTGTACACGGATCACAAGAGTTTGAACTATATTTTCACACAGAAGGAGTTGAACCTCAGAAAAGGAGATGGTTGGAGCTCATCAAGGATTATGATATGAAATTGCATTATCACCCTGAAAGGCTAACGTAGTAGCTAACGCGTTAAGCCGTAAGAGCCATGTCAACACCCTAATGACGGGAGATTTACCAAGGGAGTTAGCCGAAAATCTTCGAGAGCTATGTTTGGAAATAGTTCCAAGAGGCTATGTAGCAGCATTGGAGATTCAGTCTACTTTGATGGATAAGATCAAAGAAGCTCAAAAGACTGACAAGGAGATTGCTTCTATTAAGGAGAAAATGAGCAAAGGAAAAGCTAAGGGATTTCATGAGGATGAGCACGATACCTTATGGTTTAAAGACCGTGTATATGTACCAAATGATTCGGAGATCAGGAAGTTAATTTTACAAGAGGCCCATGATTCACCGTATTCGATTCACCCAGGAAATACCAAGATGTATTTGTATTTGAAGGATATTTTCTGGTGGACCGGAATGAAGAAGGATATTGCAGAATATGTAGCAGTTTGTGATGTATGTCAGAGAGTACAGAAGCCAGCCGGATTGCTACAGCCATTGCCGATACCTGAATGGAAGTGGGATAAGCTAGGCATGGATTTTATTACTGGATTACCCAGAACACGTTCAGGCTATGACTCGATATGGGTTGTAGTCGATCGTTTGACAAAGGTAGCTCATTTCATTCCAATGAAGACTACCTATACTAGTGCAAAGTTGGCAAAGATATACATGACTAGAATCGTTTGTCTGCATGGAGTTCCAAGGAGCATAGTATTAGATAGAGGAACCCAATTTACCTCAAAGTTCTGGAACCAGTTGCATGAAACTTTGGGTCCCAGACTGGAGTTTAGCACAGCTTTCCACCCACAGACAGATGGACATACCGAGAGAGTCAATCAGATTTTGGAGGATATGCTACGAGCTTGTGCGCTAGATTACGGATCTAGCTGGGACGAGAATTTGCCGTATGCAGAGTTCTCTTACAACAACAACTATCAATCCAGTTTGAAGATGGCCCCTTTTGAAGCCTTGTACGAAAGGAGGTGCAGGACCCCATTGTCGTGGGATGAAGTTGGAGACCGCCAGTTGTTTGGACCGGATCTGATAAAGGAGTCTGAACAGAAAGTGAAATTGATTCGCGATAGGCTCAGGGTAGCTCAATCCAGGCAGAAGAGTTATGCAGATTCTAAATGTAAGGAGACAGTTTACAAAGCGGAGACCGAGTTTATCTTTGAGTATCACCCTTCGAGGAGTTAAGCGCTTTGGAGTTAAGGGAAAGTTAGCGCCACGTTTTGTAGGCCCATACAAAGTTTTGGAGCGTATGGGAGAAGTAGCCTATAAGTTGGATGTAACGCCCCGAGACGATGTGCCACGTGTCCTCCGCTTATTCGCTGTTGTTGCCATGTCATTGCTTGCGTGTCATGCATTGCATATCATGTCATCATGTGCATTTCATTTGTATACATGTTCGTCTCATGCATCTGAGCATTTTCCCCGTTGTCCGTTTTGCTTTCCGGCGCTTTGTTCTCCTCCGGTGGTCATTTCTACCTTTCTTTCGTGTGTGGGGATTAAACATTTCCGGATTGGACCGAGACTTGCCAAGCGGCCTTGGTTTACTACTGGTAGACCGCCTGTCAAGTTTCGTACCATTTGGACTTCGTTTGATACTCCAACGGTTAACCGAGGGACCGAAAAGGCCTCGTGTGTGTTGCAGCCCAACACCCCTCCATTTTGGCCCAAAACCCACCAAAACCCTCTCCATCATCTAGAGCGTTCAATCACGATCGCGTGGCCGAAAACCGCACCTCATTTGGACACTCCTAGCTCCCTCTACCTATATATATGTGGCTCTCCCCGAAAATTCTGAGCAGATCGAACCCTACCCTAACTTCCCTCCGCGCCGCCGGACATGTCCGTCCGCGCCGGACGCGTCCACCGGCCACCTCACTCCGCGCAATAGCATCGCGACATGTCACCGCCGCCGCCACCTTCAGCCACTCAGCGCGCGCCACCTCCTCACAGCCGCCTCCTCTCTCTCCTCCCCACAGCGCCGGCCCGCGGGGCCCACGGCAGGCCCGCCCGGGCCCGGATCCGGTCGCCACCGCCCGACCGCGCGCCCCCGCACCTCCGCCCGCCGCCTGTCGCCGGCGAGCCCCGCCACGACCGCGCCGAGCCGCACCGCTTCCCCCACCGCGGCAGCGTTCGTCGCCGGCGCCGCCCATCGCCGCTCGACGCCGCCTCCGCTTCATGGCCGCCCAGCCGCCTCGGGAGTACGCGCCACGCCGCGGCAGCGCCCGTCGCCGCCTCCAAGCTTCCCGGTGAGCTCCACTAGTCGTCGCGCCGCCTCGCATTTCTCCGCCGCCATCCGCGCTCAGTCGCCGCCCTTCTCCTCGCGCGCCGGCGCCGACCCTCACCGCAGCGCCACTCCGGCCATCGCATCGTCTCCCTCCGGCCCCGTCGCCTCGTCCCGCGTCGCCAAAGTTTACTCGCCGGACTTCTCACACCTCGTCGGAGCTCCACGTTCGCCGGATATGGGAGAGGTGGACCAGATCCACCGGTTCACGAACCAAACGCCTCCCCTCGTCCCGATCCACTCCGTCCTGGATATCCCCGTCCGCCGTTGACTTTTCCGGAGGTATATATTTCACTAAGTCCCCGAAATTCCCTGATCCATATGCACATGTTCATCGCCTCGTAACTTTGCATGCATAGCTCCGATTCATACATATAGCATATCAAAATGTTCGTCTCGGAGAGTACATCATTTCATTCCATTGCATCATTTTCATTTGAGTTCATCTTGATGCCCGAAATGCTGTTAGAAGAGGGCTACTTGGGATAATTGTCAGATCTGCTGCTCCATTTAGCTTTTTGTCATTTTTGCCATGATTATTGTGTGCAAGATATGCCCATGAGCTCTACATGTGTTTTCTTAAGGGTTTTGCCATCTTTCTAGAGGTGCAACCCATGTATTTTTGTGATGTGTGTGGTGACTAGCACAAGCTTGCAAAGTGAGGCACTTGGTAATGCTGATTTCAGGGACTTAGCTTTTCCACTAAGTCCTTGGACTGTTTATCTCATATTGCCATATGTTCATGTTGTTTCCTAGTGATCCGTGCCTCTTTTCAGGATGATTATTAAGGATGTTTTGTTAATCTTGTAGTGCTCTATCCTTCCATGTCTTTGTTTGCAATTATGGAGCACCCTAGCTTGAGTCAATCGAGCTCTACTTTTGCTACTTTGTGAATCTGGGCAGATTGTCAACTTGTTTGCAATTTTGCCGATGATGTTGTAGTTGATCCGTGCATGCGATGCTATTGTTCTTGTCATGTCTAGCTTGCATTTTGCGTATTCTTGATGGGTGTATTCTTAGATTGTCATGACTTGCTCTATAGTGAGTGCATCGAGCTCGTAAACATGCCTACTTGATATCTGTTTTCAGCATGCTCCGGTTTTCACTAAGTCTGAAAACTGATTATGTTTTTGCCATGTTCACATGCTTGCAATTGTATTTTCTGATCCCTTTTGGCTCAAGGTCACTAAGGGACTTTTGTTAAGCTCGTTGAGTAGCTCCATTTCATGCTTTACTTTGCCATGTTCAGGTCCTGTAGCATGTAGTTTTGTTGCTCCAAAGAGTGCTATCTGATCTGAAATTCCAGACAAGTGTTAATTTCACTAAGTCTGAAATCTGTTTGCCATATGCATTTTTGCCATGCTTGTTTGAACCTGTTAGTGGATGAATTGGCCGTAGCTCAGTGCTAGACTTTTGTTAAGCATCATGAACACATCCCTGCCATGTATTTTTGTTGTCATGTTTGGGTGCTGTAGCATGTTCATCTCGTTGCATTTAGATGGCTACTTGCTGTAAATCGCAGACCGGTGTCATATTTGATTTGCTTGCCATTTCCAAACCGTAACTCCGATTCCAGCGTTCTTTATATCGTTTCAAGCGATTTCATCTCACCTTTCCAGTGGCACACTTGGATTTCCAAGTTGAGGTCAGGTTCTTGCATTTCCTGTCACATCTTGCATATGCATCCCGCATCGCATCCCACATAGCATATCATCTTTGCATCATCTTGTTTGGTCCTTGCACGTGGTTGATTCTGTCCTTGTTGCTTGTTTGTCTTGTTTGGGTAGAGCTGGGAGACGAGTTCGCTAACGAGGAGCCGTTGAGTTAGCTTTCGAGGATCCAGTCAACTCTGACAACTTTGCAGGCAAGATGATCATACCCTCGAAATCACTACTATCTTTGCTATGCTAGATTGCTCGCTCTTTTGCTATGCCAATGCTACGATGCCTACCACTTGCTTTCAAGCCTCCCAATATTGCCATGTCAAACCTCTAACCCACCATGTCCTAGCAAACCGTTGATTGGCTATGTTACCGCTTTGCTCAGCCCCTCTTATAGCGTTGCTAGTTGCAGGAGAAGATTGGAGGCCGTTCCTTGTTGGAACATCTATTTACTTGTTGGGATACCATTATATTGCCATGTTATCTTAATGCATCTATATACGTGGTAAAGGGTGGAAGGCTCGGCCTCTCGCCTAGTGTTTTGTTCCACTCTTGCTGCCCTAGTTTCCGTCATATCAGTGTTATGTTCCCGGATTTTGCGTTCCTTACGCGGTTGGGTTATAATGGGAACCCCTTGATAGTTCGCCTTGATTAAAGCTTTTCCAGCAATGCCCAACCTTGGTTTTACCATTTGCCACCTAGCCTCTTTTTCCCTTGTGTTTCCGGAGCCCGAGGGTCATCTTATTTTAAACCCCCCGGGCCAGTGCTCCTCTGAGTGTTGGTCCACCTGTCAGCTGCCAGTGGCCACCAGGGGCAACTCTGGGCTGGCCTACCCGTACCTAAGACAATCTGAGTGTGCCCTGAGAAAGAGATATGTGCAGCTCCTATCGGGATTTGTCGGCACATTCGGGCGGTGTTGCTGGTCTTGTTTTAACCTGTCAAAGTGTCTTGAAGAACCGAGATACCGAGTCTGATCGGAACGTCTTGGGAGGAGGTCTATTCCTTCGTTTACCGTGAGAGCTTGTCGTGGGCCAAGTTGGGACTCCCTTGCAGGGATTTGAACTTTCAAAAGCTGTGCCCGCGGTTATGGGCAGATGGGAATTTGTTAATGTACGGTTATAGATAACTTGAACCTTAACTTAATTAAAATGAATCAACTGAGTGTGTTACCGTGATGGCCTCTTCTCGGCGGAGTCCGGGAAGTGGACACGGTGTTGGAGTAATGTTTGCGCAGGTTGCTCTCTAGTTTTTCGCTCGCGCTTTGCCTCCTCTTCTCACTCTCTTTTGTGAATAAGTTAGCCACCATATTTGCTAGTCGCTTGCTGCAGCTCCACATATTTACCTTGCCTTACCTATAAGCTTAAATAGTCTTGATCGCGAGGGTGCGAGATTGCTGAGTCCCTGTGGCTCACAGATTACTATTACACCAGATGCAGGGCCCGATGATTCCGCTCCAGGAGACGCGTTTGAGCTCAAGTGGGAGTTCGACGAGGACTCTCAACGTTACTATGTTTCCTTTCCTGATGATCAGTAGTGGTGCCCAGTTGGGGTGATCGGGACCGTGTCGCTTGTTGGGTTATCTTTTATTTTGGCGCCGTAGTCGGGCCATGAGTGTTTGGATGATGTAATGTTATTTATGTACTTGATTGACGTGGCGAGTGTAAGACAACTATGTTATCTCCCCTTTTATTATCTATATTACATGGGATGTTATGAAGATTGCCTAACTTGCGACATATGCCTTCAATGCGATTATGCCTCTAAGTCATGCCTCGACACGTGGGAGATATAGTCGCATCGAGGGTGTTATAAGTTGGTAATCAGAGCCTTCCCCGACCTTAGGAGCCCCATTGCTTGATCGTTTTTAGCGGCCGAGTTGTGTCTAGAAAAATGTTTTTTGAATCTTTTAGGAATTATATATCGGAGAGTTTAGGAATTCTTTTTACTTCCCAGTCTCCTCATCGCTCTGGTAAGGCATCCTGACGTAGAGTTTTGACTCTTCTCTTCTCAAATTTCACTAAAAAAAATTTAGGATCACGCGGGTATCTTGGAATCGTTCCGATGGTTTTATGATGAGAACATTGTCTTGGTGCCTCCTGTCAGGGGTTTTGTGGAAGTGTCCCGGGGAGTTGAGCTCTGAGGTGTTGTCATCATAATTTTATCGTTGCAGTTCTGGAATACCTGAGTTTAGTACGCTGACATCGAAAATCTCTTTTATGCAGTTCGTTGGTGAGATAACCTCGACGCCACCCAGTACTGGGGCGGGAGTTCGGGAGTATCGCCATAACTTGTATAACGGATGCTTTTCGAAGGTTGAGGTAGATGGTTTCCGAAGTTTTCTCGGTTATGTGTTGAAGGATGGATACAGCTGGATGTAGGATTTGCTAGATTTGGGTGAGATATTATGCTTCCCCTGTATCCCCAACACCTGATTGCATAACCGGAAAATTTTGGGAGTTTATAAGTGGGAATTCAAGTAGCTCGTAGGATATCTTTCCCACAGATGTATGATATGAAATTGGGGTTCGACGTCTAGTGGTCCGCCTATTCACGGTCGGTTTTACAGTGGTCTCGTTGTGTCTTAAAGAGTCCTTGGCTATGCCGACTCGGGGACGCTTCGTATGTCATGTGCACTGCCTTGTACATGATGGTGTTGTACGATCGAGCTCGTGTAGGCCCCACCACGAAAACTGCGGATGAAATCTCTATCATATGTTTGTTCCAGCTTATTCCGCAAGCCAATCCTTTGTTTTTTGTTTTGAGTTGTGGTATTCGAGTTGCTTCAATGTCAAGTGTTGATTCCATACCTTTCCAAAATGGTGTTCTCATACTCCAATGTGGATACCAATCCTTCTTGATCATCAAGATTGTCTAGTCAATCCTTTTCACCGGCGTGTTTTCTCTTCAAGTGGATCCGATCATTTCAACATCCGCAAGATCCAATCTCAGTTTTCATCAACGTTGTTTGCTTCATCCGTCTTCAAGTTGTCTTTGTTTTCCCACCCACCGACCCCTTTTTCTTCAAGGATTTAGATTCCTTAATCACTATCCATTTTATTGATGAAAGTCCCTCCGTTCTATTTCCTTCATGTTCTTATCCGGTGATTCTCAGGAAGATGCTAATGGAGATTCAAGTTCATCATTCTTCATTCTTTTTCTTCTATGGTGGAGTTAATTCAAGCTTTCGGTGTTGATCATATTCTTTTCCGTATTTCAAATGTCTTCTCTTGCCGGTGCACCTCTCAATCATTAACTTTTCGTTATTCATTTGTTTCGGAGTGCTGAAGATATCTCTGAAGGCTCGTCTTTTCATTCAAGATCCATTCAAACATATCTTCGAGGACGTTCTCTCATTCTAGACTTTTTATTCAACCGGTGCAATCTCTCCTTCAAATCGTTCTACGGTGTATCTTTTGAGTGGGCCCTAACCCACAGGTCTTTTCCCAGGATCTTACCTGACTCTTCTTATTTTTCCCGGAGCTTTTCAAATTCATTTCGAAGTTTGACGTAAGAATGAATTATCATCAGTCAAATGCCTCTCTCCAAGATCTTCCAAATTCTTTTCATCGTTGTTTCAACTTTTCCATTCTTCTTCATTCCAGAGCATCTCAACAATTCATGGTGGTGTTTCTCGTCGTCATTCTCAGCTTTTGAAGACCGAAGAAGAGTTTTTCCTCCATATCTTATCCGCTCTCTCAGAGATTCATGGTTCTAGCTTATTGTCATCCTCTCATAATTACTTTCGATTGTGAGAATTCTTTTCACCTATCCGGAGCAATTCAAGAGTCTTCTCAGTTTGTTACCCGAAGTCCATCAATTCAGATTTATTCATTCCCAGCTTTCAGTTATCGTCCTCCTAATCTTACTGGTGCATCATTCAATATTCTCTATTTAGCTTGTGATCTCTTCGTTTCAGTGGTATCTAAATCCCCTCAAGTATCTTCACTCGTTCTCAAATTCTTTCCGGTGATTCTTTATCTTTTCTTTGTTTATTTTAATTCTACCGGTGGATTGTTGAAGACCTTCTCAAGTTTGTGCTATATCTCTCTTAATCCTTTCTACGTGAATAAGTAGTGTGCCAAATCCATTGATGGTCATCAATTTAATTGGTGAAGGATAAGCATAACATAATTCTTATTCTTGTTCATCCAAGTGATTAATTCCTTATTCCGGAATGGTTCATCATACATATTCTTGGTTTCAAGTGCTCATCTTTCTTTCCCAGAGTTCCAAGCTCTAATTATCAAGGATATCTATCTAAATCATTGCAAGGATTCACCTTGTGTTTTCAATTTCTCTTTCTTTTTATCCTTTTGTTTACCGGAGTTCTTCATGGAGACTCTACATGATGGTTCATCAAGGATTTTTTCCCCTTCGCGAAGTGTTCATCAAGATTCTTTTCACAGAAGCTCAAGCATTCTTCATCTTGTAATCCGGAGTGCAATTCTTTCTTCCGTATCAATGGAGATGGTATTATGTCATTCTTGATAATTTGAATTCATGTTTCTTGATTCACATGTTGTCATGAATGAGATATTTCAAATCCATCAATCTCGTCATTGGAGTATCTTGGGTTATATTTCACCTAAAGCTTTCCCTAAGGATTCTTGCTATCTATGGTGCTCATATTTGACCCAAGTTTTTCATTATCCTCCCGGTGATATAACTTTCTCGTCTCCTTGTTCAAATAAATACAATTCTTTCCCGTGAGTGGCAGATTGTCACCTCATAATTTGAGATGTACTCCATAAGACCATATCAAGCTTATTATTTTCGTTGTTGGTTTTCAACAACTCCATTCTACCATTTGTGTAAACGTGCCCACTCAAGATCTTGTTTCTTGTCGTTCATTCCATTCCATTCTCATATCTGCTCCGGAGGCATTGTGTTATTGATTTCTTCAACCATCATTCCGTTGTCAAAATTCATATTCTTCTCCTCGCTTATCCAATTTATCTGGAGCGTTGTTTCCTTTTTGCTCAAGCCCTTTCATTTTGTCAAGGCTTCATCCCTTTTCAACCGAAGTGTTACCCGTATCGGTTCTTTCTTATCCCTCTTTCTTTGCGGAGTGTTTTCAACTTCGTTCGTCTCTGTTGTGTTCTTTCTTTCAATTCGTTTAACTTTTGCAAGGTTCCTTGGTTTCATTCATTGGTCAAAGGAGCAACTTAGTTTTACCTCTCCTCTCTTCTCTTCCGTTTTTTCCCCGGTGCCATTCTAGATCTCGGGATGAGATCCTCTCGTAGTGGTGGAGTGTTGTAACGCCCCGAGACCGATGTGCCACGTGTCCTCCACTTATTCGCTGTTGTTGCCATGTCATTGCTTGCGTGTCATGCATTGCATATCATGTCATCATGTGCATTTCATTTGTATACATGTTCGCCTCATGCATCCGAGCATTTTTCCCCGTTGTCCGTTTTGCTTTCCGGCGCTTCGTTCTCCTCCGGTGGTCATTTCTACCTTTCTTTCGTGTGTGGGGATTAAACATTTCCGGATTGGACCGAGACTTGCCAAGCGGCCTTGGTTTACTACCGGTAAACCGCCTATCAAGTTTCGTACCATTTGGACTTCGTTTGATACTCCAACGGTTAACCGAGGGACCGAAAAGGCCTCGTGTGTGTTGCAACCCAACACCCCTCCATTTTGGCCCAAAACCCACCAAAACCCCCTCCATCATCTAGAGCGTTCGATCACGATCGCATGGCCAAAAACCGCACCTCATTTGGACACTCCTAGCTCCCTCTACCTATATATATGTGGCTCTCCCCGAAAATTCCGCGCAGATCGAACCCTACCCTAACTTCCCTCCGCGCCGCCGGACATGTCCGTCCGTGCCGGACGCGTCCACCGGCCACCTCACTCCGCCCAATAGCATCGCCGACACGTCACCGCCGCCACCACCTTCAGCCACTCAGCGCGCGCCACCTCATCCCAGCCGCCTCCTCTCTCTCCTCCCCACCGCGCCGGCCCACGGGGCCAACGGCAGGCCTGCCCGGGCCCGGATCCGGTCGCCGCCGCCCGACCGCGCGCCTCCGCCCGTCGCCGGCGAGCCCCGCCACGACCGCGCCGAGCCGCACCGCTTCCCCCGCCGCGGCAGCGTTCGTCGCCGGCGCCGCCCATCGCCGCTCGACGCCGCCTCCGCTTCATGGCCGCCCAGCCGCCTCGGGAGTACGCGCCACGCCGCGGCAGCGCCCGTCGCCGCCTCCAAGCTTCCCGGCGAGCTCCACTAGTCGTCGCGCCGCCTCGCATTTCTCCGCCGCCATCCGCGCTCGGTCGCCACCCTTCTCCTCGCGCGCCGGCGCCGACCCTCACCGCAGCGCCACTCCGGCCATCGCCTCGTCTCCCTCCGGCCCCATCGCCTCGTCCCGCGTCGCCGGAGTTCACTCGCCGGACTTCTCACACCTCGCCGGAGCTCCACGTTCGCCGGATCTGGGAGAGGTGGACCAGATCCACCGGTTCGCGAACCAAACGCCTCCCCTCGTCCCGATCCGCTCCGTCCTGGATATCCCCGTCCGCCGTTGACTTTTCCGGAGGTATATATTTCACTAAGTCCCCGAAATTCCCTGATCCATATGCACATGTTCATCGCCTCGTAACTTTGCATGCATAGCTCCGATTCATACATATAGCATATCAAAATGTTCGTCTCGGAGAGTACATCATTTCATTCCATTGCATCATTTTCATTTGAGTTCATCTTGATGCCCGAAATGCTGTTAGAAGAGGGCTACTTGGGATAATTGTCAGATCTGCTGCTCCATTTAGCTTTTTGTCATTTTTGCCATGATTATTGTGTGCAAGATATGCCCATGAGCTCTACATGTGTTTTCTTAAGGGTTTTGCCATCTTTCTAGAGGTGCAACCCATGTATTTTTGTGATGTGTGTGGTGACTAGCACAAGCTTGCAAAGTGAGGCACTTGGTAATGCTGATTTCAGGGACTTAGCTTTTCCACTAAGTCCTTGGACTGTTTATCTCATATTGCCATATGTTCATGTTGCTTCCTACTGATCCGTGCCTCTTTTGAGGATGATCAGTAAGGATGTTTTGTTAATCTTGTAGTGCTCTATCCATCCATGTCTTTGTTTGCAATTATGGAGCACCCTAGCTTGAGTCAATCGAGCTCTACTTTTGCTACTTTGTGAATCTGGGCAGATTGTCAACTTGTTTGCAATTTTGCCGATGATGTTGTAGTTGATCCGTGCATGCTATGCTATTGTTCTTGCCATGTCTAGCTTGCATTTTGTGTATTCTTGATGGGTGTATGCTTAGCTTGTCATGACTTGCTCCGTAGTGAGTGCATCGAGCTCGTAAACATGCCTACTTGATCTGTTTTCAGCATGCTCCGGTTTTCACTAAGTCTGAAAACTGATTATGTTTTTGCCATGTTCACATGCTTGCAATTGTATTTTTTGATCCCTTTTGGCTCAAGGTCACTAAGGGACTTTTGTTAAGCTCGTTGAGTAGCTCCATTTCATGCTTTACTTTGCCATGTTCAGGTCCTGTAGCATGTAGTTTTGTTGCTCCAAAGAGTGCTATCTGATCTGAAATTCCAGACAAGTGTTAATTTCACTAAGTCTGAAATCTGTTTGCCATATGCATTTTTGCCATGCTTGTTTGAACCTGTTAGTGGATGAATTGGCCGTAGCTCAGTGCTAGACTTTTGTTAAGCATCATGAATACATCCCTGTCATGTATTTTTGTTGTCATGTTTGGGTGCTGTAGCATGTTCATCTCGTTGCATTTAGATGGCTACTTGCTATAAATCGCAGACCGGTGTCATATTTGATTTGCTTGCCATTTCCAAACCGTAACTCCGATTCCGGCGTTCTTTATATCGATTCAAGCAATTTCATCTCACCTTTCCAGTGGCACACTTGGATTTCCAAGTTGAGGCCAGGTTCTTGCATTTCCTGTCACATCTTGCATATGCATCCCGCATCGCATCCCGCATAGCATATCATCTTTGCATCATCTTGTTTGGTCCTTGCACGTGGTTGATTATGTCCTTGTTGCTTGTTTGTCTTGTTTGGGTAGAGCCGGGAGACGAGTTCGCTAACGAGGAGCCGTTGAGTTAGCTTTCGAGGATCCAGTCAACTCTGACAACTTTGCAGGTAAGATGATCATATCCTCGAAATCACTACTATCTTTGCTATGCTAGATTGCTCGCTCTTTTGCTATGCCAATGCTACGATGCCTACCACCTGCTTTCAAGCCTCCCAATATTGCCATGTCAAACCTCTAACCCACCATGTCCTAGCAAACCGTTGATTGGCTATGTTACCGCTTTGCTCAGCCCCTCTTATAGCGTTGCTAGTTGCAGGTGAAGATTGGAGGCCGTTCCTTGTTGGAACATCTATTTACTTGTTGGGATACCATTATATTGCCATGTTATCTTAATGCATCTATATAAATGGTAAAGGGTGGAAGGCTCAGCCTCTCGCCTAGTGTCTTGTTCCACTCTTGCCGCCTTAGTTTCCGTCATATCGGTGCTATGTTCCCGGATTTTGCGTTCCTTACGCAGTTGGGTTATAATGGGAACCCCTTGATAGTTTGCCTTGATTAAAGCTTTTCCAGCAATACCCAACCTTGCTTTTACCATTTTCCACCTAGCCTCTTTTTCCCTTGGGTTTCCGGAGCCCGAGGGTCATCTTATTTTAAACCCCCCCGGGCCAGTGCTCCTCTGAGTGTTGGTCCACCTGTCAGCTGCCGGTGGCCACCAGGGGCAACTCTGGGCTGGCCTACCCGTACCTAAGACAATCTGAGTGTGCCCTAAGAAAGAGATATGTGCAGCTCCTATCGGGATTTGTCGGCACATTCGGGCGGTGTTGCTGGTCTTGTTTTAACCTGTCGAAGTGTCTTGAAGAACCGAGATACCGAGTCTGATCGGAACGTCTTGGGAGGAGGTCTATTCCTTCTTTTACCGTGAGAGCTTGTCGTGGGCCAAGTTGGGACTCCCCTGCAGGGATTTGAACTTTCGAAAGTCGTGCCCGCGGTTATGGGCAGATGGGAATTTGTTAATGTCCGGTTATAGATAACTTGAACCTTAACTTAATTAAAATGAATCAACTGAGTGTGTTACCGTGATGGCCTCTTCTCGGCGGAGTCCAGGAAGTGGACACGGTGTTGGAGTAATGTTTGCACAGGTTGCTCTCTAGTTTCTCGCTCGCGCTTTGCCTCCTCTTCTCGCTCTCTTTTGCGAATAAGTTAGCCACCATATTTGCTAGTCGCTTGTTGCAGCTCCACATATTTACCTTGCCTTACCTATAAGCTTAAATAGTCTTGATCGCGAGGGTGTGAGATTGCTGAGTCCCTGTGGCTCACAGATTACTATTACACCAGATGCAGGGCCCGATGATTCCGCTCCAGGAGACGCGTTTTAGCTCAAGTGGGAGTTCGACGAGGACTCTCGACGTTACTATGTTTCCTTTCCTGATGATCAGTAGTGGTGCCCAGTTGGGGTGATCGGGACCATGTCACTTGTTGGGTTATCTTTTATTTTGGCGCCGTAGTCGGGCCATGAGTGTTTGGATGATGTAATGTTATTTATGTACTTGATTGACGTGGCGAGTGTAAGCCAACTATGTTATCTCCCCTTTTATTATCTATATTACATGGGATGTTGTGAAGATTGCCTAACTTGTGACATATGCCTTCAATGCGATTATGCCTCTAAGTCGTGCCTCGACACGTGGGAGATATAGTCGCATTAAGGGTGTTATATTGGAATTGCCCGAAGGATTGTCAGGAGTTCACGACGTGTTTCATGTATCCCAGTTGAAGAAGTGCCACGCAGATATGGCTGACATACCGTTGAGAGATATGGTACCACTGGAAGCAATTCAGTTGGACAATGATTTGACCTATGAGGAGAAACCAGTTAAGATTCTAGAGTATGCCAGTCGAGTCACCCGCAGTAAGGTTATCAAGTTTTGCAAGGTTCAGTGGAGCCACCACACGGAGGATGAAGCCACCTGGGAACGAGAGGAAGATTTGCTGAAGGACCACCCTCACCTAATTTCTAGCCAACCCGAATCTCGAGGGAGAGATTCATCTTAACGGGGGTAGGTTTGTAACATCCCAAATTTTCAATTTGGAATGTTATACACTAGATCATCATTGCATATCATATTTATTGCATTTTGGTTGATCCTAGAAATTTCACGCAACTCAAGGACCCTCGGAGAGAGTTGGGGATTTCGTTATTTTCATATTTGAGTTGTCTCAAATTTTGAAAATATGATCATTCGATTTGACTTATTTTATCTTCAATTATTTCTATTATAAAAATTATGAGAGAGGGAATAAAATGACTTTCCCAAAATAAAGAAATATTGGGGATTTAATAAAAAATCAAATAAGATTTTATTTGGTTTTATTTGCTATTTTATTTGAATTTAGGAAAAATGCGCGTTTTTCAAAATTGCATTTAGGCCCCAAATAAATGTTCATCCTATGCGGCTTGATTTTAGAAGCCGGGGAAAATTTATTTCGGGATTTTTGGAGTCCATTTAGTATTCCTTTTGTTTTTTTTCGAGCGTAATTATTTAAAAAAAAGAGTCTGAACCGACCTTGGGCCGTAACCGGCCAGGACTCCGCCTGGCCGGGCCTTCTTATAGCGCCTCGAGGCCCCAGGCCAAGCCCAAGCCGTGCTCCGCCCCGAAACCCTAACCCTAGGGCGCCGCTGCGCCGCACCGCCGCCCGCCCGCGCCGCTGCTGCCCGCGCCGCCGCAGCCCTCGCCGCCGCCCGCTCGCGCCGCCGCCGCCGGACCGCCGCCGCCGTTCGCCGGAGTCGCCGGAGGTAGACCTCGCGCCGCCGTTTTTTTAGAAAACCAATCGGTTTTCCGTTGGTTTTTTTAGTTTCGGTTTTTTTAAATAGATCGGTTTTTCCGGTTTATTTAATTAGCGAGCGTTCGTCCATTCGTTCGTTTTAATGAATGTTCGTCGTTTTTCTTTTTCTCGGATTAAATCCGCGGTTTTTCAGATCGCGATTTCTGATCCGATTTTCGTTTTAGTCTAACTTTTCGCTTGTTTATCGGAATCAGGTGATTCAAGCGCCTGGAGTTTAGTCTCGAAACCCTCTTTCCGTTTAACCAACTCAAACAAGTTTTTGCCACTGTAAAAATTGCCTTAGATCCAGAATAGTAAATGAAGCCTGTTTCTTTTGCCGTTTGTCTTTCGTTGCTTCGTTCGATTTGATTCTTTTTGCCAACCGGAGTTCTTAAGTTGAACTTTCTGGTTAGATCTCTCATTTGAGTTTTGCCTGTGCATTAGTTGAGTAATTATTGTATGCTTGTTTGTTTGTGATAGAGTACCCGGAGTGTGCCGCTTGCTACTTCAAATCGCTAGGTTTCCCGGAACATCAGCAAGGCAAGTAACACTTTGATCATGCTTTCCCTCTACCCAGTTTTATTGCATTAGATCAATCCTCACACATTGCATGATTAGGATCTAATTAAATTGTGGGTTTGGGAAGTAGTTGAGGTAGTACCTATTACCTGTTATTATCAAACCTTTGGGAGTTACTTCTATGTTTGCTTATTATGCAATGCTATGCTAGTAGACGTGGATTGGGTGAGTGTATCCATGATAGATGTGAGATTGTTAATTAATGGTTTATTTAAGGTGGCAATTTAAACACACATCTGGGTGGATTGAGGCACCTGGGTATTCCAGCGATTGCCTGTTTTTCTTTATGGACCGCCACCCAGGCTCAAAGGGATCATGAGATTATTCATGCTAGAAACTTCCGTGTGCAGCCACAAGCTATTATGGGCTCTAGCATAGTTGATTAAGTTGTGCGAACTCTTACAGTGGTAGACTAGCAGATGTAGGGAAAAGTACGTGTAATGGTCTACCCGATCGTAAGGTGCTAGCGCTTCTAAAAGACTATGTCTCGGTCATCCGTCTTCTCAAACACCATGTAGTGTGAGAAACCAAACGGAGGCAATCGAGTCTTGTGGGGAAAAGTGCGCAAACCTCTGCAGAGTGTATAAACTAATCATGATTAACCGTGTCCCCGGTTATGGACATCTTGAGTATCTAGTACCTGGATTATCATGTGAATCTCAACATGTTACTCTAAAATTAATTTTGTTGGGTTTTGTTTAATGATGATGCTTAATTAGGATTGAGAATGCTGTCAACCATTCTCAATGTTTAACAACTACCATGATAGTTAAATAAAATTTATTCCTTTGCAGTAGGGAAAAATTGGCTTTACGCAAAACTGTAACCATAGAGCTTTCCACCAGCCAAATATGCATATAGAATAGCCTATTTCATTCCATTACTCTCTATGTGTTATTTTGCCAGCATATTCCATGTGCTGACCCATTTCGGGCTGCAACGTTAATGTTGCAGACTTTTCAGACGACGATTAAGGTGTTTTTAGGTCATGGTTCTATACTCAGTGATGCCGTTGGAGTTGATGGACTCACTTATCTTCCAAGCCTTCCGCTGTTATCGTTATTAGATGGCCTTAAGCCATATTTATTGTAATAAGTTCTCTTTTGAGACACTCGATGTAATAAGTGTGTGATTGCTACTCTGTTATAAATCCTTCAAGTACTGTGTGGTGTCAGCATTACTGATCCAGGGATGACACCTGAGCAGAGAGATTGGACCATTTGAGGTCTGGTCGTTACAAAGCAACATATGAAAATTAGTTCCAAAGTGATAGATATCCATGAAGGATATAATAAAAACTTTCATGAAGATCGTTGGACAAAATAAACTTCATTCTTAGTAATAGTTTTGAGATATGATGATGTGATATGTGAGTCATCTTGATGAGTAATTATGCTTTAGTAAGAATATTGGTGTTAAGGTTTGTGATTCCCTATGCAAGCACGAAAGTCAATAGTTATGCAATGAAATTATATCCTACTTGTGGTGCATTATTCGGTGTTAATTATGCTTAATGCTCACTTATGAGATTATTCGTTTCTTGGTTGGTCGCTTCTCAATCTTTTACTAGCCCTCATTTTGGACTAAGTATGATCACTACTTGTGCATCCAAAAACCTTTAAACCAGTTTTGCCATATGAGTCCACTATACCTACCTATATGTGGTATTCTTTTGCCGCTCTAAGCAAATTTGTATGTGCCATCTCTAATATTCAAAATAAATTTCTCTTTTGTGTGCTCGTACCACTAACAAGGCGGTGAGGGGTGGCTAATATTTTCCATGCTAGATGTGTTATTCTCACGACGAGTGTTTATTCACTTGTCATTACACGAGAGTAAGGCAAGTGTATTAGGGATCCCCAGTCCCAAAATGAAAAATGAATTTACTTTATGTTATCAAATAATAAATTCCTTGGAAAGTGTTGGTATGGAAGGCACCCGTGGATACGGTTAGCCATGCAAAGTGAAAGTATGGTGGAAAAAGGAATAAACTTTAATTTCTGTTTGGGAACCGCCTATGATATATCTAGCATGGAAAGTGTTGGAAACTCTAAGTCGTTTTCGTTGGTGGGAAAAGTATGCCTCTCAAAATGTTTTTATCTCTCAATTATCGCTTTGAACTTTGTCACCTCTACAAATCCCTACTTCCCTCCGCGAAGGGCCTTTCTTTTACTTTATGCAATTTTCATTTTCAATTTGAGTCTCCATCTTCTCTTATAAAGCACCAACTAGGCGGCACTATGATCGTACTTGAGCATTGGGTGTAATTAATATGCGAGTGTGTTTCATGAATGGATCAATGATTGAGCATAATGGGCTAGGGATAGCTTATTTTAGCGTTGATATTTTGAAAGACATGGTTGCTTGTTGGCATGCTTGAGTATTTAAATTATCATGTCAAAACTAGACTATTGCTTTCAACAATATAAAAGTCCAAATGTCCAAGAAAAGAATATGATATGACATGCTAGGCAGCATTCCACATCAATTTTTTTTGTTTTTATCATTTACCTACTCGAGGATGAGCAGGAATTAAGCTTGGGGATGCTGATATTTCTCCAATGTATCTATAATTTTTTATTGTTCCATGTTGTTATATTATCAATCTTGTATGTTTTATCATCACTTTATAGTCATTTTATATCATTTTTTGGTACTAACCTATTGACATACTGCCAAGTGCCAGTTGTTGTTTTCTGCATGTTTTTTACATCGCAGGAAATCAATACCAAATGAAGTCCAAACACAGTGGAACTTTTTGGAGACTTTTTTGGACTAGAAGACAACCAATGGGCCGAAGAAGCACCTGGGGGGTTCTCTGAGGGGAGCACAACCCACCAGGGCGCGCCAGGAGGCCCAGGCGAGCCCTGGTGGGTTGTGCCCACCTCGGGTGCCCCCTGAACCGCCTCTTTGCTCTATAAATACCCTAATATTCCAGAAACCCTAGGGGAGTTGACAAAAATCAATTCCAGCCGCCGCAGTCTAGAACCACCAGATCCAATCTTGACACCATCACGGAGGGGTTCACCACTTCCATTGGTGCCTCTCCGATGATGCGTAAGTAGTTCTTTGTAGACCTTCGGGTCCGTAGTTAGTATCTAGATGGCTTCCTCTCTCTCGTTTGATTCTCAATACAATGGTCTCTTGGATATCCATATGATGTAACTCTTTTTGCGATGTGTTTGTTGGGATCGGATGAACTTTGAGTTTATGATCAGATCTATCTTTTTACCCATGAAAGTTATTTGAATCTTCTTTGATCTCCTATGTGCATGATTTCTTATAGCCTCGTATTTCTTCTCCGATATTTGGGTTTTGTTTGGCCAACTTTATCTATTTATCTTGCATGGGAAGAGGTTCTTTGTAGTGGGTTCGGTCTTACGGTGCTTGGTCCCAGTGACAGAAGGGGAACCGACACGTATGTATCGTTTCTACTAAGGATAAAAAGATGGGGTCTATCTCTACATAGATAGATCTTGTCTACATCATGTCATCGTTCTTATTGCATTACTCTGTTTCCCCATGAACTTAATACACTAGATGCATGCTGGATAGCGGTCGATGTGTTGAGTAATAGTAGTAGATGCAGGCAGGAGTCGGTCTACTAATCTTGGACGTGATGCCTATATAATGATCATTGCCTAGATATCATCATGATTATTTGAAGTTCTATCAATTGCCCAACAGTAATTTTTTTACCCACCATTTGCTATTTTTCTCGAGAGAAGCCACTAGTGAAACCTACGGCCCCCGTGTCTCTTCTTTAATATATTTGCCTTCATGATCTATTTTATTTTATTTTTACTGGGGCGATCTATTTTATTTTCAGATCTATTAAACCAAAAATACAAAAATACCTTGGTGCAATTTATTCTTATTTATTTTATTTGGCATTAGATCTATCAATCTACTACAATTTATTCACGTCCGTTTTGCCAATTTCTAGCACCGTTACCCGAAAGGGATTGACAACCCTTGTAATACATCGGGTTGCGAGTAGTTGTTATTTGTGTGCAGGTGTCGTTTACGTGCTGTTGCTTGGTTCTCCTACTGGTTCAATAACCTTGGTTTCATCACTGAGGGAAATACCTACCATCATTGTGTTGCATCATCCCTTCCTCTTTGGGGAAATACTAACATAGCTTCAAGCCATATCAAGGACTAAGGATATGTTTCTCGTTTATGGAGGTGACAAAGAGCTTGTCGTCAATGGTTACGTCGATGCTAGCTTTGACCCTGATCTGGATGACTCTAAGTCACAAACCAGATACGTATTTATATTGAATGGTGGAGCTGTCAGTTGGTGTAGTTCCAAGCAGAGCGTCGTGGCGGAATCTACGTGTGAAGCGGAGTACATAGCTGCTTCAGAAGCAGCAAATGAAGGAGTCTAGATGAAGGAGTTCATATCTAATCTAGGTGTAATACCTAGTGCATCGGGTCCAATGAAAATCTTTTGTGACAATACTGGAGCAATTGCCTTAGCGAAGGAATCCAGAGTTCACAAGGGAACCAAACATATCAAGAGACGCTTCAATTCCATCCGTGATCAAGTCAAGGAGGGAGACATAGAGATTTGCAAAATACATAAGGATCTGAATGTTGCAGACCCGTTGACTAAGCCTCTTCCACGAGTAAAACATGATCAGCACCAAGACTCCATGGGTGTTAGAATCATTACGATGTAATCTAGATTATTGACTCTAGTGCAAGTGGGAGACTAGAGGAAATATGCCCTAGAGGCAATAATAAAGTTGTTATTTATATTTCCTTATATCATGATAAATGATTATTATTCATGCTAGAATTGTATTAACTGGAAACTTGATACATGTGTGGATACATAGACAAAACAAAGTGTCCCTAGTATGCCTCTACTTGACTAGCTCGTTAATCAAAGATGGTTAACTTTCCTAACCATAGACATGTGTTGTCATTTGATGAATGGGATCACATCATTAGAGAATGATGTGATGGACAAGACCCATCCATTAGCTTAGCATAATGATCGTTAAGTTTTATTGATATTGCTTTCTTCATGACTTATACGTATTCCTCTAACTATGAGATTATGCAACTCCCGAATACCGGAGGAACACTTTGTGTGCTATGAAACGTCACAACATAACTGGGTGATTATAAAGATGCTCTATAGGTGTCTCCGAAGGTGTTTGTTGGGCTGCCATTAGATCGAGATTAGGATTTGTCACTCCAAGTATTGGAGAGGTATCTCTGGGCCCTCTCGGTAATGCACATCACTATAAGCCTTGCAAGCAATGTGACTAATGAGTTAGTTACGGGATGATGCATTATGGAACGAGTAAAGAGACTTGCCGTTAACAAAATTGAACTAGGTATGAGGATACCGATGATCGAATCTCGGGCAAGTAACATACTGATGACAAAGGGAATAATGTATGTTGCTATTACGATTTGACTGATAAAGATCTTCGTAGAATATGTAGGAACCAATATGAGCATCCAGGTTCCGTTGTTGGTTACTGATCGGAGATGTGTCTCGGTCATGTCTACATTGTTCTCGAACCCATAGGGTTCACACGCTTAATGTTCGATGATGATTTGTATTATGAGTTATGTGTTTTGGTGACTGAAGTTTTTTCGGAGTCCCGGATGAGATCACGTACATGACGAGGAGTCTTGAAATGGTCGAGAGGTAAAGATTGATATAGTGGATGATAGTATTCGGACACCGAAATGGTTCGGGTATTTTTGGAGTACCTGGAGGTTACCGGACCCCCCCCCCCCCCCCCCCCCGCAGAAGTATTGGGCCTACATGGGCCATAAGGGAGAGGTGAGGCAACCCACAAGGGGTGGCCGCGCCCCCCTCCCATAGGGAGTTGATACGTCCATTTTGCATCATGTGTTTATTACTGTTACTTATGATGTTTTTATCCATAATAATGCTTTTTGGAGTAATTCTAATGCATTTTCTCTCATAAATATGCAAGGTATACACAAAGAGGGAGAATTCCGGCAGCTGGAAATCTTGACCTGGAAAAGCTACGTCGGGCTACCTATTCTACACAACTCCAAACAAGCTGAAACTTCACGGAGATTTTTTATGGAATATTTGAGGAATATTGGAGCAAATAACTACCAGAGGGGGCCCACCAGGTGGGCACAACCCACCTAGGCACGCCAGGGAGCCCAGGTGCGCCCTGGTGGGTTGTGCTCACCCAGGCCCACCTCCAGTACCCATCTTCTGGTATAAAAGTCATTTTGACCTAGAAAAATAAGGAGAGGACTTTCAGGATGGGGCGTCGCTGCATCGAGGCGGAACTTGGGCGGGGCACTTTTGCCCTCCAGCGGAGCGATTCCGCTTGGGGAACTTCCCTCCTGGAGGGGGAAATCATCGTCATCATCATCACCAACAACTCTCCCATCTTTGGGAGGGCAATCTCCATCAACATCTTCAAGAGCACCATCTCCTCTCAAACCCTAGTTCATCTCTTGTGTTCAATCTTATTACTGAAACTATAGATTGGTGCTTGTGGGTGACTAGTAGTGTTGATTACATCTTGTAGTTGATTACTATATGGTTTATTTGGTGGAATATTATATGTTCAGATCCAATATGCTATTTAATACTCATCTGATCATGAGCATGTTTATCATTTGTGAGTAGTTACTTTTCTTCTTGAGATCACGGGAGAAATCATGTTGCAAGTAATCATGTGAATTTGATATGTGTTCGATATTTTGATAGTATGTATGTTGTGATTCTCTTAGTGGTGCCATGTGAACGTCGACTACATGACACTTCACCATATTTGGGCCTAAGGGAATGCATTGTGGAGTAGCAATTAGATGATGGGTTGCAAGAGTGACAGAAGCTTAAACCCAAGTTTACGCGATATTCCGTAAGAGACCGATTGGATCCAAAAGTTAAATGCTATGGTTAGAATTTATTCTTAATACTTTTCTTGTAGTTGCGGATTGATACGTCTCCAACGTATCTATAATTTTTTACTGTTCCATGCTATTATATTATCTGTTTTGGATGTTTAATGGGCTTTAATATGCACTTTTATATTATTTTTGGGACTAATCTATTAACCGGAGGCCCAATGCCAGTTTCTGTTTTTTGCCTATTTCAGTGTTTCGCAGGAAAGGAATATCAAACGGAATGAAACCTTCGCGAGGATCTTTCTTGGAACAAACGCAACCTAATAGAGTTGGAGTACAAGTCTGGAAGTCCGTGAAGCTTCCATGAGGCAGGGGGCGCACCTAGGGGGTAGGCACAACCCCCACCCTCGTGGGCCCCACGGAGCTCCACCGACGTACTTCTTTCGCCTATATATACTCTTATACACTAAAAACATCCAGGGGGCCACGAAACTACTTTTCCACCGTTGCAACCTTCTGTACCCGTGAGATCCCATCTGGGGACCTTTTCCGGCTATCTGCCGGAGGGGGAATCGATCACGGAGGGCTTCTACATCAACACTATAGCCTCTCCGATGATGTGTGAGTAGTTTACAGACCTTCGGGTCCATAGTTATTAGTTAGATGGCTTCTTCTTCTCTCTTTGGTTCTCAATACAAAGTTCTCCTTGATGTTCTTGGAGATCTATTCGATGTACTATTCTTTTGAGGTATGTTTGTCGAGATCTGGTGAATTGTGGATTTATGATCAAGTTTATCTATGAACAATATTTAGTTCTTCTCTGAATTCCTATATGCATGATTTGATATCTTTGCAAGTCTCTTCAAATTATCGGTTTAGTTTGGCCTACTAGATTGATCTTTCTTGCAATGGGAGAAGATCTTGGCTTTGGGTTCAATCTTGCAGTGTCCTTTCCCAGTGACAGTAGGGGCAGCAAGGCACGTATTGTATTGTTGCCATCGAGGGTAAAAAGATGGGGTTTATATCATATTGCTTGAGTTTATCCCTCTACATCTTGTCATCTTGCCTAAAGCACTACTCTGTTCTTATGAACTTAATACTCTAGATGCATGCTAGATAGCGGTCGATGTGTAGACTAATAGTAGTAGATGCGGAATCGTTTCGGTCTACTTAACATGGACGTGATGCCTATGTTCATGATCATGCCTAGATATTCTCATAACTATGCGCTTTTCTATCACTTGCTCGGTAGTAATTTGTTCACCCACCGTAATACATGCTATCATGAGAGAAGCCACTAGTGAAACCTATGGCCCCCGGGACTATTTTATATCATATAAGTTTCCGATCTACAATTCTAGTTTACTATTTATTTTATTTTGCAATCTTTACTTTTCAATCTATACAACAAAAATACCAAAAATATTTATCTTATTATCTTTATCAGATCACACTTTTGCAAGTGGCCGTGAAGGGATTGACAACCCCTTTATCGCGTTGGTTGCAAGGTTCTTGATTGTTTGTGCAGGTACTAGGCGACTTGCATGTAGTCTCCTACTGGATTGATACCTTGGTTCTCAAAAACTGAGGGAAATACTTACGCTACTTTGTTGCATCACCCTTTCCTCTTCAAGAGAAAAACGAACGCATGCTCAAGAGGTAGCAAGAATTGCCGGGGAGATCTACGCTCAAGTCAAGACATACCAAGTACCCATCACAAACTCTTCTTCCTCGCATTACATTATTTGCCATTTGCCTCTCATTTTCCTCTCCCCCACTTCACTTTTGCCATTTTATTTGCCCTCTTTTTTCATTCACCTTCTTTCGTTCGCCTCTTGTGTGCCTGTTTTCCCTGATGGCCTTGCCTAAAAGCGTTGATCCTCATGTTAGAAGGTTGGAAGAAATTGAGAACAATGTTAGAAGCTTTATGTCTTTGCAATTTGAGCATAATAATTTCAACGAGCTTAAAGAATAGACAAGCTTTATGGAGTACATGAATAAAGAGCTCGATGATATGTCTAAAGAATTTTATGGTTTGAAATCTTAGTTTGTTCATCTTGAAAATTTAGTGGGTCAAATTTTGGATAAGCAAGCCACCTTAGTTAATAAGATGGCCGCTAAATCGGAGGATACATGATAATAAAGATGTAGATCTAAAAGTGATTGATGTGTCTCCCATTAAATCTTTTTTTCCAATATGAATCTTGATAAAGATGGGACTGAAGATGAGTCAACTTTAGTTAAAAGGCGTCCCAATGATTCGGAGTTTTTAGACCTTGATGCTAAAATTAATAAAAGTGGGATTGAAGAGGTCAAAACTTTACATAGCAATGAACCCACTATTTTGGATTTAAAGGAATTTAATTATGATACATAGCGGTGGTCAACTCTCTTCCAATCCTACGCAACCAATCATCAGAAACTATTGGCTCGGTGCTAATGGAAAACACCGGCGGCTGCAACCTCAGAAAACAGGCTAAGTTGTCAACTAGTGGTGGCGGCGGTGGGTTGTTGTTGTTGTTATTGTTGCCTTGGTTCTGAACTAACAACTGCATCAAGGCATTTTTCTGCTGGATCAACTGAGTGAGCCCCGATGGGAAAGCAAAACCGGGGTCACGTCTCGGAGGCATCTGTAGTGACCCGACCTCAGATGGTCAAGTCTCTGTGCTTCAGTGTCATCCCTGGATCGGTAATGCTGACACACACAGTACTCGAAGGATTTAAAACAGAGTAGCAATCACACACTTATTACATCGAATGTCTCAAGAGAGAACTTATTACAATAATATGGCTTAAGGCCATCTAATACGATAACAGCGGAAGGCTTGGAAGATAAAGTGAGTCCATCAACTCCAACGGCATAACTGAGCTGCACGGCAACGACCTAACGACCTTACTCCTCGTCTGAAAAATCTGCAACATAATACGTTGCAGCCCGAAACGGGTCAGCACATGGAATATGCTGGCAAAGTAACACAGTAGAGCAAGAACAAAATAATGCTATCACTCCATGCATATTTGGCTGGTGAAAAGCTCTATGGTTACAGTTTTGCAAAAAGCCATTTTTTTCCTACAACAAAGGAATAGATTTTACTTTTACTATCATGGTAGTTGAAACATCATTGAGAAGGTTCCTCCAACTCAATCCCAATTGAAGTGATTAACAACCCAACAATATTAATTAAACATGATGAGATACATGTGATAACCCAAGTACTAGATACTCAAGAATTGTCCATAACCGGGGACACGGCTAACCATAATTAGATTGTACACTCTGTAGAGGTTTGCGCACTTTTCCCCACAAGACTCGATCTCCTCCGTTGGATTTCTCGCACTACAGGGTGTTTGAGAAACGGATGACCGAGACACAGTCTTTCAGAAACATTAACTCTCTACTCCGGACAGACCATACCAAACCTACATCCCACTAGCTGCTGATCTGCCTCTTCAAGAGCTTGACGTAACTTACTCAACTATGCTAGAGCCCATAATAGCTTGTGGCTGCACATGGAAGTTTCTAGCATGAATCATCTCAGTTCCCTTTGAGCCTAGGTGGTGGTCCATAGGAAAATCACACGGGTACTCCGGGATTTCCAAAAAAATACAGGCAACACTGGGTACTCCAGGTGCCTCAATCCACCCAGTTGTTTGATTAAGTTGCCACCTTAAGTTGAACCATTGATTTAACAATCTCACATCTGTCATGGATTTCACTCAAACCCAAACCACATCTACTAGCATAGCATAGCATAGTAATATAAGCAACACGTAGAGTAACTCCCAGGGGTTTGAATGTAACGGGGCAATAGGTTCTACCTCATCAAGTACTTCCCAACCCACAAGTTAACGACGTCCTAATCATGCAATGTTTGAGGATTGGAACTAATGCATAAAAACTGGGTGATAAAGGGGTATGATCAACGTGTTACTTGCCTTGCTGACGATCAGCGAAACCTAGGGACTCATAGTAGCACGCTTCGCACTCCGGATGTTCTATCGCAAGCAGACAATAGCATACATAAGTAACAAGCAACGATGCACAACCAAACCTCTAATAAAAGAGGTTGACCAGAAAGTTCAAGTTAAGAACTCTGGTTCGCAAAAAGAATCAAATCAAACAGAGCAACGAAACTCAAACGGCGAAAAAGAGAAGCTTCATTTACTAATCTGAAACTAGGTCAAATTTTACAGTATAGAAAACTTGTTTGAATTGGTTAAATGGAAAGAGGGTTTCGAGACGAAACTCCAGGCGCTTGAATCGCCTGATTTCGACTAACGAGCGAAAAGATAAACAGAAACTAAGATCGGATCAGAAATCGCGATCAGAGAAAATCATGGATTAAATCCAATAAAAGAAAACTGACAAACATACTAACGAACGAGCGTTCGTTAGTTGTATCTAACGAGCGAAGAACCATTTGTTAAACCGAACGTTCGGGCGAACGTCCGCTAACTAGAAGAACCAAGAAAAACCGGCGATCAAAAAAACGAATCTAGGGTTTTCAAAAAAACGAACGGTTTTAGAAAGAAAAACCGGCGGCGGATCCGGCGGGGCGGGGTGCGGGCGGGGTGCGGCGGGGCGGGGTGCGGCGGGGCGGCGGCTCGCGGGGCGGCGGCGGCTCGGCGGCGGCAACAAGCAGCGGCGGCGGGGCTCGGCTGCGGCGGCGGCGGGGCGGCGGCGGCTGCGGCTTGGGGCAGCGGGGCAGGCGCGGTGGGGTGGCGGTTTGGGTGGCGGGGTGGCGGCTTATAAAGGGGGCGGGGGCGGCAGCTTGCTTGGGCGAGGGGGCGACCGGGGAGGAGTCCGTGCTGGGCACGGCGGCGCGGGCGAGGGAGGCGGTGGCGCGGACGGGCCGGCCTGGCTCGGCTGGGCCTTAGGCCCAGTCGGGCGCGGGAACTCTTTTTTTAAAATAATTTTGCCGACGGAAAAATAAAATCCTAGAAAAATAAATAAAAATCTAAAAATGCCAAAACAAATTTTCTCCGTCTAAATAAAATATTTAGAACGAGATGAACATTTTCTTGGCCCTAAAATGCAATTTTGAAAACATGCAATTTTTTCTAATGCAACAAAATTGCTATAAAATCCAAATGGAACAAATATTTGATTTCAATATTTTTCCTTCAACATTTCATTTATTTTGGAGAAGTCATCTTATCTCCTCTCTTGTATTTTAATATAAAATATTTTCGGAGAGAAAAATAATTAAAACCAAAATCCTCGTTTCAAAATTTGATAAAAGAATCAAATATGAAAACCGGGAAATCCCCAACTCTCTCCGAGGGTCCTTGAGTTGCTTAGGATTTCCAGGATTGCGGAACGGAAAGCAATAAAACCTGATATGCAATGATGATCTAATGTATAACATTCCAAATTGAAAATTTGGGATGTTACAAACCTACCCCCCTTAAGATGAATCTCGCCCTCGAGATTCGGGCTGGCTAGAAAATAGGTGCGGGTGGTCTTTGCAGAGATCATCCTCTCGTTCCCAGGTGGCTTCGTCCTCGGTATGGTGGCTCCACTGAACTTTACACAACTTGATAACCTTACTTCGGGTGATTCTGCTGGCAAACTCAAGAATCTTAACTGGTTTCTCCTCATAAGTCAAATCACTGTCCAACTGAATCGCCTCCAGGGGTACTGTATCTCTTAGCGGTATATCTGCCATCTCGGCATGACACTTCTTCAGCTGTGAAACATGGAACACATTGTGGACTCCTGACAATCCCTCAGGTAACTCCAACTTGTAGGCAACTTCTCCCATCCGTTCCAAAATGCGATACGGTCCTACAAATCTCGGGGCTGACTTTCCTTTAACTCCAAAACGTTTCACTCCTCGCAAGGGCGATACTCGCAGATATGCTCTGTCTCCAATTTCGTAGATTACCTCCTTGCGTTTTGGGTCTGCATAACTCTTCTGCCTGGACTGAGCAATCTTCAGTCGATCTCGGATCAATTTTACCTTCTCCTCAGACTCCTTGATCAAGTCTGGTCCATACAACTGTCGGTCTCCTACCTCATCCCACATTAACGGTGTTCTGCATCTTCATCCATACAGGGCTTCAAACGGTGCCATCTTCAAACTGGCTTGATAGCTATTGTTGTAGGAAAACTCTGCGTATGGCAAATTGTCATCCCAACTAGATCCATAATCTAGCGCACAGGCTCTCAACATGTCCTCCAAAATTTGGTTCACTCTCTCGGTCTGTCCATCTGTCTGCGGGTGAAAAGTTGTGCTGAACTCTAACCTTGTTCCCAAAGTCTGATGTAACTGATGCCAGAACTTTGAAGTAAACTGTGTTCCTCTATCTGATACAATGGTCCTCGGAACTCCATGCAGACATACGATCCTGGACACATATATCTTGGCCAACTTTGCACTTGTATAGGTGGTTTTCACTGGGATGAAGTGAGCTACTTTGGTCAAGCGATCAACTACTACCCATATGGAATCGTATCCTGCTTTGGTCCTGGGCAATCCGGTGATAAAGTCCATGCCCAGTTTATCCCACTTCCATTCGGGTATCGGCATAGGCTGTAATAGTCCTGCTGGCTTCTGATGTTCTGCCTTAACTCTCTGACATACATCACATACGGCGACATACTCGGCAAAATATCCTTCTTCATACCGGTCCACCAGAAACGTTCCTTCAAATCCAAATACATCTTGGTGTTTCCGGGGTGTATCGAGTATGGTGAGTCATGGGCCTCTTGAAGTATTAACTTCCTGATCTCCTGGTTATTGGGCACATAAACTCGGTCCTCAAACCATAGGGTATCGTGCTCATCTTCACGAAAACCTTTGGCCTTTCCTTTGCTCATCTTCTCCTTTATCTCAGCAATCTCCTTGTCCTCTTTCTGGGCTTCCCGAATCTTGTCCAGCAATGTCGACTAGACCTCCATTGTTGCAATAAATCTTCTAGGAACAATCTCCAATCGAAGTTCCATGATGTCCTCTGCTAATTCCTTCGGCAGTCCCCTACTTTCAAGGATATTAGCATAACTCTTCCGGCTCAAAGCGTCTGCTACGACATTGGCCTTTCGTGGATGATAGTGTAGTTTCATGTCATAATCCTTTATAAGCTACAACCATCTCCTCTGTCGAAGGTTCAGTTCCTTCTGGGTGAAAATGTATTTCAAACTCTTATGGTCCGTGTACACATCACAACGGTTTCCAATAAGGTAATGTCTCCAGGTCTTCAATGCATGCACTATGGCTGCTAACTCCAAATCATGCGTGGCATAGTTCAACTCATGAGGTTTTAGTTGTCGTGAGGCATACGAAACAACTCTCCCGTCCTGCATAAGCACACATCCAAGTCCTAAGCGTGAGGCATCGCAGTACACTTGGAACTCCTTATGTATATCTGGCAGTGTTAGCACTGGCGCTGTAGTCAAACGTTTCTTCAATTCCTGGAAACTTGCCTCGCAATCTTCTGTCCATTTAAACTTAGTATCCTTCTTCAACAGTTCAGTCATTGGATTTGCAATCTTGGAAAAATTCTCGATGAATCTCCGGTAGTATCCTGTGAGTCCAAGAAAATTGCGGATCTCGCTAACTGAAATGGGTGCCAACCATTCAGTGACTGACTGAATTTTGCTGGGGTCTACTGATATACCTTCTCCTGATATAACATGTCCAAGGAACCCGACTTCCTTCAACCAAAATTCGCATTTGCTAAACTTAGCATACAACTGGTGTTCCCTGAGTTTCTCGAGAACTAAGGGCAAATGCTCCTTGTGCTCCTCCTCGTTCTTCGAGTATACCATAATATCGTCAATAAACACCACAACAAACTTGTCCAAATACTCCATGAACACCTTGTTCATCATGCTCATGAAATAGGCAGGGGCGTTAGTCAGTCCAAATGACATGACCGTGTACTCGTATAATCCGTATCGTGTTGTGAATGCTGTCTTCGGTATCTCCTTCTCTCGTATCTTCAACCGATGATACCCCGATTGCAAATCAATCTTCGAAAACACTTTAGCTCCTTGCAACTGATCAAACAGATCGTTGATCATCGACAATGGGTACTTGTTCTTAATCGTCACTTCATTTAATGCTCGATAATCAACAACCATCCTTAGGGATTTATCCTTCTTCTCAACCAAAAGTACTGGGGCTCCCCAAGGTGATGAAATTCTTCGGATGTATCCTTTCTCCAATAATTCCTTGATCTGTTTCTTAATTTCTTCCAGATCATTTGTGGGCATCTGATAGGGTCTCTTGGATATTAGTCCTGTACCTGGCAACAGCTCTATCAAAAGCTCAATGTCTCTATCCGGTGGCATGCCTGGTAACTCCTCTGAAAAACATCCGGGTAATCCTTCACTACAGGTACTTCCTCCTGAACAACTCCCGTAAGGGCATTCACTTGACTCCTCCTAGGCAGATGCCTAGATACATACTTAATCCTTTTTCCTTCCGGGGTGGTGAGATAAATCGACTTACTAGCACAGTCAATGCTTCCTCCAAACTTTGACATCCAGTCCATACCCAATATCACATCCAGTCCTTGTGACTCCAAGATAATTAGGTCGGACGGAAAAACATGTGTACCAATGGTTAAGGGTATCTAGTCACACCATCGGCTGGCCATATACTCTACTCCGGGTGAACTAACTAAAAGAGGGGTCCTAAGGGTTTGGGTTGGTAGTTTAAACTTATCCATGAATCCCCTTGATATGTATGAATGCGATGCACCAGTATCAAAAAGAACAAGAGCGGTAAATGACTTAACCAAAAACTTACCTATTACCGCGTCCGGCTGCTCTTCAACCTCCTCCACGTTAACGTGGTTCACTTGTCCTTTGTTGAATGGATTTGGCTTCTTCCCAGCGCTCCCATTTCCATTTCCATTCTTTCCTTCGGCGCACTCCGTGGCGTAGTGTCCAGTCTTCCCGCACTTGAAACACGTAACATGACTTAAGTCCCTTTTGGCGGGTGTGGCTGGGTTGGGGCAGTTATGATTATTGTTGGTTCCGTTCCCATTCCCATTCTTAGAACCATTGTGGTTATGCGATCCTCCTCCAGTGTGGTTGTGACCTCCATGGTTATGAACAAGTCCTCCCGAGTTCGGGGTTAGGCGAGGTTTCTGCTGAGCTCCTGAGTTATACTTCCCTTGTCCATACTTCCTCTTGCGGCTCTCAATCTGCTGTTGCTTCCCTTCAATCATAAGAGCCTTATCTACCAACTCCTGGTAGTTGTTGAAGGTTGCTACCATCAACTACATACTCATCTCATCATTCAGCCCTTCCATAAACTTCTCCTGTTTCGCTGCATCTGTGGCCACATCATCAGGGGCGTAGCAAGATAACTTGCTAAACTCATCCACGTACTGAGCCACAGCATGGTTCCCCTGGCGTAGGTTGCGAAACTCCTGCTTCTTCATCTGCATAGCTCTAGTTGAGACATGGGCGGTGCAGAAAGCTTGCTGAAACTGGTCCCAAGTGACATTGGCTATAGGAAAAGTGGTTGTGTAATTCTCCCACCATGAGGCTCCTGGTCCATCCAATTGATGTGCGGCAAAGCGCACCCTCTCAGCATATGTGCAACCTGCGGTGGTCAACTCCCTTCCAATACGGCGTAGCCAATCATCAGCAACTATAGGCTCGGTGCTACTGGAAACACCGACGGCTGTAACCTTAGAAAACGGGCTAGGTTGCCCACGGGCGACGGGTTGTTGTTGTTGCCCTGGTTCTGAACTAGCAATTGCATCAACGTATTCTGCTGTTGGATCAACTGGGTGAGCTCCGGTGGGAAGGCAAAACCGGCGTCACGTCTCGGAGGCATCTGAGGGGTTTAGATGGAAGAGATTTAGAATATAAAAAAGGTCTAATGAGAAAACACTACCCATATGCACATGAGACAAACAATCATTTCACTCAATCAATCAAGCAAGGGCATACAAACGATCTAGAACTATCGCACAAGTGCTCAACTACTACTAAATACATGGGGGAATACTAGTGATATATGGTAGTCATCTAGAAATTTTGATCGGTGGAAGACTCCATGATGTCTGCTCCAGCTTCGTCTTCATAGTCATCATCACTAGGATCGGAATCGGTGTCGTCGATGATGATGTAGTTGTCCGGGCAAGTGGGATCTTCGTCTTCGTCTCCCGGTGCTGGTCCTCCCATGATTACTCCGATCTTCTTGACTAGGTCGTCATTCTTCTCTAGTAGTGTCTTGATTTCCTCCTCATATCCATCGCGTGTAAACTTGAGTTCTTCCTCCAATTCGATGATCCTAGTCTTCGCCTTCTTCAAATCCATCATGTCCGCGCTCATCTGGTTCTCCTGGCGTCGAATGTGTTGGTTTAACTCCTGAATGAAAGCTACAATGGATCTATCCTTCTTAGTGCTGATTACTTCCCATTGCTCGTCTCAGCGCCCACATATTTGGTAAATAGTGTCCTTAAGCTCCCTGTTGTAAACTTCTCCAATGCGTCCCATGGTGATGTGAGCTGCCATACTCTTGCCTAGACTCCAGGTCGGTGCTTCGAAAGAAAACTCTATGGGTTTAGAAGTTGGCAAGAACGTCCTTCCTGGAACTTGTACTTGAATCATCCAGCGCTCCTCTTCAGGTAAAGTGGCGTTGTACGTCCCGGTGAAGCTTGGTATTCCAATGTTCAAGTACCTAGTGACTTCCTTCAAGTGACGTCCAAAAGGTGTGTCTTCATCCGGTTGTGCAAACTTGTTCTTCATCTCCGTCATCCTAAAGAGTAGAAAATGGAGAGGAGTCAGAAATGAGAAGAGAGGTGTGACCTAGGGTTTATCTTAGTGGTCGTGTCCTACACTCAGCGTGTACTCTGATACCATCTTGTAGCGACCCGACCTCAGATGGTCAAGTCTCTGTGCTTTAGTGTCATCCCTGGATCGGTAATGCTGACACACACAGTACTCGAAGGATTTAAAACAGAGTAGCAATCACACACTTATTACATCGAATGTCTCAAGAGAGAACTTATTACAATAATATGGCTTAAGGCCATCTAATACGATAACAGCGGAAGGCTTGGAAGATAAAGTGAGTCCATCAACTCCAACGGCATAACTGAGCTGCACGGCAACGACCTAATGACCTTACTCCTTGTCTGAAAAATCTGCAACATAATACGTTGCAGCCCGAAACAGGCCAGCACATGGAATATGCTGGCAAAGTAACACAGTAGAGCAAGAACGAATAATTCTATCACTACATGCATATTTGGCTGGTGAAAAGCTCTATGGTTATAGTTTTGCGAAAAGCCAATTTTTCCCTACAACAAAGCAATAGATTTTACTTTTACTATCATGGTAGTTGAAACATCATTAAGAAGGTTCCTCCAACTCAATCCCAATTAAAGTGATTAACAACCCAACAATATTAATTAAACAAGATGAGATACATGTGATAACCCAAGTACTAGATACTCAAGAATTGTCCATAACCGGGGACACGGCTAACCATGATTAGATTGTACACTCTGCAGAGGTTTGCGCACTTTTCCCCACAAGACTCGATCTCCTCCGTTGGATTTCTCGCACTACAGGGTGTTTTAGAAACGGATGACCGAGACACAGTCTTTCAGAAACATTAACTCTCTACTCCGGACAGACCATACCAAACCTACATCCCACTACCTGCTGATCTGCCTCTTCAAGAGCTTCACGTAACTTACTCAACTATGCTAGAGCCCATAATAGCTTGTGGCTGCACACGGAAGTTTCTAGCATGACTCATCTCAGTTCCCTTTGAGGCTGGGTGGCGGTCCATAGGAAAATCACACGGGTACTCCGGGATTTCCAAAAAAATACAGGCAACACTGGGTACTCCAGGTGCCTCAATCCACCTAGTTGTTTGATTAAGTTGCCACCTTAAGTTGAACCATTGATTTAACAATCTCACATCTGTCATGGATTTCACTCAAACCCAAACCACGTCTACTAGCATAGCATAGCATAGTAATATAAGCAACACGTAGAGTAACTCCCAGGGGTTTGAATGTAACGGGGCAATAGGTTCTACCTCATCAAGTAGTTCCCAACCCACAAGTTAATGACGTCCTAATCATGCAATGTTTGAGGATTGGAACTAATGCATAAAAACTGGGTGATAAAGGGGTATGATCAACGTGTTACTTGCGTTGCTGACGAACTGCGAAACCTAGGGACTCGTAGTAGCACGCTTCGCACTCCGGGTGTTCTATCGCAAGCAAACAATAGCATACATAAGTAGCAAGCAAAGATGCACAAGCAAAACTCAAATAAAAGAGGTTGACCAGAAAGTTAAAGTTAAGAACTCTGGTTTGCAAAAAGAATCAAATCAAACGGAGCAACGAAACTCAAACGGTGAAAAAGAGAAGCTTCGTTTACTAATCTGAAACTAGGTCAAATTTTACAGTAGAGAAAACTTGTTTGAGTTGGTTAAACGGAAAGAGGGTTTCGAGATGGAACTCCAGGCGCTTGAATCGCCTGATTCTGACTAACGAGTGAAAAGATAAACAGAAACTAAGATCGCATCAGAAATCGTGATCAGAGAAAATCGCGGATTAAATCCGATAAAAGAAAACTGACGAACAGACTAACGAACGAGCGTTCGTTAGTTGTATCTAACAGGCGAAGAACCATTCGTTAAACCGAACGTTCGGACGAACGTCCGCTAACTAGAAGAACCAAGAAAAACCGGCGATCCGAAAAAAATGAATCTAGGGTTTTCAAAAAACCGAACGGTTTTAGAAAGAAAAACCGGCGGCGGATCCAGCGAGGGGCTCCAGCGGGGCGGCGGCTCGTGGGGCAGCGGCGGCTCGGCGGCGGCGGCGGGGCTCGGCTGCGGCTGCGGCGGCGGCGGCTGCGGCTTGGGGCGGCGGGGCAGGCGCGGTGGGGTGGCGGTTTGGGCGGCGGGGTGGCGGCTTATAAAGGGGGCGGGGGCGGCGGCTTGCTTGGGCGAGGGGGCGCCCGGGAGGAGTTCGAGACGGACTCTCCTCGGCATCTGTGCCGGGCATGGCGGCGCGGGCGAGGGAGGCGGTGGCGCGGGCGGGCCGGCCTGGCTCGGCTGGGCCTTAGGCCCACTCGGGCGCGGGAACTCTTTTTTTAAAATAATTTTGCCGACGGAAATAAAATCCTAGAAAAATAAATAAAAATCTAAAAATGCCAGAACAAATTTTCTTCATCTAAATAAAATATTTAGAACGAGATGAACATATTCTTGGCCCTAAAATGCAATTTTGAAAACGTGCAATTTTTTTCTAATGCAACAAAATTGCTATAAAATCCAAATGGAACAAATATTTGATTTCAATATTTTTCCTCCAACATTTCATTTATTTTGGAGAAGTCATCTTATCTCCTCTCTTGTATTTTAATATGAAATATTTTCAGAGAGAAAAATAATTAAAACCAAAATCCTCGTTTAAAAATTTGATAAAAGAATCAAATATGAAAACCGGGAAATCCCCAACTCTCTCCGAGGGTCCTTGAGTTGCTTAGGATTTCGGGGATTGCGGAACGGAAAGCAATAAAACCTGATATGCAATGATGATCTAATGTATAACATTCCAAATTGAAAATTTGGGATGTTACAGCATCTGATGGGTTTAGAGGGAAGAGATTAGAATAGAATGAGGTCTAGTGAGAAAGCACTACCCATATGCACATAAGACCAACACGATCATATCATATCACTCAATCAATCAAGCAAGGGCGTACAAATCGGTCTAAATATCGTTACAGTGCTCAGACTACTAATATTTACATGGGGGAGTGCTACTAATAGTATGGTGGTCTACTAGAAATTTTGATCGGTGGAAGACTCCATGATGTCCTCTCCAGCTTCGTCTTCATAGTCATCATCACTACTATTAGGGTCGGTGTCGGTGTCGTCGATGATGATGTAGTCTTCAGAACAAATCTCCTTAGGTTCGTCGTCTTCTCCTCTTGGCGCGGGGTCTCCCGTGAAAACTCCTAGCTTCCTTGTCATGTCATCATTCTTCTCCACAAGTATCATCATTTCCTCCTCATATCCATCGCGTGTAGACTTAAACTCCTCTTCTAGCTCTGTGATCCTGGTCATCGCCTTCTTCAAATCTATCATGCTTGCGCACATCTAGTTCTCCTGGCGATGAATGTGATGGTTTAATTCCTGGATGAATGATGCAATGGGCATGTCCTTCCTGGTGCTGATCATCTCCCATTGCTCATCTCGGCGCCCACATATCTGGTAGATAGTGTCCTTAAGCTCCTTGTGGTAAACTTCGACGATGTGTCCTATAGCAATGTGGGCTGCCATACTCTTGCTTAGACTCCAGGTGGGTGCATCAAAGGAAAACTCTATGGGTTTACTGAGTGGTGTGAACGTCCTTCCTGGAACTTGAACTCGAATCATCCAGCGCTCCTCTTCTGGTAAAGTGGCGGTGTAGGTCCCGGTGAAGCTTGGTATTCTGATGTTCAGGTACTTAGTGACTTCCTTCAAGTGTCGTCCAAAAGGTGTGTCTTCATCCGGTCGTGCAAACTTGTTCCTCGAGTCCGCCATCCTAAAGAGTAGAAAGTGGAGAGGAGTCACAAATGAGTAGAGAAGAGTGACCTGTGGCTTTTCTTAGTGGTCGTGTCCTACATTCAGCGTGTGCTCTGATACCATCTTGTAGCGACCCGACCTCAAACGGTCAAGTCTCTGTGCTTCAGTGTCATCCCTGGATCAGTAGTGCTGACACACACAGTACTCAAAGGATTTATAACAGAGTAGCAATCACACACTTATTACATCGAACGTCTCAAGAGAGAACTTATTACAATAAATATGGCTTAAGGCCATCTAATATGATAACAGCGGAATGCTTGGAAGATAAAGTGAGTCCATCAACTCCAACGGCATAGCTGAGTGCATGACACGGCCTAGCGAACCTTACTCCTCGTCTGAAAAGTCTGCAACATGATACGTTGCAGCCTGAAAACGGGTCAGCACATGGAATATGCTGGCAATGTAACACAGTAGAGTAATGAACAGATAATGCTATCACTACATGCATATATGGCTGGTGGAGGTTGTATGGTTAATATGTTTTGCGAAAAGCCAATTTTTCCCTACAACAAAGGAATATATTTTATTTAACTATCATGGTACTTGAACAACATAGAGAAGGTTCCCCCAACTCAATCCCAATTAAAAGTAATTATGAACCCAACAAAATTAATTTAGAGTGATGAGATCCATATGATAATCCAAGAACCAGATACTCAAGATGTCCATAACCGGGGACACGGCTAACCATGATTAGTTTGTACACTCTGCAGAGGTTTGCGCACTTTTCCCCATAAGACTCGATCTCATCCGTTGTATTTATCACACTGCATGGTGTTTGAGAAATGGATGGCCGAGACACAGTCTTTCCGAAGAGGTCCCCTTAACCGATAGATAGGTCGGTACACCTACAATCCCCTACATCTGCTAGCCCATCATGAAAAGGTTTCCCACAACTTACTCAACAATGCTAGAGCCCATAGTAGCTTGTGGCTGCACACGGAAGTTTCTAGCATGAAATAATCTTATGATCCCTTTGAGCCTGGGTGGCGGACCGTAGGATGATCACACGGGTACTCCGGGATATCCTAGGACAAAACTGGATTCTCCAGGTGCCCACAAGCAATCCACCTAGATGTGTATTAAATTTGCCACCTTAAGTTGAACCATTAATTAACAACTCACATCTGTCATGGGTACACTCAAACCCAATCCACGTCTACGATCATAGCATGGCAGTATAAACATAGCATAGAAGTAACTCCCAGGGGTTTGATAGTAAAACAGGTAATAGGTTCTACCTCATCATCTACTTTCCAGACCCACACGAGATCCTACTCATGCAATGTGTGAGGGTTGAAATTAATGAATAAAAACTAGGTGATAAAGGGGTATGATCAAAGTGTTACTTGCCTTGTTGACGATCCACAAAACCTTGAGACTAGTAGTAGCACGCTCCGCACTCCGGGTGTTCTATCGCAAACAAACAATAGCATACATAAGCAATCAAGCAAAGATGCACGGGTAAAACTCAAATAAGAAGATCTAACCAGAAAGTTCAACTGAAGAACTCCGGTTTGCAAAAAGAATCAAATCAAACGGAGCAACGAAACTCAAACTGCAAAAGAAACAAGATCCGATTAGTAATCTGGACTAAAGTCAAATTTTACAGTACCAAAATCTTGTTCAAGTTGGTTAAACAGAAAGAGGGTTTCGAGACGAAGATCCAGGCGCTTGAATCGCCTGATTCTGATAAACGAGCGAAAAGATAAACTAAATCTAAGATCAGGGCAGAAATCGCGAACGAAAATAATCACGGAAAAACCCTGGAAAAATAAAAACTGACGAACAGGCTAACGAACGAACGTTCGCTGTCTGTGACTAACGAACGAACTACGTTCGTTAAAATGAACGTACGGACGAACGTCCGCTATTTAGCTAAACCGCGAAAAACCGAACCGATCTAAAAAAACGAAAACTAGGTTTTCTAAAAAACGAACAGTTAACCGGAAAAGAAAAAAACGGCGGCGGCGGTGGCTACCTCCGGCGGCGGTCCGGCGAGGTGGGGCGGCGGTGATGAGGCTATGTACCTAGGGTAGGGTCATAGGTCTGACCTAGACGCCCTCCCCAAGGTCATCGCCCTAAAGCCAGAAGCATTCAAAGGGTATCATCATCCACTCGACTAAAGACATTCCACTCAGAAGAATCAATGACACTCGACCATCACAGAAGCCACTCGACGTACAGAAGATCTAAAGCCACTCTGCTCAAACAACGGTCGAGCGTTTACTCATAGACTTAATTGTCATTTATATCACTTAATTGCTAGCGTTACCAGTAATGTTCCACTCTTAATGTACATTGAACCCTGTGTAACGGAGGGGAGCACGGGTCCTAGCGCACTCTATATAAGCCACCCCCCCTCCTCTGGGACAAGGGTTCACATCTTTTGTAAACTCACACACACATACAATCCAGTCGACCGCCTCAGGGCACCAAAACGTAGGGCTGTTACTTCCTCCTCGAAGGGCCTGAACTCATAAACTCGTGTGTACAACTACTCCATAGCTAGGATCTTGCCTCCTCATACCTACCCCCCATTCTACTGTCAGTCTTAGATCCACGACAGTTGGCACCCACCGGGGACAGGTGTCTTAGCAGTTTGTTGGAGAAGTTGCGATTCTTCCGATTCCCATCATCATGGTTTCCGGCGGAGGATTGGCTGAAGGCCGCGAGATCCGTCTCGGCGCACTCGTCTTCATCGCCGACGACTCCGCTTGGCTCCATGAGGCTCCACTCAACGTCGAGGCGCTCCTCGTCCGCGGGGCGACGCACGTTCGCGCATGCGTCCGCGACATCCTTCTTCGACAGTCGTCGACTCAGTATCAGTCGACTCCTACGGCATCCTCGCTTCCCATTGTTCGCAGGCGCCAGCGATCCGGTCAGTCGCGGCTTCAGCGGTGGGTGAGACATGCAGTGGCCCGCCAATCAGCCACCCCACAAATCGCGGCGATCGAGCCCAATGAAACTCTCTAAGGCCTATTCGATCTGTCGACTGGCTCCGTCGAGACTGCATCCGAGTGCGACAGCAGCGACCCCGCGGCGGAAGTCTTGATGGTCAATGGACCACGCAGTCCTCCTGGCTTCCCCCGTGAAGACGGTGGCTATGGCGTCGAAGACCCATCACATGTCCATGCGGAGTACCGCCCCAAACCCCTCTCTCCGCAGCGGAGGGAAGATCTTCGCCGCCGTAATATGGATGCACTTCACACTCCTATCGTTGGAGAGACCCCCGAGGCCCAGGCCTTGGAGGAGGCGCGCTTGGCCAACTTGGCTGAGCGCACTCAACTGGAGAACCTCCAGCGCGCACTCGACGAGCGTGCTTGGCAGCAGATTCCTGAGTCCAGCCGACGACAACTTTTTCCGCCTCCGACTCACGTATACCGAACTCCGATCCAGAATCTCACAGCTGCAGCTCGAATAGCAGAGTCAATTCAACCTTCCCAGTCAGAAGCTGGCCGAGGCTTGATGCAGATCCGGGCTTTACTCCGGGCAGCAGGAGAGTAGAATACAGCAGTATCTCAGTTGCGGAATAGGATTCATAGCAGATCTGTGGTGGCAGATAATGTCCAATCTGCTCACAGCCCAAGATTGCCTCTGCGGCGTGAGGGACGTGGGCACCGGCAAGATCAGTACAGGAACCGTGAGCAGTATGATCATCAACTCGACCACGATGACTGTCGTCGAGTGCCCACGCCTCCTCCGAGGAGTGGGTCATACGTGCCTCGGCAGCAAGATGACAAGCGCCCCCACAGCGACGAACGAAGAATTCTAGTTGACCCCAGAGAGCCAGGCTTTGATGCAAGATCTATCCTCATTCAAGGTCTGGTTGATAGGAACAGGGCTCATAGAGAAGGCCACGATAGAGATCATCCGACTGGAAGCAGGGTGCACGTTTCAGGACCTGAGTGTTTCAGCAGAGCCATCAGAGCAGCAGTGATTCCTCCCAACTTCAGGTTGGTGACTGGAGTCAGCAAGTTTACCGGCGAGTCCAAGCCAGACACTTGGCTTGAGGACTACCGAGTGGCTGTGCAGATTGGTGGCGGCAATGATGATGTGTCTATGAAGCACCTTCCCTTGATGTTGGAGGACTCAACCAGAGCGTGGTTGAATCAGTTGGCTCCTGGCAGCATATATAGTTGGGAGGAACTCGCTCGAGTGTTTGTTAGAACCTTTGAAGGTACTTGCAAAAGTCCGGCAGGGTTGAAGAATTGCAGTGTTGTGTTCAAAAACCGAATGAAACCTTGAGAGACTATATCCAGAGATGGATCATGTTACACCATATAGTGGAGAATGTGTCAGATCACCAAGCAATTTGTGCCTTCAAGGAAGGCGTTAAGTATCGGAGTTGAATCTGAAATTCGGTCGGACAGGAGATATGACTCTGACTTGGATGATGGAGATTGCCACCAAATACGCTAACGGCGAAGAGGAAGACCGACTCCGGAGTGGCAAGCACAAAACAGTCGCCCAAGAAACTGGAGGAGGGAATTCCAGTCAGAAACAGAAGCGAAAGACCGAACCAGCTGCTCCTGGTGAAGCTTTGGTTGTTGCCCAAGGAAAGTTCAAAGGAAAGCCCAAAGGGCCCTGGACTCCCAAAAAAGTTAAAGATCAAAATGGGAATGATGTGTTGGATTTACCATGCCATATTCATACCAAAAAAGATGAAGAGGGGAATTTCATTTACCCTAAACACACCACTCGACAGTGTCGTCTCCTGCAGCAGTTCCAAGAGAAACAACCCAAGGAGAAGGAAAAGGAGTCGGACAGAGGTGAGGATAGGGAAGAAGATGATGATGGCTTTCCCAATGTCAATTCCACGCTGATGATTTTTGCTGATGTTGAAAGCAAAAGTCGATTGAAAGTTATTAACAGAGAAGTAAACATGGTTGCTCCAGCAACACCCAGTTATCTGAAGTGGTCCCAGACTGCCATCACATTCGACCAGTCGGACCATCCAGCTCATATAGCCACCCCTGGGAGGCAAGCACTGGTGGTCGACCCAGTAGTTGAAGGCACTCGACTGACTAAAGTGCTGATGGATGGTGGCAGTGGCCTGAATATCCTTTATGCTGAAACTTTGAAGGGAATGGGCATTCCGATGTCCAAGCTTAGTGAAAGCAACATGAGTTTCCACGACGTTATACCTGGCAAGAAGGCTCAGTCACTCGGCCAGATCGCCCTTGATGTGGTTTTCGGTGATTCCAAGAATTACCGCAAGGAAAAGTTGACATTTGAGGTAGTGGATTTCAAGAGTGCTTACCATGCTATTCTGGCTAGGCCCGCTTATGCATGTTTTATGGCTCGACCATGTTACATGTATCTCAAATTGAAGATGCCTGGTCCTAGAGGAGTAATCAGTGTCACTGGCAATCGGAATAAGGCGGAAGAGTGCTTTTAAAAGGGCTCAAAAATTGCCGATGCACAAATGGCAGTAGTAGAACTGCAAGAATATCAGAAAAATGCAGATCTGAGTGATTTGCTATGAGCCAAGAAGCCTGCCACAGATTCTGCATTTTAGTCGTCCGGTGAAACGAAGTCGATTCATATTCACCCGACCGGTCCCAATGCTGCTCCGACCCATATCTCAACAACACTCGATAGCAAATAGGAAGAAGCGCTCATCCAGTTCCTCCATGAGAACTGGGACATCTTTGCATGGAAACCTTCTGACACACCAGGTGTACCCAGGGGACTGGCTGAGCATCGTTTGTGAGTCGACCCAAAAGTAAAACCAGTCAAGGAACATCTCCGACGGTCCGCCGTCCAGAAGAGAAAAGAAATTGGTGAGGAAGTGGCTCGGCTCCTGGCAGCTGAGTTCATCCGAGAAATCTACCACTCCGAGTGGCTCGCCAATGTTGTCATGGTCCCCAAGAAGGATGATTCACTTCGCATGTGCATTAACTTCAAGCATATCAATCGGGTCTGCCCGAAAGATCATTTTCCTCTCCCCCGCATCGACCAAATCGTCGGCTCAACTGCGGGGTGTGAGCGTTTGTCTTTTTTGGACGCCTATTCCGGGTACCATCAGATCCCACTGTATGGACCTGATGAGATAAAAACGGCTTTCATCACTCCATTCGGATGCTTCTGTTATGTCACCATGCCATTCGGCTTGAAGAACGCCAGAGCCACATTCATGAGGATGATACAGAAGTGTGTGCTCACTCAAATCAGTCGGAATGTGGAAGCAAACATGGATGACATTGTGGTCAAGTCACGTAAAGGTTCTGACTTGCTGGCTGACCTTCCTAAAACCTTTGCCAATCTCAGAAGATATGATATCAAGCTTAATCCATCAAAGTGCACATACGGAGTTCCTGGCAGAAAGTTACTCGGTTTCCTCGTTTCCGAACGAGGGATCGACGCCAACCCAGAGAAAGTTGGTGCTATACTTCGGATGAAACACCATGTGCGTGTGCACGATGTCCAGAAGCTTACTGGTTGTTTGTCCACCTTGAGTCAATTCATTTCTCGCCTCAGTGAAAAGGCATTGGCTCCTTACCGACTGATGAAGAAGTCTGATAAGTTCGAGTGGACTCCCAAAGCTGACGCAGCGTTTGCAGAGCTCAAAGCCCTGCTTTCCACCCAGCCAGTGCTTGCTGCACCAATCAGTAAAGAGCCTTTACTGCTTTATATTGCAGCCACTCGACAAGTTGTCAGTATAGTACTCACGGTCGAGCGGGAGGAAGAAGGAAAATCCCATAAAGTTCAACGCACAGTATATTATGTTTCTGAAGTTCTGACTCCCTCAAAGCAAAGATATCCACATTATCAGAAGCTTGTTTATGGGATTTACATGACCACGAAGAAGGTTGCACACTATTTCTCTGATCATTCCATTACAGTCGTCAGCGATGCTCCATTATTAGAGATTCTGAACAACAGAGATGCAACTGGTCGAGTGGCAAAGTGGGCGATTGAACTCCTTCCCCTGGACATCAAATTTGAGGCAAAGAAAGCTATCAAGTCCCAAGCAATAGCTGATTTCCTTGCCGAGTGGATCGAACAGCAACTTCCGGCCCAAATTCACTCGGAGCATTGGACCATGTTCTTTGATGGGTCCAAGATGCTGAATGGTTCCGGTTTTGGGGTGGTGTTGGTATCCCCCCGTGGTGACAAACTCAGCTATGTTCTCCAGATTCACTTTGACTCCTCCAACAATGAAGCTAAATATGAAGCACTTCTGTACGGGTTGCGTAGGGCCATTTCACTCGGCGTCCGTCGCCTCATGGTCTATGGTGACTCGGATTTAGTGGTCAATCAGGTGATGAAGGAGTGGGACGTCAAAAGCCCAGCTATGACTGGTTATTGCAATGCAGTGAGAAAGTTAGAAAAGAGGTTTGAAGGGTTAGAGCTCCATCACATCCCTCGACTGAAAAATCAAGCAGCTGATGATCTGGCAAAGATAGGCTCCAAAAGGGAAGCCATTCCCAGCAATGTGTTCCTGGAGCATATCCATACACCTTCAGTTCAATAAGATCCCTTCACTGAAGAGCCCCCGCAGCCGAAGAGTCCCACCGATCCGACTGAAATCGAGGTTCCAGCCATGGCCGATTTGATTATGGAGGTTTTGGTCATCACCCCCAATTGGACAGTACCATATATCACGTACATTCTTAGAAGGGAACTCCCAGAGGATGAAGAAGAGGCTCGACAGATCGTCCGTCGATCTAAAGCCTTTATTGTGATAAGAGGACAGTTATTCAGAGAAAGTGTGACTGGAGTTTGCCAGAAATGCATAACAACTAAAGAAGGTCGAGTGATCCTCAATGACATCCTCTCGGACCATTGTGGCCAAAGCATATTGAGCAGGATTTTACTGGCCATGGGCAAATGACATGGCAAAAGAAATAATCGACAAATGTGAAGGTTGCCAGTTTTACTCCAACATGTCTCACAAGCCTGCGTCGGCCCTGAAGATCATTCCACTCGTCTGGCCCTTTGCTGTTTGGGGATTGGACATGGTTGTACCTCTGAGGACTGGTAGGAGTGGATTCACTCATGTGCTTGTAGCAGTCGACAAGTTCACCAAGTGGATTGAAGCCAAGCCTATCAAGAACCTTGAAGCCAGCACTGTTGTCAGCTTCATCAGAGAGTTAACATTCAGATATGGTGTTCCACACAGCATCATCACTGACAATGGGTCAAACTTCAATTCTGATGAGTTCAGAACTTTCTGTGCTTCCCAAGGTACTCGAGTCGACTATGCCTCAGTCGCCCACCCCCAGTCGAATGGGCAAGCTGAAAGAGCAAATGGATTGATTCTCAAAGGACTGAAACCTCGACTGATGCATGACCTCAAACACGCAGCAGGAGCCTAGGTCAATGAACTTCCATCAGTATTGTGGGGATTGAGGACAACTCCCAATCGGTCGACTGGCAGAACCCCCTTTTTCTTGGTTTATGGAGCCGAAGTTGTACTTCTGAGTGACTTGCTCCCCAATGCGCCCTGAGTCGAGCTTTTCTCACAAGAAGAAGCAGAACATGCACGGCAAGATGCAGTCGATCACCTGGAAGAAGAAAGAGAGATGGCCTTGATCTGATCAACCATCTATCAGCAAGACCTGCGTTGATTCCATGCCATAAACGTGAGGAGTCGAGCATTTCAAGAGGGAGACTTGGTTCTCCGAGTGGATCAGCAGAAACCTCAGAAGCTTGCTCCTGCCTGGGAAGGCCCCTTCGTTGTCACCAGAGTGCTCCACAATGGAGCGTACCACCTCTACAACGTCGAGCACAAGAAAGACGAGCCGTGAGCTTGGGATGCGGAGCTGCTCCACCCCTTTTATACTTAAGCACTCGGTCTATTGGGATGTAATAAAAACCACCTTTGTAGTTTGTTTATCAAAGACAAGAGTTTTTACAGTCTTCTAAAATGATTGTCGATTTCTTATGCTTGTTTCTGAAATCCCCCAGTGGGTGGCTTAGCTGTGAATCCGTTTTGCCTAAGTTGAAAAAATCCTAACGAGTGATGAGCAAGCCTCTCACTCGGAGGCTTAGCTGCGAATCTGTTCCGCCTAAGTTGAAAAAAAAAATCCTACCGAGTGATGAGCAAGCCTCTCACTTGGGGGCTTAGCTGCAGTCCAGTACTCGCCTAAGTTGAAAAAATCCTACCGAGTGATGAGCAAGCCTCTCACTCGGGGGCTTAGCTGCAGTCCAGTACTCGCCTAAGTTGAAAAAATCATACCGAGTGATGAGCAAGCCTCTCACTCGGGGGCTTAGCTGCAGTCCAGTACTCGCCTAAGTTGAAAAAATCCTATCGAATGGTGAGCAAGACTCTCACTCGGGGGCTTAGATGCAGTCCAGTACTCGCCTAAGTTGAAAAAATCCTACCGAGTGGTGAGCAAGCCTCTCACTCGGGGGCTTAGCTGCAGTCCAGTACTCGCCTAAGTTGAAACCATCCCTACCGAGTGATGAGCAAGCTTCTCACTCGGAGGGCTTAGCTGCAGTCCGGTACTTGCCTAAGTTGAAAAAATCCTACCGAGTGGTGAGCAAGCCTCTCACTCGGGGGCTTAGCTGCAGTCCAGTACTCGCCTAAGTTGAAACCATCCCTACCGAGTGATGAGCAAGCTTCTCACTCAGAGGGCTTAGCTGCAGTCCAGTACTCGCTTAAGTTGAAAAAATCCTACCGAGTGATGAGCAAGCCTCACACTCGGGGGCTTAGCTGCAGTCAAATACTCGCCTAAGTTGAAAAAATCCTACCGAGTGATGAGAAAACCTTACACTCGGGGGCTTAGCTGCAGTCCAGTACTCGCCTAAGTTTCAAGAATCCTACCGAGTGATGAGCAAACCTCACACTCGGGGGCTTAGCTGCAACCCAGTGCTCGCCTAAGTTTCAAAAATCCTACCACGTGATGAGAAAACCTCACACTCGGGGGCTTAGCTGCAGTCCAGTACTCGCCTAAGTTTCAAAAATCCTATCAAGTGATGAGCAAACCTCACACTCAGGGGCTTAGCTGCAGTCCAGTACTCGCCTAAGTTTCAAAAATCCTACCGAGTGATGAGCAAACCTCACACTCGGGGGCTTAGCTGCAGTCTAGTACTCGCCTAAGTTTCAGAAAACCTACCGAGTGATGAGCAAACCTCACACTCAGGGGCTTAGCTGTAGTCTAGTACTCGCCTAAGTTGAAAAACCATCCCTATCCGCAAGGATGACGAGGTGCAGGTCGACTGCAATCCTCTCCACGGAGCTACGCCACAAGTACAATGTGCGCTCTGTCCCTATCCGCAAGGACGACGAGGTGTAGGTCGACTGCAATCCTCTCCACGGAGCTGGGCCACAAGTACAATGTGCGCTCCATCCCTATCCGCAGGGATGACGAGGTGCAGGTCGACTGCAATCCTCTCCACGGAGCTGCGCCACAAGTACAATGTGCGCTCCATCCCTATCTGCAAGGATGACGAGGTGTAGGTCGACTGCAAACCTCTCCACGGAGCTGCGCCACAAGTACAATGTGCGCTCCATCCCTATCCGCAAGGATGACGAAGTGCACGTCGACTGCAAACCTCTCCTCAGAGTTGCATCACAAGTACAATGAGCGCTCCATCCCTATCTGCAAGGATGATGGGGCGCAGATCGACTGGGGTATCTCCCTCAGAGTTGCATCTCAAAGAATATTCCGAGTGAAGAATAAGTTCCGCTCGAAAGCAAACGCAAGCACATGCAGAAGATAAACCAATATCAGATAAAATCTCAAAAGTTTCAGGACGAAGATAAAAGTGCTCGGGCGTCAGGCCCGAAGGAGTTTAATGGTTACAAAAACCACTCGGCATTCCAAGGCAAATTTAAAGCAAGTTCAAGTATCAAGTTTGTTCACTCGGCAGGAGGAGGACTCGCAGGCTCGACGAACTCGTCCAAATCAATCTCGTCAGCGATCCGAGTGGCAGCAGCAATGAAAGTCTCCATGAAGGACTGGAAGTCATGCCTTTTTGTGTTGGTGACCTTGATTGCCGCTAGCTTCTCTTCTCGAGCTTCTTTGAAGTGGACCCTGACTAGTGACAGAGTCACGTCAGCACCGCATCGGGCAGAGGACTTCTTCCATTCCTGCACTCGATCGGGGACCTCATTGAGCCGAGACATCAGAGACTCGAGATCATTTTGAAGAGTTGCCCTTGGCCAGAGCGATGAGTCGATGCGTGAAACTGCCACCTTCAGAAGATCAAGATAACTTGTAACACTAGCGATGCGGGATTCCAGTCGAAGCACATTCATGGCAGCCTCGTCGCCGACTGGAGAAAGGATAGGGCCCAAGTCCGTCTCGATCCGTCCAGTCTCCTCTTCAAAGTTTTGGCAGAATTCTATAGAGTCAAGCAGTTAATGAGTTGACTGATCAGGACTAACTTGCAAACGGTAAAATAGTCAGGTAAAAAGGGGATACCTTCGAGCATAAGAAAGAGTTTCTTGGCGAGAGCTTTCAGATAAGCCTCCAAATCATTCCTCCTATGAGTCATGCTTTCCAGCTGGTCATTTAGAGCCACTTTATCTTTTTTTCAGACGAGTTGCCTCTCGATTGGATTCAGTGAGAGACGACTTCAACTTGTTGATTTCCTCCTCTAGCGCTCCTACCGAAGCCAGTTTCTGGTCAGCAAGGGCAGTCTTCTCCCGAGCCTCCTTCTGCGCAGCTGCAAGGTCCAAGTCCTTCTTCTCCAGGGCCAGCCTCATTTTCTTTGCAAAATACACATTTAGATCAAACAGAAGAACGAAGAGATAACTTGAAGGATGGTCAAGATAAGCAGTCGACACGCCGTACCTTCCATACCAGCGACTTCATCTTGAGCCTTCTTTAAGTTCTGTTGAGCCAACTCCGGGTCAAGGTTGAGTTGCCTTTGCTTTTCCTCGAATTCGGCGAACTTGGAGATAAGCGTACAAGATTTCTACAGTGAGTAAAAGACATATCAATCGACAAGGTCAAAGATTATTTACTTCCGAGTGAATAAAACTTCAAGACTACTCAGACCCCGACCGACTGCTAGCAGTTGACTGCAGTCTCGGGGACTACACCTAGTGGTTGCACTTAGCGTGCCCCCACTGGTTCGGATTCCACTCGGCTGGTCCGCCCAGACCGAGTACAAAAAAAGATGACAAAGCACCCAGTGGGTGTACAATCTCGAAGTGCAAGACAATGAAAGATTGCGCGAAGGAAAACATTCGGGTAGCATATCCTAAAAGAACAAGTTCCCTCAGGAGTTAACTTACCTGGACATTGGCTCGAAGAGCCGCACTGGCGTCGTAAGCAGCCTGACTGCTTTCGTGCACCGCCTTCACCCGCTCCATCATTATGCCAGCCTGATGAATGGCCTCCGCAGTGGCGTCCGACTAGCTTTCTGGAACATGATGAGTGGCAAAGAAGGGGACGGACGGTCCAGACGCAGCGGCTTGGAGATCCGAGGCATGAAGTCAAATGGTTGAAACAAGCTCTGGTGCAGTCGACAATGCGGGGTGCTCACTCGACACTGGGTCAGTAAAAGTTACAGAAACTTTACTCGCATCTTCGAGCTGTTGAACTACCCGCTCCGCCGCCGGCTCCGACTGGGATGTCTTGCTAGCTATTGTCTTCTTCTTCCTGGCCTCAGGGGCACATCCTCGTCATCATCCGGAAGCTCAATGACATTGGGGGGCTGCAAAGAAATCAGACGACCCTAGATGAGTCACCAGAATTTAATCGACCATACAATCGAGAACAAGATCACGAGAATTGTACCTGGGTTGGAGGTGACTGCATCTTCCATGTCCTCGTCTTCATACTGGCGGGTGGAAGTCCCAGAGGTGGCAGCTCTGCAAATTTCAATATTCAGTTGGTCATGTTTGTTACACTGAGTCAACCAAAGAATCAGGTCAGATTATTACCCAGAGATAGTAGGAATGACCATTTTGATCTTGGGCAAAGCCTTCGGAGGTTTGGAGGATGCAGCCTTCGGTGGTTTCGGAGCTGGAGGAGGTGCAACTTTAGATTGCTTCGGCGTCTTCTTAGTCGGCACTGGAGAGGATGTCCGAGGACGCTTTGAAGACTGCCCAGTCGGTGCGGCCACTGTGGCGTGGAGGCTTTCCGGGTCGTGAGCGTGCTTGGACCTTTTTTCTCCGCAAGGAGGCGAATCGACCTCTTCTTCGTCACTCGGGTCGCCGCTCTCCTCACCATCCTCCTCGTCCGAGTGCCACTCACCACTGTCGCCTCCACTCGCCTCCTCCTCCGGGTCCTGCTCCTGCTCTCCGTTGGGCATTGAATACATCTCAGTAAGAGCCTGAAAGATAACAAGAAAAGCAAAAAACAGCCAGTTGTCAACAGACAGTTACATGATTAATCAAAAAGTACTCGGCAATCCAGAGTCAGACCTGGTCTGGCTGGCGCGAATTGTCGAATGGAACGACCCTCTTGGACCCTCTGGGGTTATCCTTGTTGCTTGTTATGCCTCTCAGCCACTTCTCCACCGTGCCCTCGTCAATCTCCTCTGGGTGGATCCGAGTGGAATCTTCAATGCCCGAGTACATCCACATTGGATGATTGCAAGCTTGGAGCGGTTGGATGCGTCGTTTGAGGAATACCTCCAGCAGATCCATACCAGTCACACCATCCCGAACGAGCTAGACCACCCGCTCGACCAACACCTTCACCTGCGCTCTCTCCTCTGGGATCACTTTCAATGCGGAAGGCCTCTCAACCCAAGCCATGGAAAAGGTAGGCAGTCCGGCCGACTGACTTGGAGTCGGCTGGTCTTTATAATAAAACCAGGTCGACTGCCAACCCCGGACCGACTCGGGAAGGATCATGGCTGGAAAAGTGCTTTTGTTCCTCATCTGAATCCCAAGACCCCCGCACATCTGAATCACATGCATTTTCTCGTCACTCGGATTGGCCTTCTTGACCGACTGAGAATGGCAAGTGAAAATGTGCTTGAAAAGACCCCAGTGTGGCCTACAACCTAAGAAGTTCTCGCACATGGATACGTAGGCGGCAAGATATACGATGGAGTTGGGATTGAAATGGTTAAGTTGTGCTCCAAAGAAGTTCATGAATCCCCGGAAGAAAGGATGGGGAGGCAGAGAAAATTTGCGGTCAACATGAGTTGCAAGGAGACCGCACTTACCATCACGCGGATGCGGTTCGGTCTCTCCTTCCTAGAGCCACGCTGATTCATGGGGAATAATCCCCCCTCGACCAGATCGTCGATGTTGTCTTGGCTGATCGTAGACCGGATCCAGTCGCCCTAGATCCAGCCGCGTGGCAGGCCGGATCTCGACGAGGATCCGCCCCGGCTGGACCTCTTTCCCTTCGCCTTCGTCGTCGCCTTCTTTGCATGCTCCAAGGCCACCGTTTTCTCCTTCCCCATGGTCGCAGGCGAAGCTCGAACGGAGCAACGGCACTGAGGGCGGAGGTGGAGATGGCGGAGAAAGCATAAGAGAAAGGAATAAAATGGAGGAACGCTGCGCAAGAAATCCAATCTGGCACCTTATATGGGGCCGCTTCCGAGTGGCTGACCTGTGGGGCCAGACGATCCAATCAAATCCTGTAACAGTCGCGGGCGAGGTAAATGGCGAAAAAGGTGGCGCGGAGATCGAGGCGGCCTCACCTCATCCCATCCGATTACTGCGGATTCCTCCGTCTCGCGCGCTTCCCCAAATACAAATCCCACGATATCCGCGCACAGCAAGGCAACCTGTCAGGCGGAGGATCTTTTCCATGTCGACACTCAGAGCATTGCAGCAAAAGTTCACTCGACAGAAACCAAGAATGGATCAAGGCGACTGAGAAGAAGTTAAGATCATCAAAATTGTTCGGTGGATCGCAAATAACACGCTGCCAAAGCGTGGAAATTGAATCGGAAGAGTTCTCAACTCCTTCCCACACAAGCCCCGAACCATTCGGGGGCTAATGATGAGGCTATGTACCTAGGGTAGGGTCACAGGTCTGACCTAAATGGCCTCCCCAAGGTCATCGCCCTAAAGCCAGAAGCATTCGAAGGGTATCATCATCCACTCGACTAAAGACATTCCACTCGGAAGAATCAATGACACTCGGACCATCACAGAAGCCACTCGACGTACAGAAGATCTAAAGCCACTCTGCTCAAACTACGGTCGGGCGTTTACTCATAGAATTAATTGTCATTTATATCACTTAATTGCTAGCGTTACCAGTAACGTTCCATTCTTAATGTACATTGAACCATGTGTAACGGAGGGGAGCAGGGGTCCTAGCGCACTCTATATAAGCCACCCCCTCCTCTGGGACAAGGGTTCGCATCTTTTGTAAACTCACACACATACAATCCAGTCGACCGCCTCAGGGCACCGAGACGTAGGGTTGTTACTTCCTCTGCGAAGGGCCTGAACTTGTAAACTCGTGGGTACAACTACTCCATAGCTAGGATCTTGCCTCCTCATACCTACCCCCCATTCTACTGTCAGTCTTAGATCCACGACAGGCGGTCTGGCAAGGTGGGGCGGCGGGCTCCGGCGTGGGCGGGCTCCGGCGCGGGCAGTGGCGCGGGGCGGCGGCGGCATCTGACGAGGCGTCGGCGGCCTAGGGTTTGGGGCGCGGCGCGAGGTGGGCTGGGGCCTCGGGCCTCGGGCCTCGGCTTATAAAGCCGGCCGGGTCGGTGTCCCAGGCAGACACGGCCCGGTAAGGCGGTTCACTTTTTTTTTAATATTCCGACGCGCAGAAAAACAAAGAAAAGAAATAATAAATGGACTCCAAAAATCCTAAAATAAATTTCCCCGTCCTCTAAAAATATGCCGGACAAAGTGAACATTTATTTGGGCCTCTAATGCAATTTTGAAAAACGCATATTTTTCCTAATTCAAATAAAATAGCGATAAAAACCCAAAATAAAAAAATATACAAATTGATTTTAATATTTTTCCTCCAACATTTCATTTATTTTGGAGAAATCATATTATTTCCTCTCATATAATTTTAATATGAAATATTTTCGGAGAAAAATAATAATTTAAACCAAAGTGATCCTTGTTTCGATATTTGAGAAAAGTTCAAATATGAGAACTAGGAAAATCCCCAAGTCTCTTCGAGGGTCCTTAAGTAGCTTAGGATTTCGAGGATCACAAAGCGAAATGCAATAAAGAATGATATGCATGAATGACCTATGTATAACATTCCAAATTGAAAATTTGGGATGTTACAATATCTTTTTAGAGCACAGTGGTGGTTTTATTTTATAGAAATTATTGATCTCTCATCCATCACTTATATTATTTTGAGAGTCTTTTAGAACAGCATGGTAATCTGCTTTGGTTATGAAATTAGTCCTAATATGATAGGCATCCAAGATGGGTATGATAAAAACTTTCATATAGAGTGCATTGAATACTATGAGAAGTTTGATACTTGATGATTGTTTTGAGATATGAAGATGGTGATATTAGAGTCATGCTAGTTGATTATTTGTGAATTTGAGAAATACTTATATTGAGGTTTGCAAGCCCCGTAGCATGCACGTATGGTAACCGTTGTGTAACAAATTTGAAGCATGAGGTGTTTCTTTGATTGTCCTCCTTATGAGTGGCGCCACAAGGGACGAGCGATGGTCTTTTCCTACCAATCTATCCCCCTAGGAGCATGCGCATAGTGCTTGGTTTTTGATGACTTGTAGATTTTTGCAATAAGTATGTGAGTTCTTTATGACTAATGTTGAGTCCATGGATTATACGCACTCTCACCTTCCATCATTGATAGCCTCTTCGGTACCGTGCATTGCCCTTTCTCACCTCGAGAGTTGTTGCAAACTTCATCGGTGCATCCAAACCCCGTGATATGATACGCTCTATCACACATAAGCCTCCTTATATCTTCCTCAAAAAAGCCACCATATATATCTACCTATTATGGCATTTCCATAGCCATTCCGAGATATATTGCCATGCAACTTTCCACCGTTCCGTTTATTTTGACATGCTTCATCATTTTCATATTGCCTTGCATGATCATGTAGTTGACATCGTATTTGTGGCAAAGCCACCGCTCATAATTTTTATACATGTCACTCTTGAATCATTGCACATCCCGGTACACCGCAAGAGGCATTCATATAGAGTCATATTTTGTTCTAGTATCGAGTTATAATTTTTGAGTTGTAAATAAATAGAAGTGTGATGATCATCATTATTAGAGCATTGTCCCGTGTGAGGAAATTAAAAAAAGGTGAGAAAGGCCAAAAAAAGGCCCAAAAAATGAGAGAAAAAGAGAGAGGGACAATGTTACTATCCTTTTTCCACACTTGTGCTTCAAAGTAGCACCATGATCTTCATAATAGAGAGTCTCCTATTTTGTCACTTCCATATACTAGTGGGAATTTTCATTATAGAACTTGGCTTCTATATTCCAACAATGGGCTTCCTCAAAATGCCCTAGGTCTTCGTGAGCAAGCAAGTTGGATGCACACCCACTTAGTTTCTTTTGTTGAGATTTCATACATTTATAGCTCTAGTGCATCTTTTGCATGGCAATCCATACTCCTCGCATTGACATCAATTGATGGGCATCTCCATAGCCCGTTGATTATCTGCGTTGATGTGAGACTTTCTCCTTTTTTGTCTTCTCCACACAACCTCCATCATCATATTCTATTCCACCTATAGTGATATGTCCATGGCTCGTGCTCATGTATTGCATGAAAATTGAAAAAGTTTGAGAATACTAAAGTATGAAACAATTGCTTGGCTTGTCATCGGGGTTGTGCATGATGGGAGCATTTTGTGTGACGAAAATGAAGCATGGCCAAACTATATGATTTTGTAGGGATGAGCTTTCTTTGGCTATGTTATTTTGAGAAGACATAATTGCTTGGTTAGTATGCTTGAAGTATTATTATTTTTATGTCAATATTAAAAAAATTTCTTGAATCTTTCAGATCTGAATATTCATGCCACAATAAAGAAAATTACATTGAAAATTATGTTAGGAAGCATTCCACATCAAAAATTCGGGTTTTATCATTTACCTACTCGAGGACAAGCAGGAATTAAGCTTGGGGATGCTGATACGGCTCCAACGTATCTATAATGCTATTATATTATCTGTTTTGGATGTTTAATGGGCTTTAATATGCACTTTTATATTATTTTTGGGACTAACCTACTAACCGGAGGCCCAGTGCCAGTTTCTGTTTTTTTGCCTATTTCGGTGTTTCGCAGGAAAGGAATATCAAACGGAATCCAAACGGAACGAAACCTTCGCGAGGATCTTTCTTGGAACAAACACAACCCATGAGACTTGGAGTACAAGTCTAGAAGTCCGTGAAGCTTCCACGAGGCAGGGGCGTGCCCCCACCCTCGTGGGCCCCACGGAGCTCCATCGATGTACTTATTTCACCTATATATACTCTTATACCCTAAAACATCCAGGGGAGTGACGAAACCACTTTTCCACCGCCGCAACCTTCTGTACCCGTGAGATCCCATCTAGGGCCTTTTCCAGCGATCTGCCGGAGTGGGAATCGATCATGGAGGGCTTCTACATCAACACCATAGCCTCTCCGATGATGTGTGAGTAGTTTACCACAGACCTTCGGGTCCATAGTTATTAGCTAGATGGCTTCTTCTCTCTCTTTGGTTCTCAATACAAAGTTCTCCTCGATGTTCTTGGAGATCTATTCGATGTAATATTCTTTTGCGGTGTGTTTTCCGAGATCCGATGAATTGTGGATTTATGATCAAGTTTATCTATGAACAATATTTGGTTCTTCTCTGAATTCTTATATGCATGATTTGATATCTTTGCAAGGCTCTTCGAATTATCGGTTTAGTTTGGCCTACTAGATTGATCTTTCTTGCAATGGGAGAAGTGCTTAGCTTTGGGTTCAATCTTGCGGTGTCCTTTCCTAGTGACAGTAGGGGCAGCAAGGCACGTATTGTATTGTTGCCATCAAGGATAAAAAGATGGGGTTTATATCATATTGCTTGAGTTTATCCCTCTACATCATGTCATCTTGCCTAAAGCATTACTCTGTTCTTATGCACTTAATACTCTAGATGCATGCTAGATAGCGGTCGATGTGTGGACTAATAGTAGTAGATGCAGAATCGTTTCGGTCTACTTATAACGGACGTGATGCCTATGTTCATGATCATGCCTAGATATTCTCATAACTATGCGCTTTTCTATCAATTGCTCGGCCGTAATTTGTTCACCCACCGTAATAAATGCTATCATGAGAGAAGCCACTAGTGAAACCTATGGCCCCCGGGTCTATTTTATACCATATAAGTTTCTGATCTACAATTCTAGTTTACTATTTATTTTATTTGCAATCTTTACTTTTCAATCTATACAACAAAAATACCAAAAATATTTATCTTATTATGTTTATCAGATCTCACTTTTGCAAGTGGCCGTGAAGGGATTGACAACCCCTTTATCGCATTGGTTGCAAGGTTCTTGATTGTTTGTGCAGGTACTAGGCGACTTGCGTGTAGTCTCCTACTGGATTGATACCTTGGTTCTCAAAAACTGAGGGAAATACTTACGCTACTTTGTTGCATCACCCTTTCCTCTTCAAGGGAAAACCAACGCATGCTCAAGAGGTAGCACTGATGCTTGCGCGGGGGGGGGGGGGGGGGGGTTAATGATAAGTAGGAGGTTTGTTCAAGTAAGAACAGCACCTAAGCACCGGTCCACCCACATATCAAATTATCAAAGTACCGAACACGAATTAAGCCAACATGATGAAAGTGACTAGATGAAATTCCCGTGTACCCTCAAGAACGCTTTGCTTATCATAAGAGACCGTTTTGTCCTGTCCTTTGCCTCAAAAGGATTGGGCTATCTTGCTGCTCTTTTGTTACTATTATTGTTACTTGCTTGTTACAAATTATCTCGCTATCAAAATACTCCGCTACTTACAATTTTAGAACTTGCACACATTTCCTTGCTGAAAACCACTTGTCATTTCCTTCTGCTCCTCGTTGGGTTCGACACTCTTACTTATCGAAAAGAGCTACAATTTATCCCCTATGCCCGTGGATCATCAAGGCTATTTTCTAGCACCGTTGCCGAGGAGTGAAGCGCCTTTGGTAAGGAAACATTTATATAATGTGCTGAAATTTATTGTCACTTGTTACTATGGAAAACAATCCTTTGAGGGGTTTGTTCGGGGTATCTTCACCTTGTCCGGAACCACAATTAGTTACCCCTCAACCTACTGCACCTACTGAAAATATTGAATATGAAATTCCTTCGAGAACAACTGCTAGCTAATCCTTATGTAGGAGATGGAACCGAACATCCTGATATGCACTTGATATATGTAGAACAAATTTGTGGATTGTTCAAGCTTGTAGGTTTACCCGGAGATGAAGTTATGAAGAAGGTTTTCCCTTTATATTTTAATGGAAAAGCATTGGCATGGTATATGCTATGGGATGATATTGGATCTTGGAATTGGAATCGTTTGAAATTGGAGTTCCACCAAAAAAATCCGATGCATCTAGTTGATCGTGATCGGAATTATATATATAATTTTTGGCCTCGTGAAGGAGAAAGTATCGCTATAGCTTGGGGAAGGCTTAAGTCAATGTTATATTCATGCCCCAATCATGAGCTCTCAAGATAAATTATATCCAAAAAATTTATGCTCGACTTTCTCGTAATGATCAAACCATGCTTGATACTTCTTGTGCTGGTTCTTTTATGAAGAAGACTATTGAATTCTGGTGGGATATTTTGGAAAGAATTAAACGCAACTCTGAAGATTGGGAACTCGACGAAGGTAAAGAGTCAGGTATTAAACTTAAGTATGATTGTGTTAAATCTTCTATGGATACCGATGCTTTTCAAAAGTTTAGCACTAAATATGGACTTGACTCTGAGATAGTAGCCTCCTTTTGTGAATCATTTGCTACTCAGGTTGATCTCCCTAAAGAGAAGTGGTTTAAATATCACCCACCTATTAAAGAAGAAATTAAAGTTATTATGGCTCCCACCTCCCACCCTAACCCCTAGCCGCCGCCACCCCGCCGGCGATCTCCACGCCTAGCCGTGGTCTTTGCCATCTGACCCGCGCATCGTCTCCGGCGTCCTCTCCCGAAGCCCCTGGTTGTCATCTCAATGGTTGTTCATGTGTCCATCTCTCTAGGGTTTGACTTCAACCCAGGGATGGGCCTGGCTCAGGAGATCTGGCGCTCTTTTCACCGATCTGTTCACCCTTCTGAAGACTCGAGCCACTTCATCATGGTTGTCTCATTTGCCAGACATTCCTTCAGACTATCTGAGGAGAATGTTGCCCTGGCCTTGGAATCTGCTATTGGTGGATATTGTTCTCAGCTCAAGGTTTCTTGCCTACGTGATCAGGTTTTCTCTTTTCATGTCTCTTGCAAAGAAGTTGGGTTTTTCATCTTGCACCAGCGGCGTAGCTTTGTTTGCCCTCAGTTTAAGTGTTTCTTCCATCTCTGGGGTCATGGTGGCCCGGATTGGATGAAGGAATTTCATCTATGGCAGATTGAGTGCAACGAGGAGTGGACGATGGTTAGTCCATCTAAACGCCGTGCGAAGCTAGGGTTATTAGCCATGAAAAATCCACCCGTCAAGTCCTCCTTACGCACAAATCCTAGATCGGGGCCTGCTAAGAGTTTGAGGTTTGCTACTTTCATGAAGTATGATGTTTGTAAGGGTTATCAATATCGTCCCAATGCTCTTGAAGTTTTGACTATCCGTGAGGCTGGTTATGATGTTCATTCTCCTAACATCACATCATCGGACAACACTGCATTTTCGCCTCCGGTGAGCCCGTCGTCGCCGCCGGTGACCATCCAGTTTGGATCTTTTCCTCCTTCCCCGGAGAAGGTTAGTTCGTCAAGCGGCAACTCCGGATTTTCTGGGATTTCAAATGTATCTGGACCCCCTCCAGTCGTTATCCTTTCGGACAGCCCTAGCACCCCATCATCTGTTTTGGGCTTGGCCCATGGTTCTCTCGACAGCAGCCCTCGCACTCCGCCGCCAGGTTTGGATTTGGCCCATGGATGCTCTTTGACCAGCCCAATTTTATTATCTGATGATGATTCGCTTGATGCATCATCTCCGGTCTGTTTTTCGTCACCAAAGGAAATTGTGGATGATTTACAGAGTTTCAATGAGATGGTTGAAGATATGGCAGTTAAATATTGGGATTGTCAGAACTGTTTGGGTATGGGCCATATGTCTGATACGTGTACGAATCGTATATGCTGCAGATTGTGTTTTCGTTCCGGTCACGTTAAGAAAGACTGCCCGGGTATTAATGCTGGTTCCACTGTTTGGGTACCTAAAGTCCCGTCGCCAGGTTTCGAGCCTAGAGCCTTGACAGCACCCCTCCCCGGCTCTTCGGGCTCGCTGCCTTCACCGTCCACCTCCACCTCTCCCTCACAGAACCAATCCGCCCAAAAACCCTAATCGACTCCGCCACCACCGCCTACTGCAGCAGATTCTCCACCCATGGCAGTCTACGAGCTTGACCCTCGCCGATTTCTCCCTGCTGGCCATGACATCATCGATGGAGGAGCAGAGCGCTTGCCAAGAACATACTACACCCCGATGCAGGCCCCCCCAAGAACCCATGAGCAGTTCATGGTGGCTATTGTCGAGCCGCTGCCGCCGGCTCATCTTGTGGCCATTAGACGGGAACAAGTCCTCAACTTCTTACAAGAGAATCTCCAGATGATTGTTCGCTCTGCTCAAACCTGGTTCCAGGGGGTTGGTTTGTTTGAAGTGGCTAGTCCGGTGATGCGTTCTTGGTTTACCCGACATCCTCCTTTTCCCATGGGCCTTGATGAAGATGGCAATGAGTTCTTTGTGTGTTTCATACCACACAATCAGGGGGAGGGTTTTAGGGCTATCCATGGTCACAGAACGGGTTGGTTAATGTTCATTGGGGTACCTTTGGATTGGAGGAATACCCGATACCTGTTTGATGTGATCAGTACTTTTGGCCAGTTTCATTACTGGGATGAGCCAGATCGGCGATTCGTGAGATCTTTGGTATATGCTTCTTTTCCGGATAACATTATGGTGCCTCGATCTGTGGTTTTTCATGAGTATGCTACTTGGGGAGGAACTATTGTCTCTTGGATTGCTGCGGTTTATATTCTCACTGATAATTTTGCGGAAGCTATGTTGGGTGCTGATGAAGACCCCATGCCCTTGGACGGAAACCCTCATCCTATGCCAGGCCATGTTCCTCCTCAACCTTTCTGGGGGATGCCACCTTTTCCTGCTTTGGGCTGGGATGCTAATCCTGTGAATGGCCAGCATCATCCGGAGCCACCTCATGGGTGGGGAGTTGATCAACCTGAGCATGAGCCACAGCCAGATCATAATGCTGAAGGATGGGGCCCTTGGGAGGAGGCTGTCGTTGTGCAGAACGCTCCAGTTCATGAGCCTGCAGTTTAAGAAGCCCAAGATCAGAACTCCATGGTGCTAAATCCTTCCTTGGGGTCCAACAGTTCTTTTGAAGTTCAGCCAGCAGAGGTTGAAGTGGTTCAGCACATTGTTGTTCAGGAGAATTTGGAGCGTGCAATAGTTCCATATGTTCCTCCAGCCGTTCATCCACCTGTGGTCAACCTTGATCCAATCCAACTTGGCCTCGTCAGGGTTGTTTTTGGTCCGGTTCTTCCACCTGCCATGGTGTGGGAGCGCTCTTTCAGGAATCTTCTGCCGGATTTTGAGAGTCAGAGCATTCATAGGCCTGTTTGTCTTTCCGTGCTTCCACCTGCGGTTTTACCCATGAGGTTTTGGTCCCAGGAGTTGGAATATTCTCTCCTGTCTCTGATTGGTATGGCTGCTCCTCCTGGATTACCTCAGGTTTCTTCTGCCGAGCTGGTTGATTTGGATGATATTGAGGGATCTGAAACTCTGATGGACATATCTGAAGTTTTTTCTGTTGTGCCAGTTTAGCCTGATGACTTTCAGTTTACGTCCAAGACCCCATCCATGTTAGGCAGGCATAAACGTGGCCGTCGTCAGGGTTCCAAGCTCGTTCGCTCTCGAGAGGATTTCTCTAATAGGAGAATGACCCGCAGCTGCGCCAAGAAATTGGGTTTCAAGCCCACCTCTGCTCTTCCCAACAAGCCGTCCCCTCTCCGGCGACCTCGTGCTAAGAAGCCTAGGTATGGCTCTATCTCTCAGGAAGAGAATTCGTCTGCGGCGGAGGAGCACAGCACGGCAGTTCCACCACCTACGCCTATCAGTCTCATGCAGCGTATTGGAGAATCTCTGGGGATCTCATCGGAGAAGCTTACCGAGGACAAGCTTATGGCAAGTCCTGAGGCCAAGGACCAGCACAACGATCATGATGATAAGTGAAGCTTCCAGATGTCAATTGGGCGGGAATGCGGTGTCATTCCTTTTTGGTTTTGATTCATGTGTTGGTCGGCCCTTACTTTTGTGTCAGCAGTCTGAACTTATCTCTGTTTCTTGAGAGCTTATGAGGTGGACCGTTTATGTTATTTTTGTTGTCAGTACTGGGTCTGTGTCTGAGAACTTATTATCTATCTTCCTGTATGAACCTGGTGACAGTTATCTTCTCTGTTATGCAGTGGAGTTGTTTGATTACCCCTTTGAGTTTCTTTATGGATAATCCGTGTTTTCATAATTGGAAAGTACTGTGCTGGAATGTGCGGGGTTTAAACTCTGAGAAACATCAGCGAGATGTCCGTGCTAAGATTGAGGAAAGTAACTGCTCCATTGTCTGTTTGCAAGAAACAAAATGTGAATCTTTTGACCTTAAGTTCATCCGCCAATTTTGCCCGCGCAGATTTGATAACTTTGCGTTCGCTCCCTCACATGGGGCCTCTGGGGGCATTTTAGTTGTTTGGAATTCAGCTATTTTCACTGGTTGTCTCATAGAAATCCAGCGTTTTGCTGTCGTTGTTTCCTTTACTTCAGTCCACAACTCTGAAGTTTGGAATCTGGTTTCTGTGTATGGCCCATGTGACGGCCCTTCGTGATGAATTTGTTCAGTGGTTATATCATCTTCAAAGACCCATGAATGCTAACTGGCTGTTGCTGGGTGATTTCAACTTCATCAGATCTTTGGACAACAGAAATCTACCTGGTGGTGATGTAAATGATATCTTCTTGTTCAATGAGACTATTGGTCACCTTGGTTTATTGGAATTGTCGTTGAAGGGTAGGGCTTATACCTGGTCTAATATGCAGCAGCAACCTCTCCTTGAATAGTTGGACTGGTTTTTTACATCTAGTTCTTGGATCTCCTTATACCCTAACACAGTCGTCCACCCACTTGCTCGTACGGGTTTTGATCATATCCCGTGCTTGGTATCAAATGACACCACCATCCCTAGAGCAAAAGTTTTTCGATTTGAAAATTACTGGGTGGATCTACCTGGATTTATGGACTGTGTCACGGCCTCTTGGAATGCTCCTTTAGCTTGTAGGGGCTCGGCAGCTGCGGTTATTTCTAAGAAATTCAAGCGTCTTAGGAGTGATCTGAAGAGATGGCACATCAATCTTTCCTCCATAAAGAAAGTTATTCTTAACTGCTCTAAAGTCATTCTTTGTTTGGATACTCTGGAGGAGTGCTGGCCTCTCACAGTCCCAGAGTTCAATTTCAGGAAGATAATTAAGCTTCATCATGAGGATTTGCTTCGGTTGCAGTATATTTACTGGAAGCAGCACTGTACGATTCGCTACATAAAAGTTGGTGAGGAAAATTCCAAATTTTTCCATGCTATGGCGTCTGAGAGGATGCGAAAAAATAGCATTGCTAGTCTGGTATCTGATGATGGAGTTACAGTTCATGATCATGACCAAATGGCGGGAGTGCTTTGGCACTCTTTCAAATCTAGGATGGGCCAGTCCAGGGGGATTCGGATGGGCTTTTGTTTGGCTGACCTAATCCAGCCCATAGAAGGCATAAATGATCTATCGAGGCCCTTTTCACAAGCTGAAATCGATAAGGTTCTGAAGGAAATGCCTACGGACAGAGCCCCTGGGCCTGATGGGTTCAATGGTCTTTTTGTTAAGAAATGTTGGCCTGTTATTTAGAATGATTTTCTGAAATAGACTGAACAATTTGCTGCTAGCTCCCTGAGCTTGGAGGGCATTAATGGTTCCCTGATAACTCTTATTCCTAAAATGATTGCTCCCCAGGGTCCGGGGGATTTCAGGCCTATCTCCTTGACCAACACATGTCTCAAGTTCTTAACTAAGTTGCTTGCTAATAGGCTTCAATTGGTGATCCTTAAGTGCATCCACAAAAATCAGTATGGATTCCTGAAGTCGAGGTCCATTCAAGACTGCCTGGCGTGGGCCTTTGAGTACATCCATCAGTGCAAACAATCCAGGAGACCTATTTTGATTTTGAAGCTGGATTTTGCTAAGGCTTTTGATACGATCGAGCATGAAGCAATTTTGTTAATCCTGCAGCAGAAGGGTTTTGATGTCAAATGGCTAGCTTGGGTTAAGGAAATCCTATCTTCTGGCTCTTCTTCGGTTCTGTTAAATGGAGTGCCAGGCAAGCAATTTCAGTGCAAATGTGGTGTTAGACAAGGGGACCCTTTATCCCCTCTGCTCTTTGTAATTGCTGCCGATCTTCTGCAGTCAATTGTCAACAAAATGCTGGCTGATGGCATCCTCAACCTGCCAATCCCCTCCCATGATCCACATTTTCCAATCATCCAATATGCTGACGACACTATTTTAATTGTGCCCGCAGTGGACTCCCAGCTTATTGCTCTCAAGGAAATGTTGGATGTTTTCTATGCTTCAACTGGCCTCAAAGTGAATTTTCAGAAATCAACAATGGTGCCCCTTAATGTGGACGATGAGGAGGCCATTAGGCTTGCGGCTGTGTTTGGCTGCTCTTTGGGGATGCTTCCTTTCGCTTACTTAGGTCTTCCCATGGGAACTACTAAGCCAAGGATTATTGATCTTATGCCTTTGGTTGATAGGATGGAAAGAAGGCTTACTGCTAGCTCTGCCATGCTGAATCAAGGTTCCAGGCTTCAGTTGGTGACCTCTGTGCTGTCCTCTATGCCTATATATTTTCTCTGCACTTTGGACATCCCAATGGGCATAATCAAGCAACTGGAACAAATTCAACGGCAGTGTCTCTGGCGTGGCAACTCTGACACACCCAAGCAATCTCTTGTAGCATGGGAGTTGGTTTGTAGGCCCAAGGATAAGGGTGGTCTTGGCATAATTAACTTACATCTTCAGAACCAAGCCTTGCTCATAAAGCATCTTCATAAGTTTTTCAATAAGGAAGATATCCCGTGGGTCTCTCTTATCTGGAACTCTTACTATGATGGTGTTGTTCCTCATGCCACGGTGTTGTGTGGCTCTTTCTGGTGGAGGGACGTTTTCAAGCTGGCTGATTCTTACAGAGCAATCTCATCGGCCACTGTGAATCAGGGTGATTCAATTCTGTTCTGGTCTGACAGCTGGTTCGTTCACAATTCTAACAGACCTCTTCGGGACCGACTGCCCCACCTTTTCTCCTTTGTAAAGTATGATAAGATCTCGGCCATGGATTTCTTGGATACTGAGGATGTGGCAACAATGTTTCATTTGCCAATCTCCAGCAACGCAGCTTCTGAACTTGAGCACCTTCTTCATTGGGTTACTACGCTGCAAAGAGATGCTACTGTCCCTGATGTGTGGTCTTGGCCTTCAAAGAATGGTTACTCTGCTAAGAGTTTCTACACCGTAATGCACATGCACCTTCCAACAGTTACACCTTGTGTTTGGCTTTGGAGAAGCTCATGCACGATGAAGATCAAGGTTTTTGGCTGGTTGCTCTTTTTTGATCGTCTGAACACTTGAGACATGCTTCTCCGGAGACATTGGAGGTCTGACCAGGAGGATAATAATTGTGTACTTTGTCCTGCCAGTCTCCATGAGGATAGGTTCCACCTCTTCTTCAATTGCAATTTCAGTCAACGGGTCTGGTCTTATCTTCAGATTGATTGGTTCAGAGGTCAGGATGTGACCTCCTGCTTGTTGCACGCCAAGAAGAATTTTAACCAACCTTTTTTCTTTGAGGTCGGCGGCTTGGTGCATTTGGACTACTAGGAATGGCAAAATCTTCAGATTCGAGAGGGCCTCTTTTGGGGTGTGGAGGGGAAAATTTGTACATGATATTAACCTGTTGTATCATAGAGTGAGGGAGAGTGTTAAGCCTGCTTTCTTAGCTTGGGTTAATAATCTTCCTTAGTTTGTTGTATTTTGTAACATAGGTAAGTACGTAAGTTTATTTTCACCTCTTTTAGTTTGTAAATAGGTGAACCTCTTTTCTTTTCTATTAGAATAAAAGACTGTGGAGCTTTTGCTTCATAGTACATAGTCAAAAAAAGAAGAAATTAAAGAACCGGTACCAGTTAAAGAAGAAACTATACTTTACAATGTTGATCTAGTTGTTCCTTCTGCTTATATTGAGAAACCACCTTTCCCTGTTAGAATAAAGGAACATGCTAAAGTTTCAACCGTGGTTAAAAAAAGTTATATTAGAACAACTAAACCTGATGAACAAATTAAAGTAGAGCCTAGTATTGTTATGGTTAAAGATCTCTTAGAAGAGGATATGGATGGGCATGTTATTTACTTCTGTGAAGAAGTTGCTAAAATTGCCAAACATGATAAAAAAGATAAACATAGACCTGTTGTTGGCATGCATGTCATCTCAGTTAAAGTAGGAGATCACTGTTATCATGGTTTATGTGACATAGGTGCTAGCGTGAGTGCTATTCCTTACACCTTATATCAAGAAATTATGAATGACATAGCACCCGCAGAGATAGAAGACATAGATGTTACTATTAAACTTGCTAATAGAGGCACTATATCACCAATTGGGATTGTTAGAGATGTTGAAGTCTTGTGTGGAAAAATAAAATACCCTACTGATTTTCTTGTTCTTGGTTCCCCACAAGATGAGTTTTGTCCCATTATCTTTGGTAGAACTTTCTTGAACACCGTTAATGCTAAAATAGATTGTGAGAAACAAACTATCGGTGTTAGTTTTGGTGATGAGTCTCATGAGTTTAATTTTTCCAAGTTTAGTAGAAAGCTTCATGAAAAAGAATTGCCTAGTAAGGATGAATTAATTCGTCTTGCTTCTATTGTTGTACCACCCACTGATCCTTTAGAACATTATTTGCTAGACCATGAAAATGAGTTACATATGCATGAAAGAAATGAAATAGATAAAATATTCTTTGAACAACGCCCTCTGCTTAAACACAATTTGCCTATTGAAACTCTAGGAGGTCCTCCTCCACCTAAAGGTGATCCTGTGTTTGAACTAAAACAATTGCCAGACACTTTGAAATATGCTTATCTTGATGACAAGAAGATATATCCTGTTATTGAAGGAAATATGCCCTAGAGGCAATAATAAAGTTATTATTTATCCCCTTATATCATGATAAATGTTTATTATTCATGCTAGAATTATATTAACCGGAAACATGATACATGTGTGAATACATAGACAAACAGAGTTTCACTAGTATGCCTCTACTTGACTAGCTCGTTGATCAAAGATGGTTATGTTTCCTAGCCATAGACATGACTTGTCATTTGATTAACGGGATCACATCATTAGGAGAATGATGTGATTGACTTGACCCATTCCTTTAGCTTCACACTTGATCGTTTAGTATGTTGCTATTGCTTTCTTCATGACTTATACATGTTCCTATGACTATGAGATTATGCAACTCCCGTTTACCGGAGGAACACTTTGTGTGCTACCAAATGTCACAACGTAATTGGGTGATTATAAAGGTGATCTACAGGTGTCTCCGAAGGTACTTGTTGAGTTGGCGTATTTCGAGATTAGGATTTGTCACTCCGATTGTCGGAGAGGTATCTCTAGGCCCACTAGGTAATGCACATCACTATAAGCCTTGCAAGCATTGTAACTAATGAGTTAGTTGTGGGATGATGTATTACGGAACGATTAAAGAGACTTGCCGATAACGAGATTGAACTAGGTATTGAGATACCGACGATCGAATCTTGGGCAAGTAACATACCAATGACAAAGGGAACAACGTATGTTGTTATGCGGTTTGACCGATAAAGATCTTCTTAGAATATGTGGTAGCCAATATGAGCATCCAGGTTCCGCTATTGGTTATTGACCGGAGACGTGTCTCGGTCATGTCTACATAGTTCTCGAACCCGTAGGGTCCGCGCGCTTAAAGTTCGGTGACAATCGGTATTATGAGTTTTTATGTTTTGATGTACCGAAGGTAGTTCGGAGTCCCAAATATGATCACGGACATGATGAGGAGTCTCGAAATGGTCGAGACGTAAAGATCGATATATTGGATGACTATATTCGCACACCGGAAAGGTTCCGGAAGGTTTCGGACATATACCGGAGTACCGGGGGTTTACCGGAACCCCCCCCCCCCCCGGGGCTTAATGGGCCTACATGGGCCTTAGTGGAAATAGAGGGCAGCAAGGGAGTGTGGGGTGCTCCCCCCAAGGCTCAAACCAAATTGTTTTAGGGCAAGGGGGGACGGCCCCTCTTTCCCTCTCCTCCTCTCCCTTTCCTTCCCCCTCTCTGACTCCTAGTGGGAGTAGGACTCCCCCTTGGCGCGCCTCTCCCTGGCCGTCCGCCTCCTCCCCCTTGCTCCTTTATATATGGGGACAGGGTGGCACCCCATGGACAGACAATTGATCATTGATCTCTTAGCTGTGTGCGGTGCCCCCCTCCACCATAATCCACCTCGATTATATCGTAGTGGTGCTTAGGTGAAGCCCTGTGTCGGTAGCATCATCATCACCGTCACCACGCCGTCGTGCTGACGAAACTCTCCTGTTAAGCTTTGCTGGATCGGAGCTCGCGGGACGTCATCGAGTTGAACGTGTGCAGAACTCGGAGGTGCCATGTGTCGTGGAATTGTCACGACAGATGTCCTTGTGAAAGGACTTAGTCGTGGAGCCATCGCTATGGGTTAGCTTAAAGGGGTTTAAAGCGGACAAAGGATATCAGGGTTTATACTGGTTCGGCCCCTTACGATGAAGGTAAAAGCCTACTCCAGTTGTGATGGTATTGCTAGGGTTTCGATGACCAGGGAGCGAATCCGCTTTGCCTGGCTCTCGAGTTGTTGTCTGTCGTCCCTAAACCGCTGCCGGGTCATCCCTTTATATACATAGGTCGACGCCCGCCGGTTTACAGAGTCCCGAGGCCGGATCATAAACGTCTCCGACTCGGTCTCTACTCCTAACTTATCATACAAGTATACATCAATATCGGTTTATGTCTACAAGCCTTAACCCGCCTTTGGGCCTTGGGCCTTCATGAAGCGCCAACATTCATGTCTTCATGGGCTTCAAATAAGATAATCATCATGAGGATAACCCGGCCTCTCCTGGCCGGTTTATGTACAGTAGTAATATCCCCAACATTAGGCCCCAGATTGATTTGAACTTGTTCATGTCAATCTTCAACACTTAGAAGAATTCCTCCCTTTGCACCTTCACATAGATCTTGTAAACCGCCGTGACGTCATCCTCCAGATTTGTAGTAAACCACCGTGACGTTACCTGTTCATTTATAGCCGAAGATACTCTTTCATTTATGAGCATCCAACAATTGAAACGACAACCTCGTTATACATCCATTATTTGGGCTCCTTGATTCACGCGCCTGTCGCTTATCTCTTTACCCTTATAAATAGGGCTGAGGACCCCTTTCCCTTTCTTTCATTTGCCTTTCCATCTCTTCTTCCTCCTTGCGACGCCCCTGCACCCGAGCGTCGCCGCCGTCGTCGAACTTCACCTCTGCCTCACCATTGGCCGCTGCATCGACCTGATCGCACCAGAGAAACGCGGCGCACCTCCGCTGCTTCAACAGTCGTTGTAAGCCTTTCCGTTCTCTCCTCTATAGATCCACTGAGGGTTCATACGGGTTCATGGCGCTCTCTTCGTGTTCTTCGTCAGTCCATAGATAGCAGACCTATGGCTTGATGCGTTCCGTGCAGTAGCTATGATATTCCTTATCTCCGCCATCAAACCAAACTTTAAACACATAAGAACTTGGTATGGACCTTTTGTGGACTGCTTTAGGACCAAACTTTTCTAGGTCTAGATATTTTTTTTCTTTTCCTGACTTATGGTAGATCCAAAATTCCAATGCAAACTTGTGAAACCTGTTTTTCCTCACTTAGTCAGTTCTGCCTTAGATCTGTATCTTCCTTATCTGCGTAGGCGGTTTATCCTTGTAGAAAGTAATTTGTGATATGCCATTATTCCCCTTGAAAACCGCTCATCGCTTTACCATTTATAAACGCTTTGTCGTAGGCGGTTTATAACTTCCTCCGGTTTATCAATTTTACATGCTTGAATTCCTTTTTCCTCAACCTGTTGTACTTTATGCATTGTCATTATGAATCATAAACTGGCAGTAATCTTTTCCAGCTCTTCACTTGCAATGGCCAAACAATTCTATTCCTGTAACTGGGTCCCTTCCCGGGTTACTGAGGAGCAACTGAATGGATGTGTCAAAATTGGCACCTTACCGAAGAAGAATGAAATCCGGTGGTGAGTTCCCGGTCCAGAAAATCCTCCTACCCCCAGAGATGGTGAAGTAGTAGTGTTTGCTGATCATATGGGCCGTGGTTTTAAACCGCTTGGATCCAAGTTTTTCCGGGATGTACTTGCCAGCTTTCAGATCCACCCTCAAGACATTGGACCCAACTCTGTATCCAATATCTGCAACTTTCAGGTGTTTTGTGAAGCCTACCTACAGGAAGAACCGACTGTCGAGTTGTTCCGGGATTTCTTCCACT